>NC_133650.1:157688404-158061682 GCF_009905375.1 Apium graveolens
TGATTTGGATTTCGAAATATTTGCAGGTTTGGTAGCTTGGGTAGGCAACTGTTGGGTCATTGACACAGTTGCCATAGCCATACTAGAACTCAAAGAAATTAGTGAGGTTGGAGTAGTAGTAGGGATAGATGAACTTACCTCACTTACCTGAGGTGCTTCTATTACAGGGAAATAGAACAGTGGCACCTCCTTGTGATGATTGGCCCTGTTCAAATCTGCAATGAGCCTTCTCTCTTGAACCCAACAATCTAATTTGTTGTTAGGGTTCTCAAGCACAATACCCTCAGAGAGATGGTTAGCTAACATCATAAAGAATCTAGCATAATACACATTCTTACCTCTCTTATTTAACTCTCCTAGTTTAAAACCTAACTCAAACAAAACAAGGTCACTGAAATTATAGAATTTATCTGTAACTAGCATATAGAGCATGTTAAGTATGGAGATATTGACTGAATCAAAATTACTAACTTTACCTGTAAAGACCTTTGTCACTACATCACACATTAAACTCCATTCTTTCCTAAGGCCCAGTCTCCTAATGTCACATAACTTAGAAGTAGAAAGAGCATAGTTAATGGAATTAAGCATATTGATTATATCAGTGTCAGTGTGTGGTGAGGTCACAGGGTTATCAGAAATCTTGAAACATGCTTTTATAACATCATTATTGATACGAAATTCTTTACCTTTAATGGTGAGTGTGATTGTCTTATACGTTGAGTTGTATGTAGCAGTGGTCCACATCTCTTCAACTACTTCACAAAAGATTATGGGTGATTCCAGCATGGCATAACTAAGCTTGCAATTCTTCACAAAGTCCATCATCTTGTGATAGTCACCAGATTGCTGAATACCCTTGTTTACTAATGCAGTGAAATTGTTCTTCTCATAAATAAACCCCGTTTGAGACATAATATTGACAACGGGCGCCATTGTTAGAGAATGAGAGCTTGAAGAGTAAGAGTAAGTGCTTTGAAAGAGAAAGAAATTTGAGTAGTTGATTTGAGAGTGATAAAAGAAAATCAATTGAAATAAAATAACTTTTATACTATCTCAAAGAATAACTTCTAAAAATAATAAAGTAAAATAAAGTGACCAATAAAAATTGCCTAAAATAGCCGTTCAAAAATAAACTGTAAAAATTCCGCACATTATCCGTCGTGTTATGCTTACAAACTGTAAGTATACTCGATGGATAATGTTCAGAGAATTAACGGCTGAGATTAAGACAATTCGACGGATGAGGATAGACTGTTATCCATCGAGTCATAAAATATTCCAGAAAAATAATTAATTTTTGTTAGCAAATAATATACCGACGGATGATCAAACTCGATGGATAAGGATCATCCGTCGAGATGTAAATTTTGACTTAGCCAAAATTTCATCCAAGACTGAAAAATCAATTAAATTTCTGGCTGCATTTCAACTTGCAAATTATCTCATATAGATTTAAGAATAATTAAGCATACCTAACTCACTTACCGACCTTGAAAAGGTGGATTCATCCAGTGGCTTGGTAAAGATATCTACATGCTGCTTCTCACTTGGAACAAAATGTAGTTCCACAGTACCATTCATTACATGTTCCCTTATGAAGTGGTACTTGATATCTATGTGCTTTGTTCTTGAATGTTGTATTGGATTTTCAGTGATGGCAATTACACTTGTGTTATCACAGAAAATAGGAATCCTCTCAACTTGCAAACCATAGTCTAGCAATTAACTTTTCATCCATAATATCTGTGCACATCAACTACCAGCAGCAATATATTCAGCTTCAGCTGTAGAAGTAGAAATTGAATTTTGTTTTTTACTGAACCAGGACACAAGCTTGTTTCCTAGAAATTGACAAGTTATTGTTGTACTTTTTCTATAAATTCTACAACCTGTATAATCTGCATCTGAATAACCAGTTAGATCAAAACCAGAATCTCTAGGGTACCAAATGCCAACTTTTGGTGTTCCTTTGAGATATCTGAAAATTCTCTTAATAGCTATTAAGTAAGATTCTCTAGGATTAGCCTGAAATCTAGCACATAAACATGTAGCAAACATTATATCTAGCCTACTAGCTGTTAAGTACAGAAGTGAGCCAACCATGCCCCTATAACTTGAAATATCCACAGACTTTTTATTAGTGTTTAATTCAAGCTTAGTTGCAGTAGCCATGGCAGTTTTTACAGATGTGCAATCTATTAGATCAAACTTCTTTAAAAGATCAAAAATGTATTTAGTTTGACTAATGAATATTCCATCACTAACTTGCTTAACTTCCAAACCAAGAAAGTAAGTTAGTTCTCCCATCATACTCATTTCATATTTACTTTGCATCAATTTGGCAAACTTTTTGCAAAGTTTCTCATCTGTAGAGCCAAAAATAATATCATCTACATAAATTTGAACAAGTATACTAGAGACATTAACATTTCTAAAGAATAAAGTTTCATCTACAGTACCTCTTGTGAAATGATTTTCCAAAAGGAACTTTGATAAAGTGGCATACCAGGCTCTAGGTGCATGCTTCAATCCATAAAGTGCTTTCAAAAGATAATAGACATGTTCTGGAAAAATGGATCTTCAAAACCAGGAGGTTGACTGACATAGACTTCCTCCTCCAAATCTCCATTCAGAAAGGCACTTTTGACATCCATTTGATAGACCTTGAAATTGGCATGGGCTGCATAGGCTAAGAAGATTCTGATGGCTTCAAGTCTTGCAATAGGAGCAAATGTTTCATCAAAATCTATTCCTTCTTTTTGACAATAGCCCTTAGCAACCAATCTAGCTTTGTTCCTGACTACTATGCCTTTTTCATCCATCTTGTTTCTGAATACCCATTTGGTGTATATTGGATTCTTTCCTTTAGGCTTGGGCACCAGCTTCCATACATTATTCCTTTCAAATTGGTTTAGCTCCTCCTGCATAGCTAAAATTCAATCAGGATCCAACAAAGCTTCTTCTACCTTCTTTGGTTCTTCCTTGGAAAGAAAGCTGCTGTATAGACATTCTTCTTGAGTTGCTCTCCTGGTTTGAACTCTAGAAGAAACATCACCAATTATTAGTTCAAAGGGGTGATCTTTTGTCCATTTTCTTTGTTGAGGTAGATTAGCTCTAGATGAAGAGGCCTCATTGTTGACTTGATGTGTGATTGAGTTTAGATTTTTAGAAACTCCCCCTGAGTTTGTGGATATTTGATTTGAGAAAGGGGAACTTTCTGTAGGTAATCTATCATGACTTCCTGCTCCTTTTGATAACCCGACGGATGGTGAATTTTGAGTACCGACGGATGAAGTTGGTTGCCTCTGACGGATAACGCAGATTGCCTCCCGACGGATGAAGCATTATGCAACCCGACAAATGTTGAATTTTGTGCTTCATTGGTAGTAGATTTATCTGCATTATCCTTTGATATTGTTTCTTGATCACTTTCATCATCACTGTCATTACTAACCATCTCCATATTGTCGAATTTGAGGCTCTCATGGTAATCTCCATCTTGAAGTCCTTTAATCTTTTTATCATCAAACACAACATGTATTGATTCCACAACAATATTGGTTCTTAGATTGTAGACTCTATATGATTTACCAACAACATATCCAACAAAAATTCCTTCATCTGCTTTAGCATCAAACTTCCCATTTTGATCAGTTTGATTTCTTAGAATATAGCATTTGCAGCCAAAGACATGAAGAAAATTTAGAGTTGGCTTCTTGTTCTTGAACAATTGATAGGGAGTCATGCATCTTGCTTGATTAACCAGGGAAATATTCTGAGTGTAGCATGCAGTATTTATAGCTTCAGCCCAGAAATATGTTGGCAATTTAGATTCTTCAAGCATTGTCCTGGCAGCTTCAATAAGTGATCTGTTCTTCCTTTCCACTACTCCATTCTGTTGTGGAGTTCTTGCTGCTGAAAACTCATGCAGAATCCCATTTTCTTCACAGAATGCTCTCATGACAGAATTCTTGAACTCAGTTCCATTGTCACTCCTGATACTTCTAACCTTGAAATCAGGATGATTATTGACTTGCCTTATGTGATTGATGATGATTTCACTAGCCTCATCTTTAGACTTTAGGAAATATGTCCAAGAGAACTTTGAGAAATCATCTACAATTACTAGGTAAAATCTTTTCCTTGAGATGGACAACACATTGACTGGTCCAAACAAATCCATGTGTAGCAGTTACAAAGGTTCTTCAATTGTTGAATCAAGTTTCTTCCTGAATGATGCTTTAATCTGCTTCCCTTTTTGACAGGCATCACACAGTCCATCCTTAGAAAACTCCACTAGAGGAATGCCTCTAACCAGTTCTTTCTTTACTAGCTCATTCATGGTCTTGAAGTTTAAATGGGATAGCTTCTTGTGCCATAGCCAGCTTTCATCCTGACTTGCTTTACTTAGAAGACAAGTAACAGATTCTGCATTAGATGAGTTGAAATCAGCTAGGTACACATTTCCTTTTCTCACACCAGTGAGAACCACTTTGTTGCTTCTTTTGTTAGTCACAACACAGACTTCTGAGTTGAAGGTTACTGAGTTGCCTTTATCACAAAGCTGGATGATACTCAACAAGTTATGTTTGAGACCATCCACTAAGGCAACTTCCTCAATGATGACATTGTCCTTTGAAATCAAGCCATATCCCACAGTATAACCCTTGTTGTCATCTCCAAAAGTAATACTTGGGCTAACTCTTTCCTTGAACTCTGTGAGCAGGGTAGAATCACCAGTCATGTGTTTTGAACAACCACTATCCAAGTACCAAAGATTCTTTTTGTTTCCCTGCACACATCAAAATCAAATTAAGTTGATTTTGGTACCCAAGTTTCCTTGGGTCCTGCCTTGTTAGCTTTTTTTTCTGTTTATTAGGCTTTATCTCATTTGACTTGGGGATATCAGATTCATTCTTGGTCATTTGAGTTGGGCCATTGAAACCATTCATTGTAACAAAATTATCATGCATATTATAATTAACAGGGAATGGCATGCTATTAGTGAACATGTTATTTCAGTAAGGCATGCTAAATGGCATTTGTGGCATACTAATTGCAGCATAATAAGGATTAGATGGAAATGGCATATTAGCAAACTTAGCATTCATATTTTGTGTAGATGAAGCATTCATAGGCATGGGAGGCATGGCATTCATGTTAGGAAAGTGAGGTGGCACAGACATGGAAGTAGGCATGGCAGATTTGCAATTAAGAGACAAATGATTTACACTACCACACTTGACACAAATTTTTCTAGGCGCATATTTATCAGGTCTATAGTTATTGTGTTTGTTAATCCCTACTTTACCATTTCTATTATTTTTCTTTTTAGCCTATGTTTTCACCTCTATCTTTTCAAGTCTGTCACTTAACTGTTTGACAGTCATTTGACCAACATTAGCCTTTTTCCCTTTCTTAACTTGACTCGATTCTCCTGAAACAAAGTTCTTGGAGAAAGATCCATACTTTTCATTCAGCTTAACAAGTTTGGCTTTACTGATAGGCTTGCTTACAGCCGACAGATGAGGATTTTCATCAGTCGACGGATAACCCTTTTTGTTATCCGACGGATGATCCTCATCATCCGTCGAGTCTACATCTGTTAGAACTCCATCCACCAAATTTGGTTCTAGTTTCTCCTTGTTCTTTTTCCAGGCTACATCACAGAAAGACTCAATTCCTTGAACTTTGGTAATTTGAGCATGGACATCTCTAGATGTTTTTCAAGCCTTAATCACCTCTTGTTCACGCTCGAGCTGCTTCTTCAAAATTTCTTCTTTCTTCAAGGACTCAGTTAAAATCTCCTTGGCAATCTTACACTAAATTCCTAATTTTTCAAAATCAATGAACTGAGACTCTAGCACATTATTTCTCTCACTTAAAAACAAATTGTTTTCTTTGATTTTAGCATTTTCTTTAGTAAGAGACTTAAGTGTAACACGCAAATGATATAACTCTTTAGACATGTCATTTATAGCATCATTACATTCTGCTTTAGATAAATGTGCAAGGTTTGTAGTAATTACCTGATTACTTGAAGAACTTATTTCTGTTTCATCAGACTTGGCCATTAGGGCTAGATTGACATAGTTGACATCTTCATCTTCATCGAGACCATCTTCTGCCCAGTCGTTTTCTTGTGTAATGAAAGCCCTTTCCTTTTGTTTGAGAAGCTCAAAGTATTTTTTCTTATAATCCACAGGCTCAAACTTTTTCTTACTGGAATCTGACTTCCTACACTCACTGGCAAAGTGCCCTGCCAAGCCACATTTGAAACATTTGAATTTTGATTTATCCATCATGTTTCTATTTGGCTTGGCTGCTCCAAAGTTCTTTTTGAACCTGAGCTTGGAAAATCTTATGGAAAGAAATGCTAAATGTTCATCAATGTCTTCCATGTTATCTTGGCTCAAAGAATCTTCACTTTCTAATGCAAGCCCCTTGCCCTTGCTTTCACAGACCCTTGAAGTTGACTCAATAGCTTCCATCTTCATCTCCTTCTCTTTCTCTAACTCAGCAACTAGTGCAATTATTCTTTCCTCTCTCCATCCTCTCATCTTGCTCTATTTCAAGCTCATAAGTTTTCAGGATGCCATACAGTCTCTCCAAAGTAAACTCCTTATAATCTTTTGAGTTTCTTTATAAGACTATCATTGGTTTCCATTCCTTTGGAAGAGATCTAAGGAATTTCAGGTTGGAGTCTTTTGTCTGATAGACCCTTCCATGCAATTTTAGAGCATTTAGCAGTGTTTGAAACCTACTAAAAATGTCAGTGAGAGACTCACTTTCTTCATTATGAAAATGCTCATATTGCTGAATCAGTAGCTGCATCTTGTTTTCTCTAACTTGCTCAGTGCCATCACAGATGATCTGTATTGTATCCCAAACATCCTTGGCAGTTTTGCAGTTGATAATGTTGTCAAACATATCACCATCAACTCCATTAAACAGGATATTCATGGCATTTTTTTCCTTCCTGACTTGTTCAATGTCAGGATCAGACCATTCATGCCTTGGCTTGGGGACAGATGGCTCATTTCCAGTTGCATCTCTCATTGGAACATGAGGGCCTCTTTCTATGCAGCCCACATAGGCCTCATCTCGAGAAAGCAAATGAAGATGCATCTTTACCTTCCAATGATGGTAATTATCTTTATCCAGAAAAGGAATCTTGACTACAACATCCTTCTTGTTCATCTTGCTATATTGTTTTGATCTTTAAAATCTTTGTTCTTTAGGAGCTTGCTTTGATACCAATTGTTAGTCCCTTAACAATGTAACAAGAATTACAGAAGGGGGGTTGAATGGAATTCTTGAAACTTTTTCTTGAATAAAAATGTTCTAACTCAAATATATATATAAGTGTAAATTGATTAGCACAATGCATAATAGTTACTTGAAATGAATCAAAACACAAGTAATTAAAAACAAGAGTCTTTAAAAACTTTATGGTGGATTTGAATGATTCCACCAGAGATATATAATATATATCAAGAGAACTCTGCGTGCAAAAAGCTCACAGCTACTTACAAAATGATAACAACTAAGAATGAGAGAAATTCTAAGAATACAGCTTACAAATGTTTCTCTTTTTCTTTCTGAGTTTCTTAGTTTTTTTAGTTGCTATTCTATTTTCTGCTTCTTGGTTTATATATCACCAAGATTACAAAGTAATAAGACAAGATAATAAAACAAAAACTATCAAGTCTAATACAATGCTACTTCATTACTCTATTCCAGCATCTTTGAATATCTTCATAATAGCATGGAAATGGCAATGCTTCTTAGTTCTCGAAAACCCAGTTGAATAGGCTACCACATTCCATTTGCATACACTCGACGCATGTGACTGTGTTGTCACTGTCAACAGATATTTGAATTCTTTATCCGTCGGGTTTATGATCATCCGTCGAGTTATTGATCATCCATCGGGCTGTTGATCATCCGTCGAATTCATTGTTGTTTATCCGTCGGGTAGCAATCAGGCACTTGACTCTATTTCATTTATGCAGAATTACAAGACATCATCTATATACAATTAATCAACCTATTCTGCATATCTAGTTAAAGTCAACATGACTTAAGTACTACTACAGATTCTAAACAATATGTATGCAGAAATGTGCTACAGATTTATTGTTACATAAGGTACTCATTCGATGGATAATAAGTCATCATCCGTCGGGATTAAAATGAGTTATCCATCGGGACTATAATCCTTATCCGTCGAGTGCTACATTTTCACTAAGTAAAATCTACCAAGGTGTTTTGTTCATGAAATCATCAAGTACACAACATATACACAACAATGAGTGCCTTTCCTTTTGCCTTCCTAGAGACAATTGGCTTTTCTTTAGTCTTTAAAGCAACTGTCTTAAACTTCCCTCCATGCCTCTTCTTTCTTTGCTCCATCTCAAGTTCATGAGTCTTGAGCATCCCATAGATTTCATCAAGAGACATATCAACATGTTCATAGTTGTCTATTATTGTAGTAGGTTTCAAATCCCACTTTTCAGGAAGAGCTAGTAGGAATTTCAGATTTGAATCTTCTGGATCATATTTCTTATCCACTAGTGACAGATCATTCAACAGCTTTGTGAATCTGCCATATGTATCAGTTAGTGACTCATCAGATTTTGAGTCAAAGTGCTCATACTCCTGTGTGAGTATTGTCTTCATGTTCTTTTTGATGGCATTGGTTCCTTGACATCTCATTTCCAATGCATCCCAGATTTCTTTTGCAGTTTTGCATCGAATCACCCTGTTTAACATGACATTGTCAAGTGCACTATGAAGCAAGTGTCTTACTTTTGCATCCTTTCCTAGTGAAGAGATGTCTTCAGTGGTGATTTCTCTCTTTTCTTTGGGAATCATCTTTTGTGGCTCATTCCCATCCGTAACATAAAGCTTTATGGGCTTGTGTGGATCATCATAAATTCTGTCTAAATATTATGGATCTATAGCTTCCAGAAACATGGCCATCTTCACACTCCATACAGGGTACTCAGACACCCTGAGCATAGGAACCCTGATGGTTTCATATCTACTGGTGTTTTGAATGGGTTGAACCTTTGCAGGTTCTTGAGGGTCTTATGTTTTTGATTGCTCAGACATGCTTAATTGTTTGTTTGGATCTTAACTGTTTGTAAGCTTAACAGATTGGCTCTGATACCACTTGTTAGGCCTCAATGATACTATAGAAGGGGGTTGAATATAGTATCAACAATCAATTCGATTATAAACACAAGTATGTAACAGAAAAAAGTTTATTCAATATATCAAACTCTGTTATAGTAGGTTTAATCTACTCTCTCAGTGATGTATGATATCACTAAGAATTGCTAGGGTTACAATGAATAATATTCTCGTGAATGATAACACATATAGTGTAAACCCTAATCTATGTTTATATACTACACAGTTATAAGATATCTCCTAATTATTATGATATGTTCTGTTTCCTAAAATACATCAATCATAGATTATCTACTGTAGTCCTTTAGCTGTACAACTCTCCAAGCATATCTTCTTTTGTTTAATCCAGATCCTCTCCTGTAAATTATCCGCTTTTCATCCCCGAAGTGTATCCGCACTTAAGTTCTGATGTAAGACCTGATGGTTTAAGTTTTGATAACTTCCTGTCTTCAGTAAGCTCTGATTTCCAGTTAAGTTCTGATAGTAAGTATTGAAACTAAACAAATTAGATTAGACATGACATCACAAATATATCTAACAGGGTACCCAGTCACTATGGCCTAATAATTAAGGGCTTGGTTCATACCCGGCCCGTATCGTAACCATCCAGTTCATAGCTTAGCATCCGGAACAATCGGTATGCTTTCGATGTATCCCAACATCGGAATATATCAGAGTATATGAATATGTGTGTACGTAACTATTGGAATATGAATAGAGGATTCAATGAATTTGGAGAAATCAGGAATCGAAATGAAATAGGAATAAAGGAACAACAATTGTGTATTAGTATTTGTGAACAAGAATTATCAAGGTATGGCTGTCATGGAAAGTTGGAAGTCATTCACTATTATGAACTTAGAATAGGGGAAAAACTTTCCTGGTATACGCTTCGCCTCGGGTAGTTCACAGCTCTCTATCTCCGGCTTGATTCGCCTTGTCGGTGTTGTATCTATCAAAGAAAGATACTTGTTTAGTTTACTTACATTGTACACATATCTCAGACTGAAACCACGTAGCCCTTATCTTCTACCGATACGACTCTATCTGACTCGTATATAATTATCTAACATATAGAGTTTAAGTAATCACATAAATCACATAGCATGTAAGGCACATAATGTAATACCCCCAAATCCGGGGTCGGGGATCTGGGTTGTCACGAGTTCCATTTCCCTTAATAACACCCAATCTTAATAAACAATCAACTACTCCGTACTGTGACCCCACAATAA
Source organism: Apium graveolens (assembly GCF_009905375.1). Classification (NCBI taxonomy): domain Eukaryota; kingdom Viridiplantae; phylum Streptophyta; class Magnoliopsida; order Apiales; family Apiaceae; genus Apium; species Apium graveolens. The sequence continues at coordinate 157,698,841 of NC_133650.1, forward strand.
ACACACACACCACAAGTTATAATCTCAGAGATGAATATCCAAAAATAACACAAGTCATTTTATTCCACAATTATAAGCCATTACACCTCAAAAGGTTTTCTGAATAATTTACATATTCTTTGCCATTATTACAATTCATATAGATACATAAGTCTGGTACATCAGAAGTCTGGTACATCAGAAGTTGAAAGCCTAGCCTACTGGTCCATTTAATGGACATGGAGAGAGGGCTGCAGATTTGCTAGGAATGGTACACACAGTTGTATGTGGACCAATGTCTACGCAAGCCATGGGTGGATTTTCATACTTCATTACTTTCATAGATGATAGATCTGGATTCGGATATGTGTTTGATGAAACAAAAGTCTGAGGCCTTTAAAAATTTCAAAGAATATATGTATGAAGTGGAGAAACAACCAAACATAGTATTATAACTCATCGATCAGATCGAGGTGATGAATACTTTAATGGAGTGTTTCTAGATTATCTCAGAGTAAATGGTATAGTCTCCAAGTGGACTCCTCCAGATTGGTATCTGAAAAGAGAAATCGAACTTTGTTAGACATAGTTCGGTCCATAATGAGCTATGCGAATCTTTCAGTATTCCTATGGGGTTATGCATTGGAAACCTCAGCATATTTACTGAATATGGTGCCTTCCAAAATCTGTTCCTCAAACTTCGTATGAGATATGGAAAGAAAGGAAACCGAGTCTTAAACACGTTAAGATTTGAGGATGTCCAGCTTATGTCAAGTAAGTTGACCCAGATAAGCTGGAATATCGATTCGTAAAATGTAGTTTTGTGGGATATCCTAAAGAGACTTTAGGGTATTAATTTTGCACCGATCATCGGGTGTTTGTCTCCTGACATGCTACCTTCTTGGAAAAGGAGTTTATCCTTGAAGAAAACAGTGGGAGCAAAATTGAACTTGATGAAGTTCAAGAAGCACAAACTACTACGGACCTGTTCTGACTGAACAACCTTTTGTGGAACAGCCCATTCATAGATCAGGGAGAGTGTCTCGCCAACCTGAGAGGTAATATGGCATTGTCATTGAGAATGACAATGAGTTGTCGATCATTGATGATGACGACCCTGTGACCATAGTGCCATGAAATCCAGAATGGAATCTATGTATACGGGATACAAAAGATAGATTATAGCAGATGGCCAGGTGGAGACCTATAAGGCCAGGCTTGTGGCAAAAGGATTCAAATAAAGGCAATGGATTGACTTTGATGAAACCTTTTACCTGTAGCCCTGTTAAAATCAGTTCGGATTTTGCTTGCGATTGCTGCTTACTACGACTATGAGATCTGGCAATTAGCCAGATGGTTTTCTTTCCAAGAGAAATGAAAACCTAGTGTGTAAGCTGCTGCGAACCATATGTGGTTTAAAGCAGGCTTCTCGAAAGATGGAACATTCATTTTGATGAGACAATCAAAGAGTTTTATTTTATCAAAAATGCAGATGAACCATGCGTCTATAAAAGGGGTTAGTGGGAGCGCGGTAACATTTCTTATATTGTATTAAATTAGAGTTGACACACATAACAATATAGCAGACCCACTCACAAAGCTACTTTATGAAAGTCACTTTGATCGTCATAAAGATGAGATGGGTATTAGATACCGGAGTGATTGGCTTTAGTATAAGTGGGAGATTGAAAGGAATATGTCCTAAGTCCAATCATGTATTAGGATTTAGGAATAACTTCCTGTGTAATCTGTTTTGATTTCATTGTTATTAATAAAAGACTTGTTTTGTTTTTATTACGGGCTTTATCTATTTAAGTGTTTAAATAAGATATACCATAGTTTAGAGTAAAGCTTTTTATGGATTATGATGAGATCATAATAGTGAGACCTAAAAAGATGATAACTCTAAACTTAAATAGTTCCTGGTCATAGGATTACTAACTGGTAATTAATAATCCGCAAAGATCGGTACATACTATGCTTGCTTCATTATGAAGGATGTCTGTTCTCATAGACATTTGTGTGGTGACACTATAGCTAGTATGTAGGTGCTTATTATAGAATAAGTTCACTGAACATGACTCGCACAGCTGAACAACTGATGGAGTTCACTCACGTGTCAGCAGTTGTTCACATAGTGATAGTTGTACAAGTATCCTTAGACTTGAGGTCATCATAGTCATCTTGTGTACACTGAATTATGCTTTGGTTTAGTTCTTAGTCTCTAGGGACAATTATTAGGGATCTTCTGGGTATAGGAATTTGTACACGAAGATAGTGTATGATCAATAAAGGATCTACCCCTTCCAGTGAAGGAAGCGAATGTTCAAGGCTGATCCACTTATGCTAGTTCAGGAATCTCTGGCCAGAGTGAATGAAATTAGAAAGGAGTTTCTAATTTGCATAGAACTACGCATAGTAAATGGTAAGCAAGTGATTGAATCAGATAGGCTTGACACGAGATCCATGCCTTGTATTTAATCGGGACATTGTAGGGTAGATGGAGTTTACTGTACGGTAACTATTCACTGAATAGGTTCTTGGTATTCTAAGCAGTGAATTCATATTATCCGGATAGTCGCGATATGCTGAGAAGTATCCCTCACGATGTAGAATAAATGTGATTAATTAATTAATCATATTTAATAAATTAGAGAATTTATATAAATAATGATAAAATAGTTTTATTATTATTTATTTCTACTACCGGCTTAATATTGAACCTACAGGGTCACACCATAAAAAGAGAATGATTTAATGGTGGAGGAATTAATTAATAATGGCTAATAATTATTTATTTATGAAATAAATAATTAATTGGCAAATTTAATAATTGATTAAATGAGATTTAATTGATTATAAATTAATTAAGAAAAGTTCTTAATATTATTAATTAAAGGATTTAATTTTTGGAAATTAAATCAAGAGAGAGAATTATTTCTAAAGTGTTTAGAAAAAGGATTAATGATTAAAAGGTGTTTTAATTATTAATGAGAATAATAAATGGGATAATAATAATAATATTTATGGGAAAATTTCAGCTGAAAATTTTGCCTATAAATACACTATTATAGACCCTAATTTTATGCTAACCCACACAAAACCCAAAAAGTTTGGAAAACCCAATTCTCTCCACCTCCTTCCTCCTCCTTAACATCGTTTTCTTGGTGGATACCGGTGGATTGCTTCACACTTGAGGAGCAACTGCTAAGGATCTCTGATCGTTGTCTCCGAATTATTTTTAAAGGTTAGATTCGATCCCTCGAATTTTTATTCATGATCTGTATGCTTTTATTTGGATTTTATATGTGTAAAAGTGTTTTTCCATGCCCCCGCTGCGTTTAAAATCCAACAATGGTATCAGAGCATAGGTTGTATGCATATAGATCTGTGGTAAAAATTTCAGAATTTTATGTGCTTGTATGTATTAATTATGATTTTTACAAGTTATATCATGGATTAATTTTGTCTGATGAGAAATTGTTTCTCAGAATAATTTTGAATGTTGATCTGGGTTCTACAAGTGTTGTAGATCGTCTGGGTATTTTTTTTTTTTATAATTTTAAGATGTATAGATTTTTTATTATGAATTTTTGAAGTTCTTATAATTAAATTTGTAATTAAATTAGTATAAATATATGTATATAAAGTATATATATATATATATATATGTTTGTATATATCTGTACTGTTATCTGTGCATCTGCTGTACGGAGAAGAAAAGAAAGAAGACAGGTGATGTCAGGCGCGCAAATCGAAAAAGACTGTCAGGCGGCGGCGGCTGTTGAAAAACAAAAAAAAATAAAAAATAGGGGTGTAACGCATTCCGGGAATGCGTTACACACCTGTGGCGCATTCATGGAATGCGTTACAACGCATTCACGGAATGCGTTACACCCTTTAATGGCTGAAAAGGGGTGTAACGCATCACCGGAATGCGTTACAGGGCTTGTAACGCGTTCCTGTAATGCGTTACAGCCCGTCTGTTGATTTTAAAATTGATATTCTGGGAGTTTCGTAACTCCGTTTTGGGCGTGCAATATACCGTTGGATTCGGTTTTCCAAGACGGATCTAATGGAGTGATTAATTTTAGTTCATATAAAAGTTTTGAACTGTTTATATTCCATGAAGTGTTTGAAAGCTATTTTTGATCGTTTGAATTGATTTTAAATGCTTCATGTGATACATAGAGATGTATAATGCTTAGTTCTATTTAATGTGCTAGATGATGTAACATGCCTACCTTGATGTTTATTCATGTTTATATATGTGATATATGCTTAGTTTATCATGCGATGATAGATTTAGGTGAACTTAAATGAACATAAGGCGTTTGTTAGACAACCTAGCATAGTGAAATTGTTTCATAACCTTAATAACAATATTATGAATACAATCATGAGATTCTTGTGTTTATGAAACACGTAATTGAATATGAATTTTCGATATGAGAGAAAGGATGATTCTGTCAACAACAGATTTCTATCTGTAAGAAAGGGTTATTAAGTGACGCCTCTTGACAATGCTCCACCCGATCTGGGAATCATCTGATTATTGATTATTGATTTGAAATATTTAATTAAAAAGGAAGAATTTCTTTATAATATGATTATGATTGTAACGTAATATAATCCCTCTAAAATTAAATAATATCAAGTAGTAATTTATAACGACTCGTGTATTTTTGAGTTATTTAAAAATGTGATTATTATGGAAATTATTAAATAAAATATGTGTGTTGGTTTTGACCACTATGTGATGCTTGAGTACTATCTATATGTGATTTATAGTGCACCGGGTTGTCCGCGCGATTAATTATGGGATCATATTGAATTGTTTTCACTTTCAAAAGTGGATTATTGCAAATTTATTTGCATAAATACTGGAACTATCTTTAAAATTGTTTTTATGCTTTTATAGTGACAATATTTATTTTTGGGATTGTATAAAATTGAAAAATCAATATTTCATCAATTATTTAACCCTGTATGATTTTCTAATTACATTTAATTATAAAATCTGTATTTAATTCCAGAATTCTTCAAAAATTATGAAACTCGTAGTTATTTAAGTTTGGAATATTTCAAGAATTTTAAAATTATTTTGGAAATTTTAAGGATTAATTTTATCCGCGCGTTGTTTCATTTTATTGTTAAAAGCGAGTACAAATTGCGTTTCAAAAATTGTTTTAAAATTTCAAAACTTATATTTTTATAAACTCTGGGATACTTTTGATATTTTTAAAACTATTTTCGTAATCTTTGGAGGTTGTTTTATTCGCACCTCGTTTCTTTAATTTCGAATTTCGGGGCAAAAAGAGACCTTTAAATCTTCGTAATTATCATAAAAGTTACGTGTCTATTTATTTGACACGTGTCCTGAATCACAGATACGTGGCATCAGTACATTTGTATCGTGTTGTTGCTGTATAAACCGAGAAGAAAAAAAAACAAAGGGGATATAACCCCCTGCTCTGTTCTTCATCTTCTTCAATTCATTCTCCACCTATATTTTTCTTCCCCTGCCGCCGCATACTTTCCGGCCGCCGCAGCTTCCCTTCTTTTAAGCATCTAGTCGTCGTTCTTTATATTTCCCGGTGACCTGTCTGTTCCGGCCGTATGGCCTCGGTTCAGTCGGAGTTGTAGGTGAAGATATATACACACATATGTGTGTGTATCTCGATGGAGGTACTGTGGTTGTGCGGTTTTTCTGGTTGCGTTTGTGTTGTTATTGTAACGATTACTGTTGTTCTGTGCTCTTAGCTTTCCCGATTGCCGCCGGGTTATTTTCCGGCAGGGTGATCGGTGTGTGTCCTTTTCGCGTGGTTCCTGTTCCTTTGCGATGCTGTTATTACGGGGTTATCCGAGTTGGATATTTTCGATTGGGTTTTGATTGGATTATCTGACTATTTTCTGAAATTTTTGAATGAATATTTGTTGTATTTGTTCGATTTATTTTAGTAAAAATTCAGGTGAATCCCTAAAATTATTGGAATTAATTGTTTACGAGGATATTTTAATCGGTGAAGTTACGTTGGAAACCCGAAATTTATCGGGTACCCGTAAATTTTACCGTCATTGACAATGAACTTCGGTGAGTCAACGGTGGACTGTGATGATTATTATCTGAGTCCTAAATTTTATAAATAATAAAATGATTCGTATAAAATGTTTTCGAGAATAAATCGTATATTGGAGTTGTACGTAAATAATTACGAGATTGTGGAATTGATGTTGTGATCAAAATAATTTATGAAATTTGGAATGGTATGATTAATTGATTGTTGTTGGTTTGACGTCGATTGATGTTTCGACAGGTAGTCCGATAAACAAAGGAGACGCTGTCCGATTTTCCGATTTCCGGGAAACTGAATTACGTAAATACGGGAACGTATCCGATGAATATCGGGACGTCGAGAGACTATATATATATGTGTGTTTTATACGAAACTTGGTTGTACGATGTGATGAAATATTTTTTCAAATCGATAACCCTGATTTCGTAAAATAAAGAGTATATGTATTTTCCGAAAACGAACACCAAATCGATTTTCGAGATTGTGAACCCTACTTGTTGCGTGTGTTATTATAATATATATAATTACGAGTCGAGTTTGAATATCGTTGGGTAAAAGAAAATTGGTATCGAGGATATGTCAAGCATACCTAGACATTTAACGTAGGGTATTTCGACCCTGTAGGTTATAGTCGGGAACCTGAAGGTGGATGATGGATTAAAGATAACATAGTGATCAGTCGACGAGCTCAGTAGAGTTTCAACAGAAAAACCTGAGTGTCGAAGTCGAATCCAATGGGATCTAGTGGTTGGACATTAAAGCCTGAGCGGCAGCGTCGGAACAGAATTGATCAGTAGTAGTTGTAAAGCCTGTAAGGCAAGTATTTATGAACTTTGCTTCAAGATATATATTACCAATGTTTTCGAACTGTTTCATAATATGTCGCTATTATTCAAAATAACTCTTGTTTTATTTTGCAAGTGCTTTAAACTATTAAACCTTGAACCCTGATTTTCTTGATCTTGAGCCGTAAGCCTTGTTCTTTGTAAACCATCCTTTGTTGAACCTCAGATACCAAATCACACAAATATGATACTACTCCCCAAATCTATAGCCACCAAACACCAAACACTGGAACAAAATTGTGTGAAAATACAGAAATTTCTATATCTCAACCATTCTTTATAACATCAAAGAACTATACCTTGAAAAATCAGTATTTGTCCAATACCTGATCATTTTACAGACTAAAAACTGTTTCTTGTACATACCTTGGTATACCCTTGTGATAATCATGAGTTTCCTTATGTTTTATTCAAATGTTTAATCATCATTGATTATGATCTCGTGTTATCGAATTATATTGTTTATCGTATTGAACTGCTTTAGAATTGGATAGTTTTTATATATGTGGACCAGATTCGTGGTCAGACCATATTAATGGTCAAGTTAGGCCAATGTGTGCCTTGGATCCAGTAATTAGAGCAGTACTGTGTGCTTGCTCGGGGTTAGTGCGTGACTGATCAGCAGCCTAACCTTGGTTTTAAAACTTAAAATGAATATCCAATTCTAATGATTAGTTAAAAAGGAACTTGATTCCTTTGAATCATCTCATTTGATCATTGTTTAACCTCAGTTATCACTATTATGACTTGCTGAGCTAGTTAGCTCACCCTTGCGACTCTTTTATATATTTTACAGTTGAAAAGAATATGGATGATAGTGAAGTTCCTCAGTCCAAAGTGCGGGCTAAGGTTCCAGTCAAGTTGGATCGAGCTAGCAAAAGTTTCACGCGGTAAAGAGATATTTAGATTGTAAGAATGATTTTATTATCAATTGTAAGTTAAATTAGTTGGGATTTGGTACAATGTAATAATTAAGGTTGTGGCTTGTTCTCATACTTTAACCTGTTGTGATCCGTGGTTATGTGAAACAGGGTCATTGCAATTAATATTTTATGTACAGGTTTATATATTGTGAATGTGTTGTGGACCCCAAACTTCTGACCCGGGTTTGGAGGGCGCCACAGGTTGGTATCAGAGCTACAGGTTATAAGTCACTGAAACAAGCCTAGATTGTCGGGATTGGGTAGAGGGTTAGGATTAGGAATAGGAAATAGAAAGATAAGACGTTGTGAGGTTGAGTGCGATGGTATAGTAGGTCTCCGGCACAATTCGTATTGCGATTCGGGATTCTCATCTTGCGACGTGATTTCCAGACAACGACAATGGCGGATCTTGATTTCCCGGTATCATTTGATCATTTGGAGCTTTCCGTTTGAGGATCGTCATCTTCTTTCAGATTGGATTTGTACCTTGTTCCTCCACCAGTATTAATGGTACTACCTTCTATTATAACGATTGCACTTCTTCAAGCTATTTTACGCTACTTTTCCACCTTTTGATATAAGACTACCTATTCAAGAACCTCCATCCGTTTATTCTTGTTTCACTAGACATTCGGCTGTGAGCATATCTCTTTAGTTTACCCTACATCATGTTTTATACCCCCAGTTTAGAACTTGTCCTATGAAGCGATTGTACCTACGAGGAGGGATTCGAGAGTTACAGTACATGGTGAGCGCTTGAGATATAAATAAAGGTGAGAAGAAGTTTAGAGAAAAGATTTAAGTATTTCAGAGGATAGCTGTTATCGGGTTAAAAGAAGTCATTAGTGACTAAGCCACCCGTGAATAATTATGGGATGAACCAGATGAATTTTAAAAGAATAAAAGAGAAAAGTATAAACCTGGGATTTTTGTGAAATTAAATGATGGTATTATGATAAATGTGATATGTAAATTAGTGATGTGATGTGATACGGGTAAACTTTGTTCTATGAAATAGACTTGTGGACTATTGGATAGTCTGTTCTATTTAACTACTACAACGATAATGTCGGAAATATCATCAGTATGGGAGCCTTGATGTGAAACTATGAATACGATAATGTGTGACAACAATTGAAGTTTCGTCGATTAAGGAAGGTAAGTGGACACGATGAAGGAGAAAGGGTAGATTGAAATGAATGGACCTTTATATGATCGTTCCATGAGTTTGGTACCTTGTTATAAGTCGGAAGGATAACAACTAACTCATATAGTAAAGACAACCAGGTTTGTGATTTTCCAAACTTTTTAAAACAAGTTTTCGAAAAAGATTTTTCTTTACAAATTTCTAAAAGCCTTTTCGAATAAAATGATTTTTAAATATTGGTTGTCAAATTACTACTTGAGTTGAAAAGCCTGGATTACTTAAAAGGATGCTGTTTTAGACTTAGTATTGCTAATTCCGAGAACAAAGTAACCTATGATTATAAAGAAGTTGATTATTCCTAATAGTAAGTGCAAGTATTGTCTGATAAAATTTACAACATAATCAGCGTACGGAGTAACTATACATTCAATTACTAGGACTATCAGAGTTCGAAGAATTCATTGATTTAACAGAAGCCAGAGCGTGATCGCAGAAGATTGGAAAGATTTCCAGACCTCTCTAAAAATAAAATATTATTAACAAAAGGATCGTTATGTCGAATGGTACGTGGTTATTCTAAATTAAAAGAGGAATCTCGAAGTTACTTAGTAGGAATGCCATTATGATCGAATTGTTAAAGTTTTATTCATGTGGGTGCGATATTAAAGACGCAAGACGTGACAAGTAGGAATCTACCATAATGCTTAATTTGCGAAGGCATTTCAGCGTACTCTCTAAAGTTGTTATATGACACAATTGGGATATTATTGAACAAGCTCGGGAGATGAATACAAGTGAAATATGGATGGTGACCAATGGTATCGTTCTAGTTTTAATATTATAGCGTATATTCCTTCTTAATTTCTAAAAATGTATGAACTTCTTTTCTTAAATAAACTCCTTGCTATGATATCGAAAAGGAGGATATTGCATTCCTTTCAAATTTAATTGTTTCCCTCAATTTTTGCTTTCGGATTGGGACAAACAGTGTTATGGTGAGACACTTTGTCAGAATGACGAAGAGTCGGGTGGGACGCCACCTAATCATATGCTGTATGCCATATGGTACGAAAGACTGGCCATCTTAAGTACCAATGTGGTTGTCTCATTCATATTCAAATCCTTGTTTCTTCTTTCTTTCCAACTCTAAATTTTGTTGAATTGTGAATCCTTCTAGTTGCTTCGTTGTACTGTCGTTCTTTGTAAGAGATTTTCAAACAGAAATCAATGAATTATTGACCAAGCGGGCAAAGTTCCATCTACTTCTCACGCATGGAAAGCAAACAAGGGCATATGGCGAGAATTGCAAATCACTAACCCAGTCAGGGATGCACTAAGAATCAAGGGAATCTACTCCAATTAGGATACGTCTTCGAGAATGAGAATATGCGACTTTCCTGTGAAATATGTTGTTAAGATTACGGACGTGACAACATGGATAACGATGGTAAGTACCTTATATGTTAAAGTATTAAAAGATGTGAGAGAAACTTAATTGTTTATCTCTCAAGGTTTTGTTAATGAGATGAATTACCCTGTTGAATTGATAAGATTATGGTTAAAAGGATTAGCAAGTCAAGAACGTGTAGTTGTTAAATAAGTAAGTACCAATGGTGGAATTGAGGTTTCTGGCAATAAGTTGTGAAGAATTGATATCATTTGAGATAAGAGGATTTGACATTATTCTAAGGAATGGATTAACTATAATAGCATGATGCCCAAGCGAACAGTCATGATGAAGAGATAGTCCTGAAGACGTTAAATGAGAATATGATGAGGCATAAAGGAAAAAGGAAGGTAAAGAATTAGTTAACGATGATTACGATGATCAAGATGTGAGTATTACGGTAATTATGAGATAAATAAAAGTTAAAGGCAAACAAAATTGAAGATTTTATAGCAATTCAAGAGTTTGAAGATATGTTTCCAGATAAGTTATCAACATTCCTCCAGATAGAGAAATGAAGCTCGCGATTGATGTAGCACCTGAGACGAAGCCAGTGACCAAGGCCTTACATAAAATGGCACCAGTTACATGGAGGAAATTAGCAAAGCAGATGTAAGAAACGTAGAAGAAGGAGCGATTAGACCTAGTGTACCCCATAAGGTGCACCGGTATTAATTACTAATAAGAAAGATGGAAGTATGAGGTTATGCATCGACTAGCGAAAGCTTAACAAGTTTACTATCAAGAGCAAGTATCTGTTACCTTGACCCAATGATTTGTGTGATTAGACGGAGGAAGCAAAATACTTTTGTAAGATCGATTTAAGATTTGGTATTTCACCAATTGAAGATTAAACCTACGGATATATCAAAGATAATTTTTAGGACTAAGTACTGTTCCCGTATTGTCATTTGGATTAACCAATATACCCGTGATATTTGAACTCGATGGACACAAATTTTTAAGGAGTATCTGGATAAGCTGTAGCGTAAAACTTAAAGTCAACGAAGGACCATGCATTTAATGATAACTGAGAAGTTAGAGAAGAAAGAAGTTGTATGAAGTATAGTTTTTAGTATAAATAGTCAATGTGGAGAAGACCAAGAGAGATTCAGTAGAAATTAAAGTTACTATGAATGAAAAGAGACCAGAAACACCAACAAAAGTAAGAAGTTTTATCATAGGCCGGTTACTATCGAAAATTTGTGCAAGAGTTCTTGGAAGTTGCAATATCTTGGATGAAGCTGACCAGGAAAAGCAAGAAGTTTATACGAAGTAGAGAAGGGTAAAGAAAGTTTTACAGAGTTAAGTGAAAGAATGGTTACAATACCTACTTTATCATTTTGAGAGTATCAAGGAGATTTGGTAGTTATAGTGATGCTTCTCATAAGGGAGAAGGAAGTGTGATGATGCAGCACAATAAAGTTATTGTATATGCACCCAGACAACCGAAATCTTATGAGCAGAAGTATCCTACTCATCATTGGGGCTAACAGTAATAATATTTATTTTGAAAAATGGGGAGACATGATATGTATGGAGAAATGTGTAAGATCTACGGACCATAAGAATTAAAGTAAGTATTCACGAGGAAAAACAAATGTAGTGGCAAGCGATAAACAAAAAGGAGAGAACGAATATAGAGACTACACCAGAAGAATTAACTATAGGATTCTGGAAGTTGGAATTGGAAGCTAAAGTTCATAATCCCAAAAGGATGAAAGATGGATAATGTGACCTTTCAGTTGAAGTTGTGAAGGGAAAGATAAGATGTCAAGAGAAGATAATGGATCACGATGTTAGTGGTTAATAAAAGGAAATTTATGCGCCCAGGAGAACGATCACGATATCTCCAGGTTTTCTTCCAACACTTGGATGCTATAAGTAGAAGGAAAAAGAAATGAGATCCCACAGGGAATTCACAATATAAAGTATTTAATTCACTAAAGGAATGCTAAGATATATGGAAATTTACAGAAAAACACTAATAACCAGGTATAAGAAAGAAATTTCAAGATGGATTAAGAAGTGTGGACATGTCAAAGGGTTAAGGCGAAGTATTGGAGGCCTAATGGATAAGGCAGACCCAGGGAATGGTTTTACAAGAAGTAAATCGTGAAAGGTACCAGTGATGTTCATGGAGAAAAAGAATGAAATTATAAGAATATGTACTGATTATCGGGAGTTTAACAAAACCATGAATAAGAAGAAGTGAGACCCTATAAAGAATTGATTACCTATAAGACCTAATCTAAGAAGTGTATTATGTATCAAGGATTAACTTAAGATCCGACCTGAGAACATAACAAAGATTACGACCAAAATGAGTTAAGAGCATCGCAAGCTCGAATGATATTATGTGAAATAACAAGTGTATCAGGTAATTATAAGGACTCAAGGAACGTGGTGTATAAGGAGTATTTGGATAAGCAAACTGTATTTATTGATAACATCCTCAGCTACTTAAGGAATAAGAAAGTCTGCGTGGGATGCTCAAGGATTTTTCTCCAAGGATCAGAAGGAAAACAACTATGCGTTAAGTTTTCAAGAATAAAATTTTGACTAAGGTTAACAAAAGGTTCTGAATTAATCCAGTAACAACTACCTAAGCAAAATCGTATGATAAAAGATGCCCTATACCGACATGAGGGGTTGGATATAACTAAGACCACCAAGGAGTTAATAAATGAATTGGACAGAGTGAAATCTGAAGTTCAAATATTTAAAAATAACAGTACATGAAAATATGAGATTACTTTTTAGCTTTAACTGATGGAAAAGAGTAAGAGATGTTTAAATATTTGGAAACCAAGTTGAAAACGAGCACCGTCTAACATCCTTATGCGGAGAGTCAAAGTACGAAAGTGATTCAGGAACTATAAGATATATTGAGAGATTGAGTTTTTAAGAAAACACTGGAATAATTATTTATCATCGATGTCAGCTTTGGAATGCTACTTTACCAAGCTTCATTGAACACGAGTTTAGGTCCCCATTTTATTGAGATGAAGTGAGAGAAAGAAAGTTGTTAAATTCAAAGTTAATTCAACACACCAAGAGCGTAGTGCTATTGGTTGAAGCCGCTCGGAGTAGACAAAGAAAGAAGATAAAATTGTATTGAGAGAAAGTATGAGTATAGAAATAGGACCAGTAGTGTTAGTAAAAGTGTCGTCTTGAAAAAGATTGGATAAATTTGAATAGAAGGGACAAGCTAAGTCCTAAAATTAGTGAACCATTCGAGGTATTGATAAATATAGATAAAGTTGTTCATAAATGATATGACCGTCACACCCGTGTGTATACCTAATGTATTCTACTTATTAATATTAAAGTGATAAGTATTGGGTTTGAATTAAGTGATTGATCAGGAGCTAATGGGGCTCTTGTCCAAGTTTGTTTTGCATATAGTGATCAATCCAAACTCGTGATCGTTAAAGGCGAGTCACTGGAAATGAGTGTATATCTATAGTCAGTACGTTCGAAAATCTCCAGTAGAAGAGTCTACTTAGAATCTAGAATCATATATGCTTGAAAAATATCCTCACTTGTGTAACTAGATCAGATTCTGAGGAGAGAATCCTTTTAGGGGGGAAGGATATAACGACTCGTGTATTTTTGAGTTATTTAAATATGTGATTATTATGGAAATTATTAAATAAAATATGTGTGTTGGTTTTGACCACTATGTGATGCTTGAGTACTATCTATATGTGATTTATAGTGCACCGAGTAGTCCGCGCGATTAATTATGGGATCGTATTGAATTGTTTTCACTTTCAAAAGTGGATTATTGCAAATTTATTTGCATAAATACTGGAACTATCTTTAAAATTGTTTTTATGCTTTTATAGTGACAATATTTATTTTTGGGATTGTATAAAATTGAAAAATCAACATTTCATCAATTATTTAACCCTGTATGATTTTCTAATTACATTTAATTATAAAATCTGTATTTAATTCCAGAATTCTTCAAAAATTATGAAACTCGTAGTTATTTAAGTTTGGAATATTTCAAGAATTTTAAAATTATTTTGGAAATTTTAAGGATTAATTTTATCCGCGCGTTGTTTCATTTTATTGTTAAAAGCGAGTACAAATTGCGTTTCAAAAATTGTTTTAAAATTTCAAAACTTATGTTTTTATAAACTCTGGGATACTTTTGATATTTTAAAACTATTTTCGTAATTTTTGGAGGCTGTTTTATTCGCACCTCGTTTCGTTAATTTCGAATTTCGGGGCAAAAAGAGACCTTTAAATCTTCGTAATTATCATAAAAGTTACGTGTCTATTTATTTAACACGTGTCCTGAATCACAGATACGTGGCAGCAGTACATTTGTATCGTGTTGTTGCTGTATAAACTGAGAAGAAAAAAAACAAAGGGGATATAACCCCCTGCTCTGTTCTTCATCTTCTTCAATTCATTCTCCACCTATATTTTTCTTCCCCTGCCGCCGCATACTTTCCGGCCGCCGCAGCTTCCCTTCTTTTAAGCATCTAGTCGTTGTTCTTTATATTTCCCGGTGACCTGTCTGTTCCGGCCGTATGGCCTCGGTTTAGTCGGAGTTGTAGGTGAAGATATATACACACATATGTGTGTGTATCTCGATGGAGGTACTGTGGTTGTGCGGTTTTTCTGGTTGCGTTTGTGTTGTTATTGTAACGATTACTGTTGTTCTGTGCTCTTAGCTTTCCCGATTGCCGCCGGGTTATTTTCCGGCAGGGTGATCGGTGTGTGTCCTTTTCGCGTGGTTCCTGTTCCTTTGCGATGCTGTTATTACGGGGTTATCCGAGTTGGATATGTTCGATTGGGTTTTGATTGGATTATCTGACTATTTTCTGAAATTTTTGAATGAATATTTGTTGTATTTGTTCGATTTATTTTAGTAAAAATTCAGGTGAATCCCTGAAATTATTGGAATTAATTGTTTACGAGGATATTTTAATCGGTGAAGTTACGTTGGAAACCCGAAATTTATTGGGTACCCGTAAATTTTACCGCCGTTGACAATGAACTTCGGTGAGTCAACGGTGGACTGTGATGTTTATTATCTGAGTCCTAAATTTTATAAATAATAAAATGATTCGCATAAAATGTTTTCGAGAATAAATCGTATATTGGAGTTGTACGTAAATAATTACGAGATTGTGGAATTGATGTTGTGATCAAAATAATTTGTGAAATTTGGAATGGTTTGATTAATTGATTGTTGTTGGTTTGACGTCGATTGATGTTTCGACGGGTAGTCCGATAAACAAAGGAGACGCTGCCCGATTTTCCGATTTCCGGGAAACTGAATAACGTAAATACGGGAACGTATCCGATGAATATCGGGACGTCGAGAGACTATATATATATATATGTGTGTTTTATACGAAACTTGGTTGTACGATGTGATGAAATATTTTTTCAAATCGATAACCCTGATTTCGTAAAATAAAGAGTATATGTATTTTCCGAAAACGAACACCAAATCGATTTTCGAGATTGTGAACCCTACTTGTTGCGTGTGTTATTATAATATATATAATTACGAGTCGAGTTTGAATATCATTGGGTAAAAGAAAATTGGTATCGAGGATATGTCAAGCATACCTAGACATCTAACATAGGGTATTTCGACCCTGTAGGTTATAGTCGGGAACCTGAAGGTGGATGATGGATTAAAGATAACACAGCGATCAGTCGACGAGCTCAGTAGAGTTTCAACAGAAAAACTTGAGTGTCGAAGTCGCATCCAATGGGATCTAGTGGTTGGACGTTAAAGCCTGAGCGGCAGCGTCGGATCAGAATTGATCAGTAGTAGTTGTAAAGCCTGTAAGGCAAGTATTTATGAACTTTGCTTCAAGATATATATTACCAATGTTTTCGAACTGTTTCATAACATGTCGTTATTATTCAAAATAACTCTTGTTTGATTTTGCAAGTGCTTTAAACTATTAAACCTTGAACCCTGATTTTCTTGATCTTGAGCCGTAAGCCTTGTTCTTTGTAAACCATCCTTTGTTGAACCTCAGATACCAAATCACACAAATATGATACTACTCCCCAAATGTATAGCCACCAAACACCAAACACTGGAACAAAATTGTGTGAAAATACAGAAATTTTTATATCTCAACCATTCTTTATATCATCAAAGAACTATACCTTGAAAAATCAGTATTTGTCCAATACCTGATCATTTTACAGACTAAAAACTGTTTCTTGTACATACCTTGGTATACCCTTGTGATAACCATGAGTTTCCTTATGTTTTATTCAAATGTTTAATCATCATTGATTATGATCTCGTGTTATCGAATTATATTGTTTATCGTATTGAACTGCTTTAAAATTGGATAGTTTTTATATATGTGGACCAGATTCGTGGTCAGACCATACTAATGGTCATGTTAGGCCAATGTGTGCCTTGGATCCAGTTATTAGAGCAGTGTTGTGTGCTTGCTCGGGGTTAGTGCATGACTGATCAGCAGCCTAACCTTGGTTTTAAAACTTAAAATGAATATCCAATTCTAATGATTAGTTAAAAAGGAACTTGATTCCTTTGAATCATCTCATTTGATCATTGTTTAACCTCAGTTATCACTATTATGACTTGCTGAGCTAGTTAGCTCACCCTTGCGACTCTTTTATATATTTTACAGTTGAAAAGAATATGGATGATAGTGAAGTTCCTCAGTCCAAAGTGCGGGCTAAGGTTCCAGTCAAGTTGGATCGAGCTAGCAAAAGTTTCACGCAGTAAAGAGATATTTAGATTGTAAGAATGATTTTATTATCAATTGTAAGTTAAATTAGTTGGGATTTGGTACGATGTAATAATTAAGGTTGTGGCTTGTTCTCATACTTTAACCTGTTGCGATCCGTGGTTATGTGAAACAGGGTCATTGCAATTAATATTTTATGTACAGGTTTATATATTGTGAATGTGTTGTGGACCCCAAACTTCTGACCCGGGTTTGGAGGGCGCCACATAATTGGCCAATGATACAACGGGCTTGTGTCGGTCATAGCCTTCCAACATGATAGAAAGTAGTTCTTATTTTTGAATCATTGTCGGTTCGTGCTACAGTCGAGGGCTTTGATTTCGAAATAAGAAATACTTGTCTATTACATAGAGATGTGTACACTGAATAAGAATCTAAAGGTCGGTACGTGCTACAGCCGTGGGCCTTTGGGGACTGATTCAACTGTACGGAATGTTGGGTTAGACTTGACTTAGAATATTGAGTTTGTCGTGCTACAGCCGAGACTCAATTATTCAAGAGGCTAAAGTTTGATTAGGGAATAACATGAGATGTAATTGACAAGAGTTGTCTGCCTATTGAACATTGCATGGCGGTTCGTGCTACAGCCGGGGTTGTGTAATGGAATGTAGGATCCCTATTCCCACTAGCATTATGAATGCTTAATTTTTCACGTAGGGGGTTGAATAAATTAGGAAAACTAGTGGGAGCCACTTATGAATAAAGACCCGATTCATGTAGTGTTTTAA
This sequence comes from Apium graveolens, assembly GCF_009905375.1. Lineage (NCBI taxonomy): Eukaryota > Viridiplantae > Streptophyta > Magnoliopsida > Apiales > Apiaceae > Apium > Apium graveolens. Next base: position 157,716,757 of record NC_133650.1, read on the forward strand.
AATGAAATCGAATTTTTGCTAAGTGTTATTATGTGTTTATCATTTACCGATTTACAATATACATTATGTCTTCTGCACTATCACTCAGGAGCATACTAGATGCTCACAAATTGACTGGTCCTAATTATGCTGACTGGCTTCGAAACTTGAGAATTGTTCTCAGGATTGAGAAGCTGGAATACGTGATTGACTCACCTAAGCCTACTGAACCTGCTAGTGATGCACATAATGATGAACATGTTGTGTATCATAAGTGGATAGATGATGCAAATGTTGCTCAATGCATCATGCTAGCTTCCATGAACATTGAGCTACAGAAGCAACATGAGCATATGGATGCTCACACTATCCTCATGCATCTACAAGAGTTGTATGATGTGGCAGGGAGGACAGCTCGATATGAGATATCGAAGGAGCTGTTCGGTTGTAGGATGTCTGAGGGATCATCTGTGAATGACCATGTACTTAAGATGATCAATTTGATTGAACATCTTGGACAACTTGGTTTTGCCATGGATGGGGAGCTGAGCCAAGACTTGGTCTTGCAATCGCTTCCGAGTTCGTTCTCGCAGTTTGTTGTGAACTTTCATATGAATAAGTTGGATGTCAGCCTGCCTGAACTCCACAACATGTTGAAGACTGCGGAATCGAATTTTCCTCCTAAGAAGAGTTCTGTTCTTCTAATTGGTGAAGGTTCCAATCCTAAGAAAAGGAAGAGGAACTCTTCCAAGAAGAAGAAAGTAGGTGAGAAAATGCCGGTTCCACCAAAAGCTGAAGACCCCAAGAGCAAAGTTGTTTGCTTTCACTGTAACAAGGTGGGGCACTGGAAGATGAACTGCAAGGTTTACGTTTACCTTGCAGAATTGAAGAAGAAGAAGGGTAGTGAGACTACCACTTCTGATTCAGGTATGTTCATGATAGAAGTGAATATGTCATTAAATTAAATTTCTACTTGGGTATTAGATACCGCCTGTGGTTCTCATATCTGCAATTTGTTGCAGGGACCAAGGAGAAGTAGGACTCTTGAGGAAGAGGAGGTGATTCTACTGATGGGAAATGGAGTAAGAGTTGCTGCTGAAGATGTAGAATCATTTCATTTACATATGCCTACGGGCAAGACTATTGTTTTAAATCATTGTTATTTTGTTCCCTCGATTGTGAGGAATATTATTCCCATGTTAAACTTGGCTGGATTTTCATTTATTATTGAGAATAATGAATGTTCTATTCTTAGAGATAATATTCTTTATGGACGTGGTGCTTTAAATAATGGTATGTATATAAAGTGACATAATTTACTTCAGATTGAACAAACTAATAAAAGAAAAGGGATGATGAAAATCTCACTTCATAGTGGCACTGTAGTCTCCATTTAGTGGACATGGAGAGAGGGCTGCAGATTTGCTAGGAATGGACACACAGTTGTATGTGGACCAATGTCTACGCAAGCCATGGGTGGATTTTCATACTTCATTACCTTCATAGATGATAGATCTGGATTCAAATATGTGTTTGATGAAACACAAGTCTGAGGCTTTTGAAAAGTTCAAAGAATATAAGTATGAAGTGGAGAAACAACCAAACATAGTATTATAACTCATCGATCAGATCGAGGTGGTGAATACTTTAATGGAGTGTTTCTATATTATCTCAAAGTAAATGGTATAGTCTCCCAGTGGACTCCTCCAGATTGGTATCTGAAAGGAGAAATTGAACTTTGTTAGACATAGTTCGGTCCATGATGAGCTATGCGAATCTTCCAGTATTCCTATGGGGTTATGCATTGGAAACCTCAGCATATATACTGAATATGGTGCCTTCCAAAATCTGTTCCTCAAACTTCGTATAGAGATATAGAAAGAAAGGAAACCGAGTCTTAAACACGTTAAGATTTGGGGATGTCCAGCTTATGTCAAGTAAGTTGACCCAGATAAGCTGGAATATCGATTCGTAAAATGTAGTTTTGTGGGATATCCTAAAGAGACTTTAGGGTATTACTTTTGCACCGATCATCGGGTGTTTGTCTCCATACATGCTACCTTCTTGGAAAAGGAGTTTATCCTTGAAGGAAACAGTGGGAGCAAAATTGAACTTGATGAAGTTCAAGAAGCACAAACTACTACGGATCAAGTGGAAACACCTGTTCTGACTGAACAACCTTTTGTGGAACAGCCCATTCATAGATCAGGGAGAGTGTCTCGCCAACCTGAGAGGTAATATGGCCTTGTCATTGAGAATGACAATGAGTTGTCGATCATTGATGATGACGACCCTGTGACCTATAATGAGGCTATGAGTAGTGTTAACTTAGAGAAATGGCATAGTGCCATGAAATCCAGAATGGAATCTATGTATACGGGATACAAAAGATAGATTATAGCAGATGGCCAGGTGGAGACCTATAAGGCCAGGCTTGTGGCAAAAGGATTCAAATAAAGGCAATGGATTGACTTTGATGAAACCTTTTACCTGTAGCCCTGTTAAAATCAGTTCGGATTTTGCTTGCGATTGTTGCTTACTACGACTATGAGATCTGGCAATTAGCCAGATGGTTTTCTTTCCAAGAGAAATGAAAACCTAGTGTGTAAGCTGCTGCGAACCATATGTGGTTTAAAGCAGGCTTCTCGAAAGATGGAACATTCGTTTTGATGAGACAATCAAAGAGTTTGATTTTATCAAAAACGCAGATGAACCATGCGTCTACAAAAGGGGTTAGTGGGAGCGCGGTAACATTTCTTATATTGTATTAAATTAGAGTTGACACACATAACAACATAGCAGACCCACTCACAAAGCTACTTTATGAAAGTCACTTTGATCGTCATAAAGATGAGATGGGTATTAGATACCAGAGTGATTGGCTTTAGTACAAGTGGGAGATTGAAAGGAATATGTCCTAAGTCCAATCATGTATTAGGATTTAGGAATAACTTCCTGTGTAATCTGTTTTGATTTCATTGTTATTAATAAAAGACTTGTTTTCTTTTTATTACGGGCTTTATCTATTTAAGTGTTTAAATAAGATATACCATAGTTTAGAGTAAAGCTTTTTATGGATTATGATGAGATCATAATAGTGAGACCTAAAAAGATGATAACTCTAAACTTAAATAGTTCCTGGTCATAGGATTACTAACTGGTAATTAATAATCCACAAAGATCGGTACATACTATGCTTGCTTCATTATGAAGGATGTCTGTTCTCATAGACATTTGTGTGGTGACACTATAGCTAGTATGTAGGTGCTTATTATAGAATAAGTTCACTGAACACGACTCGCACAGCTGAACAACTGATGGAGTTCACTCACGTATCAGCAGTTGTTCACATAGTGATAGTTGTACAAGTATCCTTAGACTTGAGGTCATCATAGTCATCTTGTGTACACTGAATTATGCTTTGGTTTAGTTCTTAGTCTCCAGGGACAATTATTAGGGCTCTTCTGGGTATAGGAATTTGTACACGAAGATAGTGTATGATCAATAAAGGATCTACCCCTTCCAGTGAAGGAAGCGAATGTTCAAGGCTGATCCACTTATGCTAGTTCAGGAATCTCTGGCCAGAGTGAATGAAATTAGAAAGGAGTTTCTAATTTGCATAGAACTACGCATAGTAAATGGTAAACAAGTGATTGAATTAGATAGGCTTGACACGAGATCCATGCCTTGTATTTAATCGGGACATTGTAGGGTAGAAGGAGTTTGTTGTACGGTAACTATTCACTGAATAGGTTCTTGGTATTATAAGCAGTGAATTCATATTATCCGGATAGTCGCGATATGCTGAGAAGTATCCCTCACGATGTAGAATAAATGTGATTAATTAATTAATCATATTTAATAAATTAGAGAATTTATATAAATAATGATAAAATAGTTTTATTATTATTTATTTCTACTACCAGCTTAATATTGAACCTACAAGGTCACACCATAAAAAGAGAATGATTTAATGGTGGAGGAATTAATTAATAATGGCTAATAATTATTTATTTATGAAATAAATAATTAATTGGCAAATTTAATAATTGATTAAATAAGATTTAATTGATTATAAATTAATTAAGAAAAGTTCTTAATATTATTAATTAAAGGATTTAATTTTTGGAAATTAAATCAAGAGAGAATTATTTCTAAAGTGTTTAGAAAAAGGATTAATGATTAAAAGGTGTTTTAATTATTAATGAGAATAATAAATGGGATAATAATAATAATATTTATGGGAAAATTTCAGCTGAAAATTTTGCCTATAAATACACTATTATAGACCCTAATTTTATGCTAACCCACACAAAACCCAAAAAGTTTGGAAAACCCAATTCTCTCCACCTCCTTCCTCCTCCTTAACATCGTTTTCTTGGTGGATACCGGTGGAGTGCTTCACACTTGAGGAGCAACTGCTAAGGATCTCTGATCGTTGTCTTCGAATTATTTTTAAAGGTTAGATTCGATCCCTCGATTTTTTATTCATGATCTGTATGCTTTTATTTGGATTTTATATGTGTAAAAGTGTTTTGCCATGCCCCCGCTGCGTTTAAAATCCAACACATTTCCTAACCACTTGCGAATTGGAAGCTTGGTCTTGTTCATCTTTTCTATCTGTTGTTGTGTGCTGAAAGAAGAAAGCAAGGGTGAGCAACAAGCCCACCAAAATAATATGTATAATAATTAACAATATATGAGCATTCTCATAGTACTCATGAAAGTCTTGGTCAAGAAGAAATGAACCAAGCTGATATCTTAACGCGACCAAGTCGCAAAATATTCAGTATATATATACATATATACTTTTCACAATCTTTGAAATCCTCTGACATGTATAATGTTATGGATTTAAAACTAATATATATAATTGCTGTGTTTAATAATAAGGAACGTGAGCTCCAAGGCTCGATTTGACTGCTCTTGTGTTTCGTGACTCAATCTGCCTTAACAAGATGCCTACGTACCTTGCTGATTGTCAAGGATCAAGTCAAAAAATGTAGTTCTGATCTGTGGGGTGAGGCCCCTTATATAGATGTTGGGAGTCCTTGAATTGGACTTGGTATAGGAGACTTGGTGGGCAAGTCTCATAATTAGAATGGACTTTGGAGTCCTAGATAGTAGGAAACTGATTCCTTATCCTTTTAGGTCCCCTTGAGGCTAATCTGTAAGGATTTATATCCTTATCGGGACTCTTCTCAATAGCTGATTTTTCCCTTATTAATTAATTACGAAATTAATTAATAATCAGGGTTTTTGGGCCTTCTTTGTTCCATCAGGCCTGATCTGGTCCATCAGGCCTGATCAGCATGTTAACCTTTCTGGTCTGAATGTCATACATTTTCTTATTGGGCCTAGCAGTCCACACCTTGTACAATTAATGCAGTATTTAATTATACTATCATAATTTATTTATCCCTATCATTTGCCCCCCCCAACTTTTGGGAAACATTGATTAGGTTTCGCAGAAGTTAAGTCTATTCGTTCCCTTACAGGGTTTCGTTTTTCCGTAAAGTATGGAGCGACCTACACATTTACAATGAATTTTCCTTTTATTCAGGAATTATCTTAATTTCCAGGAAATTTTCCCTTATTTCCGGGATTTTTCCCTAATTTTCTGGATTTTTCCTTAATTTTCTGGGTTTTTCCCTTAATTTCTGGATTTTCCCCTAATTTTTTGGGATTTTTCCCTAATTTTCCGGGGTTTTCCCTTAATTTCTGGATTTTCCCCTAATTTTCTAGGATTTTTCCCTAATTTTCCGGGTTTTCCCCTAATTTTTTGGGATTTTTCCCTAATTTTCTGGGATTTATGCTTAATTTCTGGATTTTTCCCTAATTTTCCGGGTTTTTCCCTAACTTTCTGGGATTTTTCCCTAATTTTCAGGGGTTTTCCCTAATTTTCTGGGATTTTTCCCTAATTTTCTGATTTTTCAGATTTCCAGCCCTTTTTCGACCAGGATCCTAATCGAAATTTCTACCTGGATCCTAGTCGAAGTAGGGGTCAGCCTTGCCATCCTGGTCGAAGGAATTCGACTAGGATCCACGACCTGGAATTCGACCAGGATCCTAGTCGAACTTTCGACCTGGATCTAGGTCGAAAACTCCCCCACTTTTTAGCTCCCGGTCTTGAGCCTCGACTAGGATTTCGACCAGGATTCTAGTCAAAATTTCGACCTGAATCCTGTTCGAAAATTCTTTGGTTCTCTTGCTTCCTGGTCGAAGGATTTCGACTAGGATCCACGACCTGGAATTCGACCAGGATCCTAGTCGAACTTCGACCTGGGTTTTTAATCCCCATTCTTGAGAGATGTTTGGTTTATTCGACCTCATTCCTAGTCAAAGTTTCGACCTCAATTCAGTCCTATTATTTCCGTTGTTTTCGTGTGTCTAGTCGAATAATTTCGGGCATAATCCACGACCTGGAATTCGACCTGAACCCTGGTTTTTTTGACCCGTTATTTTCGGGTGCCTGTTCGAAAGTTTTCGGGCAGGATTCACGACCCGGATTTCGACTTGAATCCTAGTCTTCCACTAGCCTTCTTTATTTGGATTTAATTTAAGGTATTGTATTATCCAAATTCCAAATCCTAATTGGATTTGGGCTGGGCCTTCTTTATTGGGCCTTATTGGGTTTTTCCAAATCTTACTGGGCCTCTTTTATTGGGCTTTTCCAAATCTTATTGGGCTTCTTTTATTGGGCTTTTCCAAATCTTACTGGGCCTCTTTTATTGGGCTTAATATTCCCCGTTTAGAATCCTCTAGAATTCCTAGGAATATTCTGGAATATTCCTTTTTTTGGGCTTTTTCCCATGGGCCTTTGTCCTTGATGGGCTTTCGTCCCTTCAACTTCCTTTTCCTCTTATATAAAGGACTGAGGAGAGGTTACTACTCCTCACCTTCTCATTTCTAAGTTTTCTTCTTTCTCCTCCTGCTAAGATTCTCAGAGCAATAACAGCAAGTCGGAGCTCAAAGCCTTTTTTAGGAGCGTTTCTTCACGTAAAATCCCCCCCTTTTTCTTTTCGCGTCTATTTTTCTATTGTGTGCCCTTTTAAGATATCCTGTATGTGTCCTTTTTTGCAGATGGCTGACAAGAAAATGACTCGCTTGGCCAAGATGAACGTGGCTAGAAAGTCCAATGAGTTCCCTATCCGATCGAGGTACACTTCTTTAATCGACATGATCAATACTCGAGGGGACGAGTACCCGTCTGATGCGCATCTGGACGCGCACGATCATATTAGTGCCTTAAGGGATCCCAAGGAGCTGGAAAAGTTGAGCAGCTGCTTCAAAATCAAGGAACCTTTTAAGCTGGTTCTTGCAGGTCCGGCCGACAGGGCCTGTCAGTGGAAAAAGGACGCGCTATGCGTCTATAGGGATACTCTAAGGGCAGGTATCAGACTCCCTTTTCATCCATTCATTCCTTTGTTACTGGCTGATGTGGGCATCAACCCTTGCCAACTCCCCCTAATTCTTGGAGGCTCATTCTGTGCTATCTGTCGCAATGCGCCAAGCACAATGTCCCCACTTCTGTTGCTGTCTTCAGAAAGATTTTTCAGTTCAAGAACAGCCCTGATAAAAGTCCCTGTTTCGATCGTCCTTCGGGCTGGCCGTGGATGGGATCCCAAATGATATAACTTTGTCTGAGTAGGAGGCTAGAGGTTTCAACCTCCTTACGCAAGACAATGGGACTTCGCATTCTTGGGACCTTATCCGGGAGACCGTCCTGGTAGAACGCGGCCTCTCTCCCGTTCATAAGAAAAGTAAGTTCCCTTTCTTACCTCCTTTTTATTTTCTTCATTTTCTATTCCATTGATTTTTCAACTGACTTCGTTTGTTGCAGTGGCTAAGAAGATTGAGGAGGCTACCAAGCCTAAGGACCTGGAGACAACCAGGATGAAGAGGGCTGGGAAGGTCTTTAAAGACCCTCGCCTTGGTGACCGCTTCCCTGAGTTCCTCCTCCAGGCAACGGAGCCAAGCGAGGAAGGCCCCAGCCAAGTTTTGCGCACCAAGCAGAGGCCAGGGGCATATTTTCAACCTGCTTGGGGGATCCGGGGCAAGGATTCAATCATTGGCAGCACGGCGCTGTCCAAGGAATGGTCCAAGCATTCCATCTCCCCGGTGGATTATCAAGACTTTTGTCCTTCAACAGGACTTAGAGGGGAATGAGCTTTTCGGAGCCCAGGCTTTGGCGACGGTACGTCCTTTTCCTATGCCCTTCATACTTGCCTCTTCATGTTTCTTTTCTCATACTTTTGCTGCTTCTCTTGCAGGCTAACGCCCATTTCCAAGGGGCAATTCACCAAGCTAAGGCTTGGAAGGTTGGCCTGGAAGATGCTAACAAGAAGTTGGAGGAGGCCAACCAGAGAATAGAAGCCCTTGAAGCTCAACTGGCCTCTTCCACCTCTGACCTGGAAACGGCCCGGGCCGAAAATGTTATTTTGAAGGCACAGAAGGACAAAGCCTTTGATGGCTGGATGGACACCCAGGAATTCAAAGACTTGATGGTGGAGCATGATGCCCTTCTTCACCCAGTTAGCTATAAAGAGGGCTGGGATGCTGCTGTGGAAGCCATCCAGGATGATTTTCCAGAGGTCCTCGAGCAGTCCTCCTTTCCTTGCCTTGTGCGAGTTCCAGAGCTGGGGGGACGTTACTAATAAGCTTGCTGATATGATCAAAGACGGCCCTTCAGGGAGCCCAAGCCACAAGAGGAAAGAACTGGAGTCTAGCTCTGGGGAGGAGGAGGCTTCATCCGAAAAAGACCCTGCGCCTGCTACGAAGAAGATCAGGGTGGAAGAGCCTCCAAGGGCTGCGCCTCAGAATCCAGTGTATCCCGCATCCTCCAAAGCATCTGAAGGCAGTTCTGACGGAACTTCTGCAGGGACTTCTGAAGGGACCACTGAGACGTCCGAGGAGACCTCGGATAGTGGTTCCTTGGATAGTGGTTCCGAAGAATCTCAGCCTTCCGAGGCCTAAGTTTTTTTTTGTATATCTTTTTTGAGACAATATGTGAATTTAGTTTATGTCAGAAGTTGTTACCCTTCGGGGCTATATTAGCTATGTTATTTTCCTTATTTGCCTCTTTCTTCTTTACAATACTTAATATGCATTTAAATTTTAAGCATCCTTATATTAAAATAATTTCAAACTCTTTAATACGAAGTCTGGTTTTCCAAAACCTTACATAGCATGGGTTCGACCCTAATCAATAATAACTTGACAATGTAAATTCTAATAGAATATAAAGTCCTACGCAAGCAAAGCTTCAAGGTGCTTTTAAACCTGCTTGTCATAATGACAAGCGAGAATCGTACTTCGACTATCTTACACATAGTAAACCTTCAAATTTTGTGCATGCCAGGTTCTCGGGACTTCTGAACCATCCATAGTTTCCAGCTTGTAGGTTCCTCTACCCTGAACGCTCTTGACTTTGTACGGCCCTTCCCAATTCGGGGTAAGCTTTTCCTTTTTGTCCGACACCAGAAGCTTCTATCTTTCTCAAGACTAGGTCACCTTGTTTGAAAAACCTTTCTTTAACCCTTAGGTTGTAGTAGAATGAAGCCTTTTTCTGATATTCTACTATCTTTGCATGAGCCTTATCTCGCACTTCATCGATTAAATCCAGGGCTAACCTCTGCCCTTCTTCATTCTCTTCTGCATTGAAAGCCTGAATCCTTGGAGAGGAATGTGATATCTCCACCGGAACTACTGCTTCTGCCCCATATGCCAACATGAAGGGCGTCGCTCCTGTCGTGACTCTACAGGTAGTCCTATAGGCCCATAATATGGGAAGTATCTCATCCACCCAATTATTTCTTGACTTCTCGATCCTCTTCTTTAGTCCATCCAGGATTATCCGATTTGCTACCTCCGCTTGCCCATTGGCTTGCGGGTGAGCCACATAGGTGAACCGTAACTCAATTTCATTTTCTTCACAATACTTCTTGAATTCCTCATTGTTGAATTGTGTTCCATTGTCAGTGACGAGGATACGGGGAATTCCATATCGGCACATAATGTTTTCCCACAGGAATTGTGCAACCTGCTTAGTTGTGATCTTGGCCAAGGGTTTGGCTTCGATCCACTTTGGTGAAATAATCAATGGCTACAATCAGAAACTTCCTTTGTGCTGTGGGCATGGGAAAAGGCCCCAAAATATCCATTCCCCACATAGCAAAAGGAATGGGCGAGTTGATAGAGGTCAGCATCTCGGGGGGTTATCTAACAACAGGTGCATGCTTCTGACAGCGGTCACATTTCTTCACGTATTCTTTGGCATCAGCCATCATTTCTGGCCAATAAAAGCCTAAATGAGTTATCTTATGAGCCAAGGACCTGCCCCCCAAGTGTTGTCCACAAATACCTTCATGCACTTCTTCAAGAGCCAAGCGTGCCTCATCGGGCCTGAGATACCTCAAGTAGGGAACCACGAAAGATCTTTTGTAAAAAATCCCATCTATCAAAGAGTACCTTAGTGCCTGAACAATTAACTTCCGTGCTTCTGTTGCATCACTTGGCAACCAACCGGTTTGAATATGAGCCTTAATGGGATCAATCCAGGATGTCCCCAGGCCTATAGGAGCCACAAGCTTAACATCTACGCTTCGTGTTTTCAAAACACGGAAGTACACACTTCCTGAACTTTCTTCTATCTCAGATGAAGCAAACTTTGATAGCGCATCTGCTTTAGCATTTTCTTCCCTTGGAATGTGTTCAACATGGCATTCATTAAATTGGGTCATCACAGCCCTTACTAGGTGGACATACTTAGCCATCGTATCATCCCTTGCCTCAAATTCTCCCTTTACCTGGGATATGATCAGCTTCGAGTCTTCACGGACCTTTAAGTTTTTGACTCTAAGTGTCCCAGCTAGACCAAGGCCAGCTATCAGGGCTTCATACTCTGCCTCATTGTTTGTGGTTGGGAAGTCTAGCTTCATAGCATACTCAATTAAGAACCCATCAGGACTTTGCAAAAGCAACCCTGCTCCACTGGAATTTGTTTTTGATGCTCCATCAAAATAGAGAACCCAAAATTCTTTCTCCTTATCATCCTTCTCTCTGTCCCCATTATCGACTCCCTTGTCTTGAGGTATGGTATCTTCCTGCCCCCCGACTTCTTGGTTGGGTATGGTACATTCCACCACGAAGTTCGCTAGTGCCTGGGCTTTTATGGCCGTACGTGGCTTATACTTGAGATCGAACTCTCCCAACTCTATTGCCCACTTAATCAATCTCCCACTTGCCTTGGGACTGTGAATGATATTTCTCAGTGGCTGATTCGTTAGCACCTCAATCTGATGAGCCTGAAAGTAAGGACGCAGTTTTCTTGAAGCCATTACCAAGGCTAGAGCAAAATTCTCAATAGTTGAATAATTTAATTCAGCACCATGCAGAATTTTGCTGACATAATACACGGGTTTCTGGACTTTTAGCTCCTCCTTAACCAACACCGCGCTCAAGGTGCTCTCTGAAACAGCCAAGTACAAGAATAAAACTTCACTCAGAACTGGCTTGGCCAACAACGGGGCCTGGGCCATATACTTCTTTAACTCTTCAAATGCCTTCTGGTTTTCCTCACTCCATACAAAGTCTTTGATGCTCTTTAGCGACTTGAAGAATGACAAACACTTGTCCCCCGACTTGGAGATGAATTGTCCTAGCGCAGCAACCCTTCCTGTAAGCTTCTGAACATCCTTAACAGTTTTTGGTGGTTCCATGTCCAGGATCGCCTTTATTTTATCCGGGTTAGCCTCAATTTCCCTCTTTGAGACCATCAGTCCCAAGAATTTTCCAGATCCTACTCCGAAAGCACACTTCGTAGGATTCAACATCATCTTGTGGTACCTCAGGACTTCAAAAGCTTCCCTTAAATGGGCTATATGATCAGTCTTTACTAGACTCTTGACTAACATGTCATCAACATAGACTTCCATAGTCTTACCAATAAGATCCTTAAAAATTTTATTCACCAACCTTTGATAGGTGGCTCCTGCATTCTTGAGACCAAACGCCATAACAAGATAACAATAAACACCAAAGTCAGTGATAAATGATACCTTTGGAATGTCATCCTTATGCATTTTGATCTGGTTGTATCCGCTAAATCCATCCATGAAACTCAGCATCTCATGTCCAGCAGTGGCATCAATCAAAGTATCAATTCTAGGCAGCGGAAAACAGTCTTTGGGGCATGCATCATTCAGATCAGTGAAGTCTATACACATCCTCCACTTTCCATTAGCCTTCTTCACCATTACAGGGTTTGCTAACCACTCCGGAAATTGAATCTCCTCAATGAAACCAGCCTCTAAGAGCTTTTCTACTTCCTGTTTTATAGCCTCTTGTCTTTCCGGGGCAAAATTTCTTTTCTTTTGTTTCACTGTCTTCCGGCTTGGATCTACGTTTAGCTTATGAGTAATTAACTCCGGGTCTATGCCTGGCATATCAGCTGCTGACCATGCAAACACATCACTATTTCCTTGCAAAAATTTCACTAACTTCCCTCTAAGAGGTTCCTCTAATGTGGCTCCAATGAAAGTCATCCTCTCAAGATTCTCGGGGTCTAAAGGAACCGAAACCAATTCTTCTGCTGGCCGTCCTCTATTTTCGTCATTTTCTCGAACATCCATATCTTCAATAGGAAGAACCTGCCCCCCCCCCCCCGACTCCATCTGCCCTCAAAGAGGCCACATAACAGCTTCTAGCCATTTTTTGATCTCCTCTCTCTTCTCCAATCCCGTTTCGGGTGGGAAACTTCATGACTGAATGGTAGGAAGAGGGGACTGCCTTGAAGGCATGTATCCCTGTTCTCCCCATGATAGCATTATAAGTTGAACTAGCCTTTACCACCACGAAATCCAGCATCTGTGTTGCTTGCCTTGGTTCTGTACCTATGGTGGTCGACAATTTGATTATCCCTTCCACAGGACATTCTACTCCAGCAAATCCATATATCGGCATGTCGGTTGGTGTCAACTGGGAGTCGTTATACCCCATCCTTAGAAATGTGTCATGGATCAAGATATTCACAGAAGCACCATTATCCACAAGGACCCTCTTAACCGGGCTATTTCCTATTATCGGTGTTATGATCAGCGGGTCGTCATGGGGAAACTTCACACCCTCTGGGTCGGAATCATCAAAAGCCAATGTTACTTCTGTCCTGGCCCTCTTCGGGGCTTCTCCAACAATATGCATAACCTCCCTAGTATATGCCTTTCTGGAATTTTTGGACAATCCAGCAGCAGTTGGACCTCCAAAGATCGTGTTTATCACAGGTCCTCGAGGGCGTTGCGGTCCTCCAAAAATTGCATTTATAACCGGCCCTCTAGGTTGGGGATTCCGCCCCTGATCGTCTTGGTCCCTCCTACGATCTTCAAAGTTATTCCTTCCATTATTGTTTCTGTCCCCTCCATCTCCAGTATACTTGTTCAATCTTCCTTTTCGAATCAAAAACTCAATTTCATCTTTCAATTGCCTACACTCATCGGTGTCATGGCCAACATCTTTGTGAAACCTGCAATACTTGCTCTTATCTAGCTTGGCGGGATCAGCCTTCAAGGGCTTAGGCCAGCGAATATCTCTATCTTTCTCAATCTCCATCAAAATCTGACTTCTAGGAGCATTCAGCTTAGCGTATTCAGTGAACTTTTGCCCAGGTCCTCCCTTCTTGGGGGTTGAATCAGGGTTTTGTTCGGTTCTAGGATATTTGTCCTTTGCAATATATTCTAAATCAGTTTTCCGCTTCTTGCCTCCAGTGGGCTCATTACTTACTACGGTCATCCTCATACTTTCTTCAACCTTGATATACTTCCCTGCCCTCTCTTAGAGCTGCAACATGCTTTCAGGGGGACGTTTGGCCAAGGACATCTTAAAAAACTCGTCCCTAGTTCCTTGTTGCAGTGCTATCATGGCTACCTTATCATCAAGGTCCGGGACTTTTAAAGCCTCCTTTGTGAAACGATTCAGGTAATCTCTCAAGGATTCCTTAGCTCCCTGCACAAGACTCATAAGAGATGCTGAACTTTTCTCATGGACTCTTCCACTGATGAATTGCTTAATAAAAGCCTGACTTAATGCTCTGAATGATCCAATAGAGTTTGGGGCAGGCGACTGTACCATCTTTGAGCCATACCCGACAGGGTTTGAGGGAAGGCCCGACACTTTATAGCATCATTCACGGGTTGCAGCAGCAGTGCATTAGAGAATGTCCTAACATGATTAGCGGGGTCTCTCGTGCCATCATAGGCTTTGATTGTGGGCATCTTGAATTTCCTTGAGATATGGGCATTCATTATCTCTTCTGTGAAGGGTGGAGTTGGATCATCGGGATCTCCAAGGGGAAGGAGATTGCTTGGATCAGTTCTTGGGACAACAGCCCTTCTTCGTACCGGACCATCCAGGTCTATGACAGGAGGAGGATTTCTCCCCCTAGGAGGTATCTGGGGTCTGGTGGCCTGGTGAGCCTCCAAATCACGCCTCAGCCTTTGGATTTCAGCCTCATGAGCCCTGATCATTTCCTGCACTTCTTGGGGATTCGCCCCTGGGGTGCTTTGGGGGCGTTGCCTTCCATCGGCCATTGGCTCTTTTCCAGGATGCCTCCTTCTCGGGGCCACTTCATCATCTGAAGATTCAGAGTCTCTCTCAGTGTAAGGACCAGAAAATTCCCGATCCTCAGGGATAGGAGCCAAACCTCGTATATAGGGGGGCAACTGCCCTCGTGCTTCGCTTCGCCCAGCATATCCGCTTCCTCCTACCTCAGGGTGAAGGGGCATCCCATAAGGGGGGTTAGTAGTAACAATAGTTGAATATTCATACCCGACGGGTCGAGAATTCACAGGTATCTGTACTTGTTGAACTTGAGGATTCGTACCTTGAACAGTCGGGGGACTTGTCCCTTGTGGCTGAGGTTGAGTTGCCCCTATCTGGGCTTCCCCCTGAGTAGATGCATAAGTTGAATGGGGAGGAACCTCCACGGTTGACGAAATCACCTGGGTTGTCTCTAATGGTGTTCCTTCCTCTAGAGCTCTAATTGTTCTCCGTGTTCTCGCCATGGTTGTTGTTGTGCTTTCCCACAGACGGCGCCAAATGTTATGGATTTAAAACTAATATATATATAATTGCTGTGTTTAATAATAAGGAACATGAGCTCCAAGGCTCGATTTGACTACTCTTGTGTTTCGTGACTCAATCTGCCTTAACAAGATGCCTACGTACCTTGCTAATTGCCAAGGATCAAGTCAAAAAACGTAGTTCTGATCTGTGGGGTGAGGCCCCTTATATAGATGTTGGGAGTCCTTGAATTGGACTTGGTATAGGAGACTTGGTGGGCAAGTCTCATAATTAGAATGGACTTTGGAGTCCTAGATAGTAGGAAACTGATTCCTTATCCTTTTAGGTCCCCTTGAGGCTAATCTGTAAGGATTTATATCCTTATCGGGACTCTTCTCAATAGCTGATTTTTCCCTTATTAATTAATTACGAAATTAATTAATAATCAGGGTTTTTGGGCCTTCTTTGTTCCATCAGGCCTGATCTGGTCCATCAGGCCTGATCAGCATGTTAACCTTTCTGGTCTGAATGTCATACATTTTCTTATTGGGCCTAGCAGTCCACACCTTGTACAATTAATGCAGTATTTAATTATATTATCATAATTTATTTATCCCTATCATATAATATACACAGAGTTCCAGTATATAACTGTATAAAAAAATATCGTTGCAAGGTGATCTCATATATCTAACCTTGTCTCAACATTTTTCTGAAAATCTTTAACATGCACAAGATAATCATTTACTAGATATAAGTTTAAAAGATGAAGTTACAAGATACTCCGATATACTTATATCTTTTCCGAATACTACTTAAACTACCACAGTTCAAGGTATAATCCATTTCAAAAGTTCATCACATAGATGAGACTACAAGATAAGATTTGAATAGATTCAATCCTTGAAATATCGTTATAAATAATGAAGTTACGAGATACTTCATTAAGTCCTGATATATATATATACACCTATATATATATATACATTTCATACACTCCTTGAAAACCTCTGTTATGAAAATTATAAACAGAGTTGCAATATTTAATGAATTTGGAAAGGAGAAAACCTTGGCATAAACCTGATATCTTGCTGATCAGGCAAAGATACCAATAATAACCTTTTGTACTAGTAGATGGATGAATTCCCCACTGGTCATCACCTTGGCCGCAATAGGACCTTATGCTGGACTGCCACTCAGCCACTTACGCATTTGATGGACTCCCACTAAGCCACTTACACTTTCATGGACGCCCACTGAGCCCATGTTGCTTATGCCGACTCAAATAGATGAACTTACTTCCCGAACGATGGGCAACTAATCAAGATGTTTTCTCAAAACAGCAACCTCGTTGCGAATGTAAAATACACCACTGAGCCGGATCCCCCCAGGTTTTGAGCGAGTATTTAAATCCCCTTCGAAAGGAAGATCTTAAATATAAAAATGAGTTTTGGGATCCGCTCTAATCTTTTAAAAATCATTTTGAAGATTCGAAAACATTTTTAAGAATGTTTGGACTAATGCTGATTTAATGAAATAAACCAGTCCCGATATATTAGAAAATATCTGAATATTTTTATTTAATAATATTCCCATAAGGATAATCTCTATATAAATAATATGAAGTAGAAGTTTTAAAACTCATACTTGAAATGAATATTAAATAACCAAAGATATACTTATATGAAAGTACTATCTTTATTTGAATAATCGAAAATAAGTTTGATTATCGAAACATTATTCTTTAATAAAATAAAGAATATTATTTAGTAAATAATCGGAGTCATAAGTCCTCGAATGAATATTCAAAATAATATTCATTAAATAAATATTCATTAAATAGAATAAACAGAGTCATAAGTTCTCGAATGAATATTTAAAGTAATATTCATTAAATAGAATAAACAGAGTCATAAATCCTCGAATAAATATTCGAAGTAATATTCATTAAATAGAATAAATAGAGTCATAAGTCCTCGAATGAATATTCCAAGTAATATTCATTAATAAAAATAAAGTTATCGAATAAACCTTATTCGATTAATATTTTTGAAAACTATATCTCTCTCTCTATATATAAATATATATATATATAATATACTCGGGAATATCGACTCCCGGTTTAGAAAATGTTCACCTTTGGGTCCCCTATACTAAGGGTATACGCAACTACTGCTTATCTCTAGCATAGGTATTATGCAACTTATAAGCAATTGAATCAACAATTAGATATCAAGATTACGAAACAGACATGCATATATACCATATCAGATGCTCCAATATATCACAAGATTTGCTAATAACAATCATGCACTTATCACAAGATAATGCATATACATATATTTACATCACAACAACAGTATAACGGGTAGAAAACTTGTCTGGGTGCTCCCGGATAGACTTCAGCTTAGAGTGGGTCCAATAACCTATGAACAATAACATAAGTCGGAGTTAAACCCCGGTCGCTTAAGAAACTAGTCTTTAACCAATTGAACCCTAACGTTCGCTTTTACGCTTAATTATTCACTCAAGTCACTCAAGTACCCTCGGCTCCACCATTTTTAATAATTTAACCATTAAGAATTTTAAGATGATTCTTTCGTGAGTACCTTATCAACTGCCTAATCCACTTTACATAAATGTTTCATACTCCAATTAGTCATTTAAGGTCCTTAACCAATGTTTCAAAGTAAGGCGAGGGGTAATGGTTCGTTCGCGAAACGCCGTTACTTAAAACGGTCATTTCTCCTACGTACATCGGATTCAAACTAACCACATATCAAAACGAAGCTCGTAACATGAACTATCTAATCATGGCAATGGTCAAAACATAACAGTGAGTTCACGGGTCCTGATGTTAAGAACAAAAGCAGTCTAAAGTAAATCGGGCATTACGACGGCTGTGTTTACGCGATTACCAAATTTTATCCTACTCCAAATCAACCACAATTCAACCATACAACCAAACTCCATCCATACAATACTACAACAGCCCCAACAACTCAATATTTCCAATTTATACTACTTCTCAATCATGAACTAAGAGCTTACTTAAGTTTATTAACTAATCATCAAGATTTACAACTCCAAAACATCACAAAACCAATCAATCTCTAAATACACAATAACCAAGCCTATCATGAACTATACTACTCATAATAAGCTCTTAACATTCAATAACAAAGCTAGGTTAAGAGATTATACCTTCCTTGTGAGTAGGAGTAACTAATGAGCTTGGAACAACCTTGGAAAATCCTTACTAAAGCTTTATCTAAACAAAAACACAAGATCGAAATTTCAAGTTCTTGAAAAACACTATTCACCCTCTTCTTCCATGAATTTTAGGAAGAGATTGTGAATGAATTTGAAGCTTAAACTTATAGGACATCTATATCTATGTACAAGGAACCTTAGATAATTACCTCACTAATTAACAAAGCTTGGAACTTGGATTTGGGTTTTTCTTTCCTTGCAAAATGAAAGGGGCAGAGAGCTTTTGCTTGAAAATGGGAAGTCAACTTTGTGTTTTTGGTGTTATGATTTGTTTGTTGGTTATTTTTGCCTTTTGTTTTAATTAATTACCTTTTAACCATGGTGATTTTTGTGTGGCTTGAAATCAACCACACTTCCTTCATTTTTGGTCATACTTAGGTCATCATTCTTATGTCATCTTCCCATGCTTGTCCTCTTCTTATTAGTTTAATGACATCATCATCACTAACCTCTTTGATTAGCACCTAATTACTTGGCTAATGACCGCTGATCTGCTATACGGTTCGCTTAACTTTCGTTTTCGTTTATCGTTTGAGGGATCATACCCGGGATCTTATTACTTGGGTTTACTTAACCTTTCTCAATACATTATATTCCTTTTATGATTCTCTCTTATAATCCTTGAATTTAAATCTTTTTTATCCTGTTACCTTATACTCAATTTTTTCGGTATCTGGTGGATTTTCGGGAAAAATCAAAGTGTTCGAATTTGGATTCTGACGATCTTTACATACACTTATATATCATATAGAGTACTAATAAGATCTCAAAATAACAATAAAAGAACCCCTACAAAGTGTGGCATGAAAAGTTTTCTTATTCAGCATAATCAGCAAAATCACTATTCATAAGGGTTACAAAAAGTTCAAAATTTTTGGGGTTATTACAGTCTCCCCTCCTTAAAAGGATTCCGTCCCGGAATCAGATAGAAAACAAATGGGGGTACTTTTCTAGCATTGCGCTTTCTAGTTCCCAAGTTGATTCTTCCACAGTATGATTCTGCCATAGCACTCTGACTAGCTTGATCACTTTGTTCCGAAGCACCTGCTCCTTCTTATCCATAATCTTTACTGGTTTCTCCACGTAAGTCAGATCTGGTTGCATATCCACCTGCTCGTACTCCACTATGTGTCTGGCATCCCGATGATACTTCCTTAGCATTGACACATGGAACACATTATGAACTTGTTGTAGGTTCGGGGGTAAGGCTAGCTCGTAAGCTAACTTCCCAATCCATCTTAGTATCTCAAAGGGTCCAACAATTCGTGGGCTTAGCTTTCCTTTCTTTCCGAACCACATCCATCAATCACTATTCATAAGGGTTTCAAAAATTCCAAAATTTAGGGTTATTACAGTCTCCCCTCCTTAAAAGGATTCCGTCCCGGAATCAGATAGAAAATGAATAGGGATACTCTCTTAACATTGCACTTTCTAACTCTCGAGTAAATTTTCCCATATTGTGGTTCTTCCATCAAACTCTGAATAGTTTGATAACCCTTCTCCTAAGCACTTGTTCCTTTTCACTCTATAACCCTTCCTGGTTGCTCCATATAGGTTACGTCGGGTTGCATGTCTATGTGCTCATATGCCCCTATTTATCTGGCATCCGAATTACACTTCCTTAACATTAATACGTGGAACACGTTAAGAACTTGCTACATTTTCGGGGGTAGGGCTAGCTCATATGCTAGCTTCCCAATACGTCTTAATATATCCAAGGGTCCAACAAATTGTAGACTTAGCTTTCCTTTCTTTCCGAACCTCATCAATCCTTTCCAAGGGATACCTATAACATTACTAGGTCCCCTATTTCCTATTCATTGTCCTTTTGTGTCAAATCAACATACTTCGTGTGCCCATCTTGGGCTACTACCAGCCGTCCTCTGATTAGATCTATTCATTGTCCCTTGGTCCTTTGGACTACTGCGGGTCCGAGCATCTTGCGCTCTACAACTTCATCCTAACATAAGGGAGATCGACATTGTCTTCCCTCAAGGATCTCATAAGGCGACATATCGATAATGACATGATCTATTGTCCTGAGAAAACTTAATCCGCGTTAAGTGATCATTCCAAATTCTTTCAAGTCTATTGCACAGACTCTCATTATAGCTTTTAGCATTAGAGCTTTTGCTTCTCAATACCCATTCTTTTCCAGTTCGTAATCGCTACTACCTTCCGTTCCTAATATTATACTGGTTATACTTTTGCTCGTTAGCGTTCTATAACCTTTTAATAACCACGTCAACCTTAGTATCACGAATGTGTTTCCATTCCGGATACCACCATAACTTTACTACTCCTTTTTCAGCTGTTTCTATTTTCCAAAGTTTGATTAATCATATAGAAGTAAAGGAATTTGTTGAGAGATCACTATGATCATGAACACTTGTTATATCGCATAGTTAGTACAGAAGGTGGCCAGCCTTTAGTACTTGACAAGCAATTAAACAATAGATGGTATCCTACTAGGCTTCTATCACACAGATAGGTAGTCATTCGGCAATACCTCCCCTTCTGGAAGGGTTGTTCTTCTCAGCTTATACAAAATGAAAAGAAGAGAAAAGAACGAATTGAAGAGAATTATGTATATGAAAAAAAATATACTGCCACAAAACATCTGGCTTGGAACCTACCTCTGAACTATAGAGGTTTGTCATAGGAGAACAAAACATATATGTATATATATCAAGTATTATCGCATCGCATTTCACATGCCTAAATATTTTTGCTATTTCGTCCATCATTCTATGGACCCATGCTCTTACACGAGCTTATACACAATCCCCTTTGAAACTCCCTCGTCATCGAAAATCGAATCTGGGATTTCATTCTTGACATCACCGTTACTAGAATTCTATGATTGCACTGCAACCTTCCTCATATAGTAACACGACTCTCTTTTCATAAGAAGGAATAAATATTCAATAGGTAGATAATCTACTAATTAGTCTATCAATGATAACTTATACACCACCACGACCCGATTAGTGGTACCCAATCTCATGGTTGTAATCGACTCATTACTCGCAGAATCATTGCTGCATTACTATGGTCCACCACTGACCTACTGTCGTAATTCACTTTCCATGAAATCTTAATATCTAACCATACGGAGTCCATACATGTCGTATAGAATTCTCCTAAGAAGGTAACATCATTACCATTCATAATTCATGAAGAACACTCTAGATCTTGATGTACATACATGACATGAAGCAGATAAAATTGCAGAAGAGTTTCAATCAAAGCAACGATAGCAGGTTAATCCCATTCTTAATCATATACCTTCAATAGAAGACTTAACTCGAAGGTTCGTCTAGTCTTTTTTGAAACATGGTCCTGGCTTATCTCAAGATAGTACCTTCTGAGATAGATAGCCCGCTCATGGTGATTACACGAATTAAACCTTTACCAACTACTATTACGGTTGGGTATTGCACAGTCATCAGAAGGAATGTCAATCTTCCAAACCATAATACAACCTTCACAGCCTTAACCATCATCACTGTATTCCTTTGGCACAAGCGCCTATAATTATCCTCTTACCTTTAAAGTGTCGGCCACCTCTTTGGCCTTTCCTGATAGTAAAATTTCCTTACAGTCAATGTCATTTTAACCACCTCCAAATAAATTTTCTACCTCATTTCAATCACTGCTTATGTGAAGATGTTTTCCTTAAAATCTGATGAGTAAAAAAAATATCACCATTTTTCCATGAGTTATTGCCTCAGTCTTTAAAGGTTAATCACTGTCACGACTGACTCTCAATCATACTTAGAACATCTTTTATCTTAGGTCCTAATTGCCCTGAACAATTTCGACCTTTACTGGTTCGATCCATACTTTCTCGTGGTTTAACACGTGCCCCACTTGGCATCATTATAATTACATCATATTTCCTTTATCAACATTTTTATTCTTGAGAATTTTGAATATTACCTTTCTCCTTGTAAAACCTCTTAGGTTATCCTTGAATCGTTCCTCCTGTATTCCCTAGATACAGGGCATATCAAGATACCATTTATTAATACCAGAATCATTGTCTATATACTTCCGAAAAATTTCTCCACTGATTCTTAAA
This sequence comes from Apium graveolens, assembly GCF_009905375.1. Classification (NCBI taxonomy): domain Eukaryota; kingdom Viridiplantae; phylum Streptophyta; class Magnoliopsida; order Apiales; family Apiaceae; genus Apium; species Apium graveolens. Next base: position 157,739,147 of record NC_133650.1, read on the forward strand.
AGTTGTTATTACCTTAATCCTTTCCAATTCATACTGTCAAAACTCATACTATCCCTATTAAGGGTGAAATGCCAACCTTTATGCATTCCCCTAGGATTCGTTTTAAGTCACTGATGTTCTATCCTTAATTCCACCTTTAAAAAGGTACATGCATCCTTCCATGGATAAATCAAGTCATATATCCCTGATAAGGGCGTCTTATTCAATCATTCCCACCTCGATAGTATATGCCTAATTTCACAATAACATCTGTATTCAAAATGAGGCCAATCAATATGGCCTCCAAAAGATAACAACGGTTATCCACTTTTCTTGCCTAATTTGGTAACAATAACAAGGATGTTCTGGAAGATATTGGTCGTGTTCAACGTGAACCTCTTCTTAATAATCCCTTATTTACTTTTGTTATTTATCTCAACAGTCACCTCAATGTTGGGATATCTTTCATACATGGCGTCTCCCTTTCTGGGTATCGAGCCACTAGTCTTACACTTCACATTCTTGAAGGTCACTTCCTTACCCAATTTTCCTAATTTCTTACTTCCTTGTCTCCTCAGTCTATCTGCGCCTCATTATTTATCCTTCGAATTATCTCAAGGTTTCCTCGAATCCTCCCAACTTACAGGGGATAAAATATATGTATCTCTTATGCCTTCAACCATCAATTTTTAACTCATGGTGAATCACCCTCATCCTGACGAATACATACTCTTCTATTTCTATTGCTACAAGTCTTTAGGGTTTCCTCATACCCAACTCCCTTGTTAGGTCACACACACTGTAGAGGGGGTGAATACAGTGTATAATACAATCAAATCAAACTTTAATATATTAAGTAACAGAAAACAAACTTTATTGAAACAATAAACTCTGTTACAGTATGGAACTGTTACCTCTCAGTGATGAACAAATATCACGAGAGCTGCTAGGGTTACAATGAATAATCTTCTCGAATATGATAACACGTATAGTGTAAACCCTATGTCTGTGTTTATATACTACACAGTTACAAGATAATCGCTAATTGATATGGAATATAATTCTGCTTCCTAAAATATATCAATCAGATATCTTTTCATCCAAGTATTCCATTCTTCACGGAACTCCTTCTTCATGCATATCTCTTCTTATGTTTATCTCGATCTTCTTTCCTTGAATCAGCTACTGTCCTTATCTAATCGTCCTTCAGCACTTAAGTTCTGATATCTAACTTCTGATGATTATCTCCTGATAATATAAGTACTGATATCCTTAAGTCCTGACTTCCAGTATAAGTACTGATCAACAGTTAAGTACTGATTTATCCTGTTAAGTAAGATCTGAAATCTAAACATAAATTATATTAGCCATGACATTATCAAATATATCTAACAATCTCGCCCAACTTGTAAATTAGCATAATATGCAAGTTTAACAGATATTTGATGATGTCAAAAATATTAAGTACAAATGCATGAGAATTAGACTAGATAACTATAACTTACAGTCCTTAAAGCTTTACCAATATTTAACTTCTGATAATAACTTCAGTCTGTACAAATATCAGAATTTAAGCAGTTGTAGATCTTCGACTTGGCTTCATCATCTGATCTCTCTGATGTCAGGAGTTGTTCTGAGATAGTTCTTCAACAAACATTTCTCAGCATATCTGAGTTCATCAATCATTCTCCTTTTGGCATCTTTAAGCTCTCAGTATCTTCACCAGTTTGAAAGATTGGAGCTCTGAGATCATTGATCTTTGCTTTTCTCAACTCCTGATCTAGTCTTATGACATAGGATTTGTCAGACTCCAGATTGAATTCAAGTCCCTTAATACCAACATATGTTCTGATCTGTGCAGTATTAGGTTTCATATCAACAATATCACCATTGTGATCTCTGTACTTTGGAGCATATGTTCTGTCAGACTTAACAGAATAAAGCCTTTTCTGTCTCTGAATCTGTTCTTTTAAGTAGTTTGCAGCAGTTCCTGTTATTCTGTCATCCACTTGAAGTAAGAAAAGTAGATGCTCTAATTCTTCAAAATACTTCAATGGAATAGCATTTTGTCTTATATGATAAACCCTACCATCTGTCATGAAATACAACATGATGTATTCTTTCAAGTAGGTATGGTAAACCATCTGTACAGATTTCAGTTGATTCAATCTCTCAGGAGTTGCTCCAATACCTGGTTCACTCAAGGAAGTTGGATCATTGGTAGTGTTATGTATTCTCCTTTCATCAGCACTTCCCAATCCAGTTTTATCTCTTGCTTCCTTTCCAGTAACTACTCTTGCTTCAAAATCACTTGCAGTAGTTTTCAAAGGTTGAGTCTGTTTTGCTTTAGTGAATCTTGGTAGGAGTGTCTTTGGTCTATCTTCTGATATCAAGTTAACTTGAGCTATGTCAGAGGTTACTTGCTTCTTCTGAATATCAGAACTTACAATTTCTTGACTCTGAACAACTTGAGCCATGTCAGAGGTTTTTTTAAGAACTTTTCTTGAAGTCAGAGCAAGATTATCCTTTTCATCAGTAATTTCTTCATCCTCAGGAGGCACATAAACCTTGATAGGTTCACCAACTTTTTCTTTACCCTTGGATCTTGGATCTATCTGCGGTTGTGATCTAGCCAATGTTGCTTCAGTAAGTGTCCTTTCTTTGATCACAATGCCTTTGAGTTTTGGAAGTGGCTTTTTACCAGAAGCTTCAGATTTAGATGTGACTTTCTCTGATTTAAGCCTGGCTTCTTCTTTCATTAAAATCTCCAAGTCCATTCCTGGATTTTCCTGAAGAAATAACTGTCTTGACATTTCCACATCAAGATCTAAAAGTTCATCAGAACTTATCCTTTTACTAGTAGCAGAACTTATTATGTTCCCAGTATCAGAACTTGTCATGTGACTAGCTTGTCTTGATGTGAATCCTCTACCTTGACTATGACCTCTACCCATTCCAGAGTTTCCTTGATCATCTTTTTCATTATCCTTTCCTGTCAGTGTCTTGTCAGTCTTGCATTTGGACTTAATTACTTTCTCCCCCTTTTTGGAATCAGCAGGTAGTAAAAGAGAGATAAGCAATTCCACTAAGGATTGGATTTCAGTTAATTGTGATTGCTGAGAAGCTTGATTTTTCAGAATTTCATCAATCTGAGCTTGTTGATGATCTTGAGTCTTCTCAATATAAGCAATCCTGTCAATGGTAGGTTGGAAGAACTTTTTCTTATCAATTTTCCAAACTTGTTCCTGTTTGATAAAGTTCTCTTGAATCTTGTGTAGCTCTGCATGAATAGTTGAATGAAGACCTTGTAGATGTTTAGTACTCAATGCAGTGACTCTAAGCTGGGTTTTGAAATCATCAGAATTTAACATTTCATCAGCTTTAGTCAAGTGCTCAGCAAGATGCTTTTCAGTTGGAACACTTGAAACTGAGTTCCATTCCTTAGTCCACTCCTGACCTGCAGGAGTTTCACTCCAAGGTACTGGTGCTTCTCCGGTAACAAACTTCTTAACCAGTTCAGACTTTAGAATAGTCTGTTGAGGAGTATGTCCTGAAGGACCTGCTGTATCAACATCTGCAGTTGGAGCAGCATCACCAGTATCTCCAGCATTTGCAGCATCAGAACTTAAAGAATCAGTATCTTCTGATAAGACAACAGTGTGAGTAGAAATAGAGGCTTCAGCATCCTCTAATTGTTGATCTTGTTCTAAGTTCTGATCAACAGCCATATCCTGATGCTCACCTAAATTCTGATCATCAGCATCTTGATGCAGAGAAGGTGTTGTTGATAACTCTGGAGTTTGAACAGCATCAGTAACAGGTGTTGTGGAAGGATTATTTGCTGTTGGAGCTTCTAAGAGAATTACTTCAGGCACAACCAAGTTGTGAACATCAATATCAGCACTTGTGCCTGGATCAACAGGAGACACAGAAGGTGTGTTAGCCTTTTCAGAAACAGCTTCCTGAGATGGAGTTGATGGAGAAGAAGTGACTGGAGCAAATTCCTTGGCTTGTGAGATCAGAGATTCCTGATCCCCTTCCTTAGCTGCTTCCTCTTCATCATCTGAAACTGGCCTTTTTGCTCTCTGTTTCTTGTATCTCTTTGTTTGGATTCCTTGGGAGTTTCAGGAACTGTCATTCTTCTAAGCCTTTTGAGAAGCCTAGATCCCCCAATTCCAGAATCCTTCTGAGAAGTCTTTTTCTCAACTTCACTTACAACAGGTTCTGAAGAAGGAACCTGTTCCTCAGTATCAGATTCATCTCTCAAGGTAATCCTCCTTCTCTTTTGAGGTGTTTGAGGAACAGTTTTTGTCCTCTTTGGCTTGGAGGATGAAGGCTTCACAGTAGGTGCTGAGGCTGAGGGTTGATCAGTCTGTGAAGTGGAGAGATAGGATTTGAGATATGTCTTGAGGGTACGTTGAGTACAATGAGTGGTAGGTGCTGAGGATGATGGTTTTTGGGTGTTTATGGTTGGTTGGACATCAGAGTAAACAGATCTATAAGTATGAGGATCAGCACTTACTTAGATCTGTTTTATAGACTGAAGATTCTATAATGGTCTAACCACTGATTTCTTAGTATCAGCATTTACCAGGTCATTAAAGTATCGTTTTGCAACTCTAAAAGGTGGGGTTGAGGAACTGATTAATTGAGGTTCATCAGTACAAAAAGTATATATAAGTTGACAGAATCTAGCAAAATAGACAACATTCCTATCATCTGTCATCCAATCCCCAATAAAACCAATTATTCCAGTTGCAAAATCAAAATGAGTTTGATGGATAATAGCATACCCTATGTGCTGACTCAGAATTGGGATAGCATCAAAATTCGAACATTTGTTCCCAAAAGCTTTGGTGATGCAGTCGAAGAAGAAGCTCCATTATCTTCTGATATGAGCCCGTTTCAACTGCCCAAGTTTTGTCAAACTCCATTCATACCCCAAATTTGCCATTAACTCCTGAAGTGCTGATTCCTCTGGAGTTGAAAAAGTACAATCTTCTGGGAGATGTAGAGCCCTGCGTATTGTACCAGGAGTAACTGCATAAGATGAATCACCCACTTCGAAAACAATACTGGGAGTGCCATGTTTACCACCATCATCAAAGTGCCCAGTCCGCCAAAACGTCAGAACTTGTTGGCTCGAAAAGACTGAAGGCTGGGTCAATGCATACCCAATCTCACTGTGTGCAAGAAGATCTTGCACAAAATGCAATTCAGATGGAACTTCAGCATGATCAAGAATTGCAACATAGTTGTTTGGAACAAACTTAGCTCCATCAATGATTAAATCCTTAGGTGCCACGTGAAAAATTGAGATTTAAAAGTGCCTGTTAGGTGTTTGATAAAATGTCTGTATGAAAAACCAACGTGAGAGAAAGAGAGAGTAAAAGCAAGTAGAGAGAAAAATTATGAAGGAAATAAAAGATTAAAGAAATCCTTTCTCTGTCGTACTTATACTCTAAAAAAATGTTACCGTTGGACACCTGTCAGACATGCAGTAATAACGGACAGTTACTGGGCACGAGAAAACAGTAATCATTACTTGCCCACTTGCCTGTTTTCAAGGAAAAACCGTTCCATTTACCCAGATATTCCATTAATCATGGTGAAACAGTTTTTATTCAAAATTGAAACCGTTCCCACTGATTTAATTATTTTTCACTGCATCATTAATATTCTGAAAAGAAATCAAGTGAAAATGACCAAGATAAATCATATGAGTAATTACTGATAAAGGAAAGTCAGAACTTAAAACAGAATTTATATGGTCATCAGAATATCAATCAGGATTTATCAATGCATTACAAAAGAACTTAGAGACAAAATCTTGAAATAAAGACAGATTTCATTAATATATCAAGAGAATACATTCATGAAATGGAAATTACATCAGTACTTATACAAGATTTCCCTAAGCTACTAAACCTAACATCAACAGCTTTAGTCCTAGCTAAGAAGCCTGACAAAGCTGATGATGAAGAAAAACAGGAAGAAGACAAGATTAAATCATTTCTTCTTCTTCCTACTCTCGATAAACAGAATGGCGAGTCGGATGATTCGCTCTTGCTGGCGGAGAGCTTCCAGCCTTTCCTCCTTCAATCATTCTAGATGGCGATGGTAGTCCATATAGAAGAACAGGAGGTGGGTCAGTACCTCCTGTGGGACAGTCCCATATCTCCTCAGGAATGGCCGTGACGTGCCATTCCTGCTTCCAGTCGGCACAGCTTAGCTCCATATTGAAGTTTTGGTAGTTCAAAAACATGTTGTATCTGACCATTGTGTTTTTGAAAGAAAAAGTATGAAGGTAAGTTTATGAGAAAGAATTTGATGGGAAGGCTGATGTGAAGAGGCTGTTTATATAGGCAAGAGAATGCCAGGAGACACAAAGGTTTTTAATGTTGACAGGTAGAATTAATTCTACCTCGTCTCCCCAGACTTGGAAAAAGAATAACATTCATTGGAAAGAGAAAACATGGTTTAATGCGCACAAGACACAAGTAAAAGTTGACTGTTCAAGTACGAGTACCATTAATCCTAACCATAGTGACTATTAATCTTCCACTTCACATGTTCTAGATTGTACCGAGACTGTTATCAAATTTTATCCACAGATAAGTCAAGTAAAGAATTTAGACTGTAATATCAGAACTTAGACTTATTTCAGAACTAACAGTCATCAGAACATAATTTCTTAACTCGAAAAAGGAATGCCTATCTAAGTAAATCTTCATACAAGTGCTGAGTTATACTCTTTAGAACTTAATCGTCAGAATATGCAACCAGAACTTGGCCTCAGAGTTAGTGCAAAATGACACAATAACTGTTGATCTAAAACAACATAGACCACCACAGTAATTTTCATCATTCAGATGGAGTGATTAGTGTGTGCATCAAGCTAAATAGCAGACAAAGAGTAAAGTCTGATTCACTTCAGTATATCTTAGAAATAAGGCATAACTAAAATTTTGCTAAAGAGCTGTCATTATCCTGAAACCTACTGATGAATGAGTTCATGCTTGAGTCCACCTCAACTGTTTTGTGCTAATTTTATGCATCTTTTTAAATTCTATTTTACAGTGGCTCCTCAGTGTAAGTGAGTCACGACTGCTTATCAGAATTTATGCTATTATCAGAGTATTTCTCCAGTAATCATAGAGTGTGAAAAGTCACCAAGAAAATATTTTGCTTTTCTAATGCATATTTACTTAATACCAGCAATGCACTTGGGTCTTCCCTTCCACATTTTTACTCTAGATCTCAAAGGAGTACCTGATTTTATTCTTTGAACCTTTTGATTTTTCTTTTTATAAGTGAGGTGTATCAGCACTTAGTGCATTCAGCAGTTTTACTAGTATCAGAACTTAACAGATGAGTAGCATTATTCTAATTTGTGACTTAGTAACAAGATAAACAAAGTAAACTCAACTAAGCTCAATTATCAGAATTTGCTAGTGTCATAAGATTTCCACTGAAATAATTACTTCTTACATGGGATCATTTGTTTATTGAAGACTACTAGGTTAGTATGTAGCACAGTTATCCTCATAGGATTGAATTGTTACTTAGACAGACAAATCACTTATCAGAGTTTAGAAACATATATCAGACAACAGTCAGTACTTAAAAACATTTAGCAAGTAATCACAGAAAGAGATTAAATTCGGTAAGTACTGATCATAAAGTCTGATAATACAGAACAATACTAAGCAGATTTAGAGAAAGAACCTGAAATCATTCCAAGTTCATTTACCAATCTTGTAAAAGTGGCTTCACACAGTGTTTTTGTGAAGATATCTGCTAGTTGTTGATCTGTTGGAACAAAGTGCAATTCCACTGTACCTTCATCCACATGTTCCCTTATGAAGTGGTACCTGATGCTGATGTGCTTTGTCATAGAGTGTTGAACTGGATTACCTGTCATAGCAATAGCACTTTGATTATCACAGTAAATAGGGATTTTGAAATATGTTAACCCATAATCCAGTAACTGATTCTTCATCCAAAGAATCTGTGCACAACAGCTTCCTACAGCAATATACTCTGCTTCTGCAGTTGATGTGGAAATTGACTTTTGTTTCTTGCTGAACCAAGAAACCAATCTGCCTTCAAGAAATTGGCAGCTTCCACTTGTGCTTTTCCTGTCAATTTTGCAACCTGCAAAATCTGCATCTGAGTAACCTATTAGTTTAAAATCTGATTCTCTAGGATACCACAATCCCAGATCAGCTGTTCCTTTAAGATACTTAAAGATTCTTTTCACAGCTGTTAAGTGAGGTTCTCTTGGATCTGCTTGAAATCTTGCACAAAGACAGGTAGCATACATGATATCAGGCCTACTAGCAGTTAGATAGAGTAGAGAGCCAATCATACCTCTGTAGTCAGTAATATCTACTGATTTACCAGTATCCTTATCCAGTTTTGTTATAGTGGCCATGGGAGTGGATGCACTTGAACAATCTTGCATTCCAAATTTCTTCAGCAAGTTTCTGGTGTACTTGGTTTGACAAATAAAAGTGTCTTCTTCATCCTGCTTGACTTGAAGGCCCAGAAAATAGCTAAGTTCCCCCATCATACTCATCTGATATCTTGACTGCATTAGTTTAGCAAACTTTTTGCAAAGTTTGTCATTTGTAGACCCAAAAATGATATCATCAACATAAATCTGGACCAGAAGTAAGTCCTTTCCATGGTTGAGGTAGAACAGTGTTTTGTCTATTGTTCCTCTGTTGAATCCACTTTCCAGAAGAAACTGAGCTAAAGTCTCATACCATGCTCTAGGAGCTTGCTTAAGTCCATAAAGTGATTTATCAAGCCTGTAGACATAATCTGGATGTTTGGAATCTACAAAGCCTGGAGGTTGTTCAACATATACCTCCTCCTCCAATTCTCCATTGAGAAAAGCACTTTTCACATCCATTTGAAAGACAGTAAACTTTTTGTGAGCAGCATAAGCCAAAAATATCCTTATGGCTTCTAACCTAGCAACTGGTGCAAATGTTTCATCATAATCAATTCCCTCTTGTTGAGAATATCCTTTTACAACCAGCCTTGCCTTATTCCTTGTAATTATGCCATCACTGTCAGTTTTGTTTCTGAATACCCACTTTGTACCAACAACAGATCTATTCTTTGGTCTTGGCACTAGGGTCCAGACTTTGTTTCTTTCAAATTCATTTAACTCTTCCTGCATTGCTTGCACCCAATCAGCATCTTGAAGAGCTTCTTCCACTTTCTTTGGCTCTGTCTGAGAGAGAAAAGAATTGTAGAGACATTCATTTGAAGTACCTGTTCTAGTTCTGACACCTGCATCAGGATTTCCAATTATCAAATCAGGTGTATGTGATTTTGTCCACTTCCTTGCAGATGGAAGGTTTTCTCTAGAACTGGATGCTCCCCCATGATCCATGTTGTCTTCATTTTCATTATCTGATACTCCCCCTGAAACTATGCTCTCTGAGTTGGATTCTTCAGTATTTAGATTTTCAGCACTATCAGAACTTGGCTTATCATAACTTGACGAATCAGAACTTGAAGAGCTAGATGTATGTTCTGATGTTTCTTGAGATGTGGTAGGATCTTGAGTATGCTCCCCCTGCATAGGTGCATCTTCCTTTGACGTAGTCACCACAGTTTCAATAACATCAGAGTTTAATCCATCAGAGTTTACAGTATCAGGACTTAGACTATCAGGATTTTCAGTATCAGAATTTGAGTCTTCATTTCCAAATCTCAGCTGATCATGGTCAATGAAATCTTCAAGACCAGTAATTTTCTTGTCATCAAAAGAGACATTGATAGATTCCATGACCACTTTTGTTCACACACACTGTATAGGGGGTGAATACAGTGTATAATACAATCAAACCGAACTTGGATAGCTATTCAGGATGAGTCTTGAGAACAAAACACTTGTATCCAAATATATGAAGGTATTTCAGATTTGGCTTCTTTTTCTTCACCATCTCATATGGTGTTTTTCCATGCTTGTTAATGAGTGTTGCATTTTGAGTAAAACAAGCAGTCTGCACAGCTTCAGCCCAGAAATAGGTTGAAAGTTTTGCTTCTTCAAGCATTGTACATGCAGCTTCAATGAGAGTTCTATTCTTTCTTTCAACAACTCCATTTTGCTGTGGAGTTCCAGGAGCAGAAAATTCCTGCTTTATTCCATAGTTTTTGCAGAACTCTTCCATTATCAAATTCTTGAACTCAGTGCCATTATCACTCCTTAAAATTTTCACAGAATCTTTGACCATTTTATCCAAATGTTTGACATGATCAATCAAGATAGATGCAGTTTCACTTTTATGTGCACGAAATACACCAATGTGTATCTGGTGAACTCATCCACTATGACCAACGCATACTTCTTCTTTGCAATAGACATGACATTTACTGGACCAAATAGATCAACATGTAGTAGATGATAAGGCTCAAGAATTGATGATTCAGTCTCGCTCTTGAATGAAGATTTTCTTTGTTTGGCCTTCTGACAGGAATCACAAAGGCCATCAGGAGCAAATACTGACTTTGGCAGTCCTCTCACAAGATTTTTCTTGACCAGTTCATTTATATTGTTGAAATTTAAATGAGAGAGTTTCTTGTGCCAATTCCAGCTTTCTTCAATTGATGCTCTACTCATCAGACAGATTGCAGAACCATCAGTACTTGTTAAAAGCTTAGCTTCATAAATGTTACCACGCCTGTATCCTTTCAGAACAACTTTGCCTTTAGATTTACTCACAATTTCACAGTGTTCTTCAAAGAAATCAACATGATAACCTCTGTCATAGATTTGACTTATACTCAGTAGATTGTGTTTAAGTCCTGAGACCAGAGCTACTTTTTTATTTATGACATTTCCAAGATTGATATTGCCATATCCCAATGTTTTTCCAATGTTGCCATCTCCATAAGAAACACTTGGGCCAGCTTTCTCCACAAAGTCTGATAGCAAGGCCTTATTTCCAGTCATATGTCCTGAACATCCACTGTCCAGAACTAGAATATTTTTCATGTTGCCCTGCAATCACAAAGACCACTAATTATTAATTTTAAGGACCCAGACTTGCTTGGATCCTTTGGCCTTATTAAGTATGTTAACATTTGCAGCGGATTTAGCATCAGAGTTTATGTTAACAATTTTCTTATCAGAACTTACACTATCAGACTTTGAATCAGAATTTACACTAGAAGGAACAATGGAAACTTTCTTCAAAGAAGGTTTTATTTGATAATAATCATAGTACAAACTATGATATTCCTTACAAGTATAAATGGAATGCCATAAACTACCACAATGAAAACAAGGATTTTGTGGTTTGTATCTAACAGACTGACTCTTAACTCCTGATTTTGAAGGTAAGGAGTTAATATTCTTATTCTTCCTGCAAAAAGAAGCCAAACGGTTAGAACTTCCACAGTTATGACATGTTTTCCTAGGAGCATCAGAAACAGGTTTATAATCATTGCTTTTATTCACACCTTCCTTTCCATTCCTATTTTTCCTAGGTGATTTTACCTTGTTTGCATTCTTAACATCTTTCAGCTTATGCTTAAGCTGCTTCTTTGTCATTAAGCCTATGTTCACTTCAGCTATCTTTTCCTGTTTTAGTTTGTCAGAAGTTAATTCCTCTTTAACTTCTGATTTCTCATTTTCAGACTTTACAGTTACAAACTTAACAGGTTTTAACTTTGGCTTTTGCTTAACAACAGGCTTAATTTCTTCAGTTCCTTTATCATTCTTATCTTCTCCATAACCAAAGCCCTCTTTCCAGTTTCCACTACTTAGCAAATTTTGAGTTGTTTTTCCAGAGTTAGTCCAAGTCCTGATAATCTCTCATTCCTTTTCTAACTCAGTTTTTAGAGATTCATTCATTTTTAGCACTTCATCCCTAACATAAAAAGCATCATCTCTATCCTTCTGAGTTTGATGGAACATGACTAACTCTTTTTCTAAGAAATCATTTCTTTTCTTAAAAGCAAGATTTTCAGAAGTTAATCTTTCACATGTTAAAGTTTGATCTCTATAACTAACAAACATGGTTTTAAGATATCTTCTCAACTCATTAATATCATCAGTATGAAAAGCATAAGTAGTTTGAGGTACCTTTGTTTCAGCAACTTCAGAACTGCTCTCAGCACTTTCTTTATCAGCATTTGCCATCAATGCATAGTTCTCCTCACTTTCAGAGTCTGAGGTGTCTGTCCAGCTTTTCTGCTTTGTGACAAGAGCCTTGCCTTTGTCACCCTTTTCCTTCTTACAATCAGGAGATATGTGGCCTTTCTCACCACAGTTATAGCATTTAACATTGGTATAATCTCCTCTGTCAGACTTTCCTCCTCTGCTTTCAGATCTTCTGAAATATTTCTTATCAGAACTTATGCCTTTCCTGGAAAACTTCTTTCCCTTCCTGAACTTCCTGTATGCAATCTTTGTGATTCCTTTCACCATAAGAGCACACAGCTTCATCATCTCCTCATCAGCATTAGTCTCAAGCAAGCTTTCAGAATCTGAGTCATCATCAGTTTCAGAACTTGATGACTCAGTTTCATACTTTATGACAAGAGCTTTACCCTTGTCTTTCCTTGAGGAAGCTGCTTTGGGGGATTCTTCCTCAGCCTTAAGAGCAACTGTCCTTGAATTTCCTCCTTTCCTCTTACTTCTTTGTTCCATCTCAAGCTCAAGAGTCTTGAGCATTCCATAGATTTCATCAAGAGTTGTTTCATCAAGATTGTAGTTGTCTCTTATTGTCGTTGCCTTCAAATCCCAGCATTCAGGAAGAGCTAACATGATTTTAAGGTTTGAATCTTCAAGATCATACTCTTTATCAACCAATGACAAATCATTCAAAAGTTTGACAAATCTATCATATAAATCATTCAATGACTCACTAGTCTTTGAGTCAAAATGTTCATACTCTTGAGTGAGTATTGTCTTCCTGTTCTTCTTAATTGTGTCAGTTCCCTGACACCTTGTTTCCAGAGCATCCCATATCTCCTTAGCAGTCTTGCAGTTGATTACCCTGTTTGACATTACATTATCAATGGCACTATGCAGTAAGTGTCGTAGCTTAGCATCCTTAGCAATTGATGCTATATCTTCAGCAGTATAATCACTTTTCTCCTTTGGTACGGTCTTTGCTGCTTCACCTGTAACTGCAACAGCGAGCTTGGTTGGTTTGTGAGGCCCTTCCTTGATTCTATCAAGGTATTCTGGATCTGTTGCTTCCAGGAACATGGTCATCCTTACCTTCCATATGGGATATTCAGATGGTCTCAGTATGGGAACTCTGATAGTCTCATACCGACTTTGAATTTGTGTCTTTGGAGGTTCTTCAGTTTTGGTAGGCTTAGTTGGAGTTTCTGTGTCAGACATGATTGTATTTGGATCTTTAACTGTATGTGTGTTAACAGATAAGCTCTGATACCACTTGTTAGGTCACACACACTATAGAGGGGTGAATACAGTGTATAATACAATCAAATCGAACTTTAATATATTAAGTAACAGAAAACAAACTTTATTGAAACAATAAACTCTGTTACAGTATGGAACTGTTACCTCTCAGTGATGAACTAATATCACGAGAGGTGCTAGGGTTATAATGAATAATCTTCTCGAATATGATAACACGTATAGTGTAAACCCTATGTTTGTGTTTATATACTATACAGTTACAAGATAATCGCTAATTGATATGGAATATAATTCTGCTTCCTAAAATATATCAATCAGATATCTTTTCATCCAAGTATTCCATTCTTCACGGAACTCCTTCTTCATGCATATCTCTTCTTATGTTTATCTCGATCTTCTTTCCTTTAATCAGCTACTGTCCTTATCTGATCGTCCTTCAGCACTTAAGTTCTGATATCTAACTTCTGATGATTATCTCCTGATAATATAAGTACTGATATCCTTAAGTCCTGACTTCCAGTATAAGTACTGATCAACAGTTAAGTACTGATTTGTCCTGTTAAGTAAGATTTGAAATCTAAACATAAATTATATTAGCCATGACATTATCAAATATATCTAACATCCCTTATCATACCTCAAACTCTATTGGCTTTATATTCCCTTCCACTTCAGTTTCTTTTTTTTCCTTTCTCTTATCATTATTTCATGAACCAACACAACATAAACATTGATTTCAAACATCCCGTCATTCTGGATTCGTGTCCTCGGAATGAATCTTGACAACTTTTACAACTTAGCTTCATATTTCATCATACTCATTCGCCTTTGTTCTGGCTCTAAAGCTTTTACACTAATTCCATAACCTTGGGAATTACTTTCCCCAAAACAGTTGACTGAACTTAAAACAGTTTATTATTACCTCTTGCTCCGTGCCCTCCTTGGCCTTTCACCAGCGAGTGGCCTCTCTCTTAGGAGGGTAAGTGACAAAAACAGTCTTTTGTGATTCGTCCATCATTTAGAATCTCAAATGATTCCTATATTTCCTTTAGCCAGGATCTTGCCTCGACTGGGTCAACCTGTTCCTTGGAACTCTGAGAGCTTAGTGATTTAAAGGTCATGAAAGAATTTCCTACCGCATTGTTTCCTCAAGGTGGTGGTTGGGGATAATAGTCTAAGTCCTTTTTAGACAGGTCCATGAATTGCCGTATAGGAGTACCGTCTCGGGTCTCCTTTCCTTACTCGACTTTCTGTTTCCTTAGTATGAAATGTTTCATCCTTCTCCCATACTTGGGGTTATCTTATACGTTAAAATCCTCATTTTCCACTTTATTATGTTATGGGTTCCTTCTATCTTGATGGCGTCCTCCCTAACTATCACATTCAGGGTTTACCCTTAATCTTATTCCTTGAACTATGACTTTCATCTAAGATCTCATCTTTAAGCTCTTGAACATTTGGAACCCAAATTCTATAGGAATACCTCATTATTCCCTTATCATCTTTCTCGGTATTAATCTCATATATATTTGTTGGCTCTCTGCCTTCATTCATCACTTTTTCTGGCATAACATGTTCTTTTCCAATAATTCAGTCTGTATTGCAATCTCAAACAGCTTTTCGGTACCGGCTCCGGTTACCTTCACTTCTATTTCCATTTTCTCAAAATCTCTTATAAACTCTCCCAAAGACATTATTATCTTGAGTCTCTCCTTTTTACTAAGGGCATCAGCCACCACATTGGCTTTCCCTGAATGATAAAGAATCTCCCAAGCATAATTCTTGATTAGCTCTAACCACCTCATTTGGCGCATGTTGAGCTCTTTCTGCGTGAAAATGTACTAGAGCACTTATGGCTTAGGTAAATCTCGCACTTCTCTCCATACAAGTAGTGCCTCCAATCTTTAGGGCAAAACTATTGCCACGAGCCCAAGCTCATGGGTGGGGATATCGAATTTTATATTCCCTTAATTTTCTTGACGCGTACGCGAGTACCTTGTTGTGCTGTATAAGAGCACCCTAATTCCTTATGCGAAGCGTCAATACAAATCACAAAATCTCCTTTTTTCATCCGACAATGCCAACATAGGGGCCGTCACCAACCTTTGCTTCAGTTGTTAAAAGCTTTTCTCGTATTTCTCTGTCCATTCAAACTTCCCAGTCTTACGAGTAAGCCGCGTTAAAGGGGCTACTATCTTTACAAACTTGAACGAACCTCCGGTAGTGACCGGCCAATCCTACCTCTGGTAGTTTCCCTAACCATGGTCATCAATTCCTCAATGGTCCTTTATTCATTCTTGTTAGGATCCTCTACGAGATCCTCCTCAGCA
The DNA here is from genome assembly GCF_009905375.1 of Apium graveolens. Taxonomy (NCBI): domain Eukaryota; kingdom Viridiplantae; phylum Streptophyta; class Magnoliopsida; order Apiales; family Apiaceae; genus Apium; species Apium graveolens. Next base: position 157,754,876 of record NC_133650.1, read on the forward strand.
ACAATCCCATCTAGGACAACATCCTCAACCACTACATCCTCAATATGAACATCATCCGGTCCTGTGTTAGGACGCTCTATCGGATCCACAATCCGATCTCCAATTAGTAATAAAACATCATCGCGCTGTTGCTCCTCAACCTCAGGTTCGGAGTCCCGCTACCATCTACGATAACGAACTATGCTTCTATCACGATATTTATAAGGGTTCCCATAAGGATTTTAACTGTCAGTACTACGTTAGGTAGCCCGACTATGAACTTGGCAAGAGTTCTTATTATCTTAGTGAACTTATTATCTTAACGTCACGTCATCTCTGAGGTTTATAACGCTTGGCTCTGATACCATTTCTGTAACACCCCCAAATCTGGGGTCGGGGATCCGGGTTGTCACGGGTTCCATTTCCCTTAATAACACCCAATCTTAATAAATAATCAACTACTCTGTACTGTGACCCCACAATAAACACACACACCACAAGTTATAGTCTCAGAGATGAACACTCAAAAATAACACAAGTCCTTATATTCCACAGTTATAAACCGTTACACCTTAAGAGTTCTGAATAAATTTACATATTCCTTGCCATTAATACAAATCATATTATACATAAGTCTGGTTCATCAATAGTTGAAAACCTAGCCTATTGGTAGCTCCTACCTCAGCTACGGCGGCATCAACGCTTCCAGAAGACTGCGGAACGTTTTCCAACCACTTGCGAATCGGGAGCTTGGTCCTGTTCATCTTTTCTATCTGTTGTTGTGTGATGAAAGAAGAAAGCAAGGGTGCGCAGCAAGCCCACCAAAATAATATATATAATGATTAACAATATATGAGCCTTCTCATAGTACTCATGAAAGTCTTGGTCAAAAGAAATGGACCAAGTTTGATATCTTAATGCGATGAAGTCGCAAAATATTCAGTATATATACATATATACTTTTCAAAATCTTGGAAGTCCTCTTCCATGCATAATATACACAGAGTTCCAATTTATAACTGTATAAAACTATAGTTGCAAGGTGATCTCATATATCTAACCTTGTCTCAACGTTTTTCTGAAAATCTTTGACATACATAAGATAATCATTTACTAGACATAAGTTTAAAAGATGAAGTTACAAGATACTCCAATATACTTATATATTTTCCAAATACTACTTGAACTACCACCGTTCAAGTTATAATTAGTTTCAAAAGTTCATCACATAGATGAGACTACAAGATAATACTTGAATAGATTCAATCTTTGAAATATTATTGAATGAAATGAAGTTACGAGATACTTCATTAAGTCCCAATATATATATACACCTATATATATCTCTCATACATTTCCTGAAAACCTCTGTCATGTAAAGTATGAACAGAGTTGCAATATCCAATGAATTTGGAAAGAAAAGAAATTTTGGCATAAACCTGATATCTTGCTGATTAGGCAAAGATACCTATAAGTAACCTTTTCTACTAGTACATGGATGAATCCCCCACCGGTCATCACCCTGGCCACATAAGGACCTTGTGCTGGACCGCCACCCGGCCTCTTACGCGTTGATGGACTGCCACCCAGCCACTTACACTTTGATAGACCGTACCCCGGCCTGTCGCTTATGCCGACTCAATTAGAGGGACTTACTTCCCGAATGTTGGGCAAGTAATCAAATTGTTTTCTCAAAACAGCAACCACGTTGCGAATGTAAAATACACCACAGATCCGGATCTCCCAGGTTTTGAGCGAGTATTTAAATCCCTTTTGAAAGGAAGATCTAAAATAAAAAAATGAGTTTTGGGGTCTACTCTAACTTTAAAAATCATTTTGAAGACTCGAAAACATTTTTAAGAATGTTTGGAGTACTGCTGATTTATTAAAATAAATCAGTCTTAATATATTAGAAATATCTGAATATTATTATTTAAATAATATTCCCATAAAGATAATCCTTATAAAAATATTCGAAGTAGAAGTTTTAAAACTCATACTTGAAATGGATATTAAATAACCAAAGATATACTTATATGAAAGTACTATCTTTATTCGAATAATCGAAAATAAGTTTGGTTATCGAAACATTATTCTTTAATAAAATAAAGAATATTATTAAATATAAGCGGAGTCATAATACCTCGAATGAATATTATAAATAATATTCATTAAATAAAATAAACGGAGTCATACATCCTCAAATGAATATCCAATTAATAATCAATAAATAGAATAAACATAGTCATAAGTCCTCGAATGAATATTCAAATAATATTCATTAAATAAAATAATGTTATCGAATAAACCTTATTTGATCAATAGTTTTGAAAACTATATCCATATATATATATATATAAATATATATATATAATATACTCGGGAACATCACCTCCCGGTTTAGAAATATGTTCACCTTTGGGTCCCCTATACTAAGGGTATACGCAACTACTGCTTATCTCTAGCATAGGTATTATGCAACTAATAAGCATTTGAACCAACAGATATATAAATCAAGAATACGAAACAGACATGCATATACCATATCACATGCTCCAATATATCGCAAGAATTTGCTAATAACAAATATGCATTTATCACAAGATCATGCATATACACATATACATCACAACAACAGTTATACGGGTAGAAAACTTGTCTGAGTGCTCCCGGATAGGCTTAAGCATAGAGTGGGTCTGATAACCTATGAAAAACAACATAATTCGGAATTAAACCCCGGTCGCTTAAGAAACTAGACTTTAACCATTTAGAGTCCTAACGTTCACTTTCGCGCTTACTGATTCTCTTAAGTCGCTCGAGTACCCTCAGCTCCACCATTTTTAATAAATTAACCATTACGAGTTTTAAGGCGATTCTTTCGCGAGTACCTTACCAACTGCCTAATCCACTTAACATAATTGTTTCATACTCCAATTAGTCCTTTAAGGTCTTTAACCTATGTTTCAAAGTAAGGCGAGGGGTAATGGTTCGGTCGCGAAACGCCGTTACTTAAAACGGTCGTTTCTCCTAAACCGTACATCGGAATCAAACGAACTACATATCAAAACGAAGCTCGTAACATGAACTATCTAATCATGGCAATGGTCAAAACCTACCAGTGAGTTCACGGGTCCTAATGTTAAGAACAAAAACAGCCTAAAGTAAATCGGATATTACGACGGCTATGTTTACTCGATTTCCCAAAATTTTACCAACCAATTCAACATCAAATCATCACCAATCAATCCCAATACAACCATATGACCATATCACTCATCAACCACTTTAAACCATTTAAACCAAGCTCAAATCATACCATGAATCATCAAGAACAACTAGTGCTACTTTTTAACTCCAAAATCAACAAAAGCACTTAACCACTAAGATTTCAACATGACAAAACAACTACTACACTTAATCTCTCATTCCATCATCATAATCATTTATACCAAACAACTAAATGCTAAGATAATGAAGAGTTATACCTTCCTTGAAGCTTTTAATCCATGAAAGATCCTTGGAATGCCCATGGAAGCCTTAATCTAACCTCCTACAAGCTTGTTCTTTCAAAGAAATCAAGAACACAAAAATTAATTTCAAGAAAGTACTATTCACCATCGTCTTGAATGATTTATAGGAAGTGCTAGGAAAGGATTTTGAAGCTAAGATTTCTAGGAAGTATGTAACTTAACTAGGAGAAGCTAGGATAATTACCTTGTAAATTAGTAAGTGGAGGAGCTTGGATTTCCCTTTTGCTAAGAAAGAAGCCGAGAGCTTCATGAAGAAAATGGAGTGTTTTGTGTTTTTTGTGATTTGTTTTGATTTGCCTTGGTTGTTTTTGTTTTGATTTTGGTTAATTACCTTATTAACCTTGAACTTTGTGTGGTTATCATTCATCCACACCACCTTCCCCCTATGTCATGCTTATGTCACCTTGTGATGTCGTCATCCCTTACTTGCCCTCTTCTTATTGGTTGGATGACCTCATCATCCCTAACCTCCTTGATTAACTCCTAATTGTTTGCCTAAATACCGCTGATCTGTTATACGGTTCGCTTAACTTTCATTCTCGTTTCTCGTTTGAGGGATCATACCCGGGATCTTATAACTTAGGTTCCCTTAACCTTTCTCAATACATTATATCCCTTTTATGATCCTCTCTTATAATCCTTGAATTTAGATCCTTTTTATCATGTTACCTTATACTCAATTCTTTCGGTATCTGGTAGATTTTCAGGAAAAATCAAAGTGTTCGGATTTGGATTCTGACGATCTTTACATACACTTATATCCCATATAAAGTACTAATAAGATCTCAGAATAACAATAGAAGAACTCCTACATAGTGTGGCATGAAAAGTTTTCTCATTCAGCATAATCTGCAAAATCACTATTCATAAGGGTTTCAAAAATTCCAAAATTTGGGGTTATTACAAAGATCATAATCAATGATGATTAAACACTTGAATAAAAATGTACGAAAACTCATGGATATCACAAGGGTATATCAGGGTATGTATAAGAAACGGTTTTTAGTCCGTAAAGGATCAGGTATTAGACAAATAATGATTTTTTAAGGTATAGTTCTCTGATGTTAATGAGAATGGTTGGAGTATAAAAGTTTCTATGTTTTCAAACAATTTTGTTCCAGTGTTTGGTGTTTAGTAGTTATACATTTGGGGAGTAGTATCATATTTGTGTGGTTTGGTGTCTGAGGATCAACAAAGGATGGTTTACAAAGAATAAGGCTTACGGCTCAAGATCAAGAAAAATCAGGGTTCAAGGGTAAATAGTTTAAAGCACTTGCAATATAAAACATGAGTTATTTTGAATAATAATGACATGTTATGAAACAGTTCGAAAATATTTGCAATATATCTTGAAGAAAAGTTCGGAAGTACTTGCCTTACAGGGCTTTATAACTATTACTGATCAATTCTGAGCCGACTCTGTCGCTCAGACTTTAACGTCCAACCAGTAGATCTCATTGGATTCGACTTCGACACTCAGATTTTTCTGTTGAAACTCTACTGAGCTCATCGACTAATCATTAGGTTATCCTTAGTCCGTTGTCCACTTTCGGTTTTCCGACTAGAACCTACAGGGTCGAAATACTCTATGTTAGATACCCAGTTATGCTTGACATATCCTCGCTATAACCTACCCATACGATAGCATATTCCGACTCGTAATTATTCATATTATAATATCACAGACAACAATTAGGGTTCACATTCTCGAAATCGGTTAAGTGTTCATTTTCAGAAAATACATATACTCGTCATTTTACGAAATTAGGGTTATTGAGTTTTGGACAGAACGTTCACCACAACATACAATCAAGTTCGTATAAATTATAAGTATATATATTCACTCGACGTCCCGATAATTATCAGATACGTTCCCGTATTTACGTAGTTCAATTTCCCGAAAATCGGGCAACACTTCCTTTATTTATCGAACTAACCCGTCGAACAACTCGACGTCAAATCAACAACACAATCCAATTTATAAGTCCCAGTTACCAACTCAAACCAACAACAACAATCGCAACCCAACAATCCAATAATAATCCAATTATCTTCCCACTTCAATATAACATAAAATTTTCGTTCCAAAATTAATTTCACGTACTAATTATTATTTTAAAAATTTTAGGACTCAGATTACATCATCACGGTCCACCGTCGGCTCGCCGAAGCTCATCGCCGATGGCGGAAAAATTTCGCGGGTACCCGATAAATTCCCAGGTTTCCAACACGAAATTTCTCCGATTGATTATTAAAAATTTCCGCTCGCAATTATTCATATCATGAATATATTCAAAACAATTCCCTGCGAAATAATAGCAATAAAGAAAATCAAATCAGAAAACAACCGAATTAGTACATGATATAATATTACAGCGAACCACAGTCACCATACACACACAACACGCACGTCACGCGCGACACATTCACACGAACACACAGATACGCACACACCCATCACACACTACACACACAGTAACACACATATTTACATATACATAACCATGTATGTATATATATAACCACAAAACGAACCAAGCTAATAATCGAAGGAAGAAGGGAAGATCAGCCGAGGTAGTTACCAGAAAAAGCATCGGAAAAGGAGAAGAAAAGAATGGAAATAAGGAACGGGGAAGAGAAGATACAGAGGGAGAGGAGAGAGATTTTAGAGATTAAGCCGAGAGAGAAGAGAGGAAAATCAGAAATAGTAGAGAGAGATAGGAACTGAGATGAAAAATTGATACATGGGTTTTATTACTGTGTTTGTTATTTTGTTTATTCAGCCTGAAATTGCCACGTATCTGCAAAATGAGGAGAGTGTACCACGTGACCACTTTTCCAACTGGGAACCCGATATTGTATCGTCTTTAATCTTTTAACGGAATAACTTGCGAATGAAAATTAATCCAAATGATCCCAAAATATTCTTAAAATTTTATAAATATCCCGAAACTAATAAAATAAGGTTTTCATAATTTTTAAAGCATTTTTGAAACATAACTCGTACCCGCATTTAACAATTAACGATCCGAGCTGCACTTAAAACAAATTCAGAAAATTACGAAAATAGTCTTAAAATATTACAAATATCCCGAAGTTTACAAAAACATAAATTTTGTAATTTTAAAATAATTTCTGAAATGTAATTTATACCCGCTTTTATCAATTAACGAATCAACGTGTGGGTGAAATTAATCCCAAAAATTTTCAAAATAATTTTAAAATTCTCAAAATATTCCAAACTTAAATAAATATGAGTTTCATAATTTTTGAAGAATTCTAGAATTAAATATGGATTTTACAAATAAAAGTAATCAGAAAATCATTTAAAGATAAATAATTAATAAAATATTGATTTCTCTATTTTATAAAATCCTAAAAATAATTATTGTAATTATAAAATTATAAAAACAATTTTAGAGACACTTCAAATATTTATACAAATAAATTTGCATTAAATCAACTTTAAAAGTGAAACAATTCAATACAATTCCTTAATTAATCACGCGGACAACCCGATATATCATAAATCACACATAGATAATAATCAAACAACACAGAGCGGTCATAACCAGTACACATATTTTATTTAATTAATAATTTCTATAATAATCACCTATTTAAATAATTCAAAAACACACGAGTCGTTATATCCTCCCCCCCCCTTAAAAAGATTATGTCCTTGGAATCTGGTCTAATTACACAAGTGAGGATATTCGTCAAGCATATATGACTCTAGTTTCCAAGTAGACTCTTCTACTCGAGGATTTCAAACGTATTCACTATAGATATACACTTATTTCCAAGGACTCGCCTTTAACGGTCAAAAATTTGAATCGATCACTATATGCAGAACAAACTTGGACAAGAGCCCATTGGCTCCTAATCAATCACTTAATTCAAATCAGATACTTGTCGCTTTAACCTTAACAGGCCAAACACATTACATGTACACACTGTTGTGACGGTAACATCAACTCATGAACAACTTTATCTATATTTATCAATACCTCAAATGGTTCACTAATTTTAGGACTTAACATGTCCCTTCTACTTAGACTTATTCAGTCTCTTTCAAGATGAAACTTGTACTAACACTACTGGTCCTATTTCTATACTCATATTCTCTCTCGATACAATTTCGCCTTCTTTCTTTGTCTATTCCGAGCTACTTCAGTCAATATCACTACGCTCTTGGTGTGCCGATTTAACTTAGAATTTGACAACTTTCTTTCTCCCACTTTATCTTAATAGAAATGGGGACCTACACTTGCGTTCACATGAAGCTTGGTAAAGTGGCATTCCAAAGCTGACATTGATGATAAATGATCATTCCAGTGTTTCCTTAAAACTCAACCTCTCAACATATCTTATATTTTATGAATCACTTCCGTACTTTGACCCTCCATTTAAGGATGATAGGCGGTGCTCGTTTTCAACTTGGTTTCCAAACATTTAAACATCTCTTACTCTTTCCATCAGTTAAGGCTGAAAAGCAATCTCATATATTCATGTATTATCGCCTTTAAGTATTTGAACTTCAGATTCCACTCTTTCCAATTCGTTAATTAACTCCTCGGTGGTCTTAATTACATCCAATCCTTTCTGTCGGCATAAGGCATCTGTTACCATACGAATTTGCTTAGGTAGTTGTTAATGGATTAATTCAGAAGCTTTTGTTAACATTAGTCAAAATTTCATTTTTTTGAAGACTCAACGTATAGTTGCTTTCCTTCGGATCTTTCGAGAAAAATCCTTGGGCATTTCACACCGACTCTCTTATTCTCTGAATAGCTGAAGATATTATCAATAGATACAATTCGCTTATCTGATGTAACACCCCCAAATCCGGGGTCGGGGATCCGGGTTGTCACGAGTTCCATTTCCCTTAATAACACCCAATTTTAATAAATAATCAACTACTCTGTACTGTGACCCCACAATAAACACACACACCACAAGTTATAGTCTCAGAGATGAATATCCAAAAATAATCACAAGTCATTTTATTCCACAATTATCTGTCAATACACCTTAAAAGGGTTTCTGAATAAATTTACATTTCTTTTCCATTATTACAATTCATAAATATACATAAATCTGGTACATCAAAAGTTGAAAGCCTAGCCTATTGGTAGCTCCTACCTCAGCTACAGCGACATCAACGCCTATAGGAAACTGCGGAACGTTTCCTATCCGCTCACGAATTGGGAGCTTGGTCCTGTTCATCTTGTCTATCTGATGTTGTGTGATGAAAGAAGAAAGCAAGGGTGAGCAACAAGCCCACCAAAATAATATGTATACTGATTAACAATATATGAGCATACTCATAGTACTCATGAAAGTCTTGGTCAAAAGAAATGAACCAAGCTGATATCTTAACGCGACCAAGTCGCAAAATATTCAGTATATATATACATATATATATACTTTTCAAAATCTTTGAAATCCTCTGACATGTATAATATACACAGAGTTCCAGTTTATAACTGTATAAAAAAATATCGTTGCAAGGTGATCTCATATATCTAACCTTGTCTCAACGTTTTTCTGAAAATCTTTGTTATGCATAAGATAATCATTTACTAGATATAAGTTTAAAAGATGAAGTTACAAGATACTCCAATATACTTATATCTTTTCCAAATACTACTTGAACTACCACCGTTCAAGTTATAATTAGTTTCAAAAGTTCATCACACTGATGAGACTACAAGATAAGACTTGAATAGATTCAATCTTTGAAATATTTTGAAGGAAATGAAGTTATGATATAATTCATTAAGTCCCGATATATATATACACCTATATACATACATACATTTCCTGAAAACCTCTGTCATGTAAAGTATGAACAGAATTGCAATATCCAATAAATTTGGAAAGGAAAGAATTTTGGCATAAACCTGATATCTTGCTGATCAGGCAAAAATACCAATAAGTAACCTTTTCTACTAGTAGATGGACGAATTCCCCACTGGTCATCACCCTGGTCGTAATAGGACCTTATGCTGGACTGCCCTCAGCCACTTAAGCATTTGATGGACTCCCACTGAGCCACTTACACTATCATGGACGCCCACTGAGCCCATGTTGCTTATGCCGACTCGATAGATGGACTTACTTCCCGAATGTTGGGTAAGTAATCAATTCATTTACCAAAACTGCAACCTTGTTGCGAATATAAAATACACCATAGAGCCGGATCTCTCAGGTTTTGAGCGAGTATTTAAATCCCCTTTAAAAGGAAGATCTTAAATTTAAAAAAAATGAGTTTTGGGATCCGCTCTAACTTTTAAAAATCATTTTGAAGACTCGAAAACACTTTAAAGAGTGTTTGGAGTAATGCTGATTTAATGAAGTAAATCAGTCCCAATATATTTAGAAAATATCTGAATATTATTATTTAAATAATATTCCCATAAAGAATAATCTTTATACAAATAATTGAAGTAGAAGTTGTAAGACTTATACTTGAAATGAGTATTAAATAACCAAAGATATACTTATACGAAAGTACTATCTTTATTTGAATAATCAAAAATAAGTTTGATTATCGACACCTTATTCTTTAATAAAATAAAGAATATAACTCAGCAATAATCGGAGTCATAGATCCTCAAATGAATATTCAAATAATATTCATTAAATAACATAAACTGAGTCATAAGCCCTCGAATGAATATTCAAATAATATTCAATTAATAAAATAAACTGAGTCATAAGCCCTCGAATGAATATCCAAATAATATTCAATTAATAAAATAAACTGAGTGATAAGCCCTCGAATGAATATTCAAATAATATTCAATTAATAAAATAAACTGAGTCATAAGCCCTCGAATGAATATTAAAATAATATTCAATTAATAAAATAAAAGGAGCCATAAGTCCTCGGATGAATATTCAAGTAATATTCATTAAATAATATAAAGTTATCGAATAAATCTTATTCGATTAATAGCTTTGAAAACTATAACCATATATATATATATATAAAAATATATATATATATATATAAAATCTACTCGGGATCCTCGACTCCCGGTTTTAGAAAATGTTTCACCTTTTTGATCCCCTATACTAAGGGTATACGCAAATACCGCTTATCTCTAGCATAGGTATTATGCAACTAATAACCATTTGAACCAACAGATATATAAATCAAGAATACGAAACAGGCATGCATATATACCATATCACATGCTACAATATAACGCAAGAATTTGCTAATAACAAATATGCATTTATCACAAGATCATGCATATACACATATACATCACAACAACAGTATAACGGGTAGAAAACTTGTCTGAGTGCTCCCGGATAGACTTAAGCTTAGAGTGGGTCCGATAACCTATGAACAACAACATAAGTCGGAATTAAACCCCGGTCGCTTAAGAAACTAGACTTTAACCATTTAGAGTCCTAACGTTCGCTTTCGCGCTTAACGATTTACTTAAGTCGCTCGAGTACTCTCGGCTCCCCCATTTTTAATAAATTAACCATTACGAGTTTTAAGGCGATTCTTTCGCAAGTGTCTTACCAACTGCCTATTACACCTTACATAAATTTTTCATACTTCAATTAGTCCTTTAAGGTCTTTAACCTATGTTTCAAAGTAAGGCGAGGGGTAATGTTTTGTTCGCGAAACGTCATTACTTAAAACGGCCGTTTCTCCTAAACCGTACATCGGAATCAAACGAACCACATATCAAAACGAAGCTCGTAACATGAACTATCTAAACATGGCAATGGTCAAAACCTAGCAGGGAGTTCTCGGGTCCTAATGTTATGAACAAAAGCAGTCTAAAGTAAATCGGACATTACGACGGCTATGTTTACGCGATTTCCCAATTTTATACCATTCCAATTCAACCACCAATCAATCCCAATTCATTCATACAATCAACATTCATCCAAAACACACTAAAAAAGTCCCAACACCTCAAGTTCTTCCAATTTATGTTATTCTCATCATGAACTTAAACTATACTTAATTCCTTTAACAAATCAACAAGATTCAACATTCATACCACTACCACTCCAACCCAAACTCTAAACAAACAAGCTTCATGCTTCACATATACTATATTACTCATAACCATTCCTAAATACTCAAAACTAAAGCTATGGTTTGGAGTTTATACCTTCTTGAAGCTTCTTAATCAATGAAAGATCCTTGGAATGCCCATGGAAGCCTTGATCTATGCTTAAGCTACCTTGAACTTACATAAAAATCAAGAAAACCAAAGTTATTTCTTGAAGGTTACTATTCACCATCTTCTTCCTTAATTTATTGGAAGAGATTGTGAAGGAATTAGAAGTTTAAACTTATAGGATATCCATATCTATGTACAAGGAACCTTAGATAATTACCTTGTGATTTAACAATGCTTGGAACTTGATTTTTGATTTTTCTTCCTTTGAAAAAGAAGAAAAGTCGAGAGCAAGATGATGAGAATGAAATGATTTTCTGTTTTTTGATTTGTTTGGCTTAGCTTGGTTTTTTTTTTGTTTTGTTTTTGGTTAATTACCTTAATAACCTTATATTTGTGTGGTTATAAACCAACCACACCTCCTCCTTCCCTATGTCATGCTTGCATCACCTTATTATGTCATCATCTCTTACTTGCCCTCTTCTCATTGGTTGGATGACCTCATCATCCCTAACCTCCTTGATTAACCTCCTAATTGTTTGCCTAATGACCGCTGATCTGTTGTACGGTTCGCTTAACTTTCGTTTTCGTTTATCGTTTGAGGGATCATACCCGGGATCTTATTACTTGGGTTTCCTTAACCTTTCTCAATACATTATAATCCTTTTATGATCCTCTCTTATAATCCTTTAATTTAAATCATTTTTATCCTGTTACCTTATACTCAATTATTTCCGTATCTAGTGGATTTCCGGGAAAAATTAAAGTGTTCGGAATTGGATTCTGACGATATTTACATACACTTATATACCATATAGAGTACTAATAAAATCTCAGAATATCCATAATAGAACCCCTACATAGTGTGGCATGAAAAGTTTTCTCATTCAGCATAATCTGCAAAATCACTATTCATAAGGGTTTCAAAAATTTCCAAAAATTGGGGTTATTACAGTCTCTCCTCCTTAAAAGGATTCCGTCCCGGAATCAGATAGAAAATGAATAGGGATACTTTCTTAGCATTACACTTTCTAACTCTCAAGTAAATTTTCCCACATTGTGGTTCTTCCATCAAACTCTGAATAGTTTGATAATCCTTCTCCTAAACACTTGTTCCTTTTTCAATCTATAACCCTTCCTGGTTGCTCCATATAGGTTACGTCTGGTTGCATGTCTATGTGCTCATATGCCCCTATTTATCTGACATCCGAATTACACTTCCTTAACATTGATACGTGAAACACGTTATGACTTGCTACATGTTCTGGGGTAAGGCTAGCTCATATGCTAACTTCCCAATACTTCTTAATATATCCAAGGGTCTGACAAATTGTGGACTTAGCTTTCCTTTCTTTCCGAATCTCATCAATCCTTTCCAAGGGTTTTCAAGGGGATACCTTTAACAACACTAGGTCCCCTACTTCCTATTCTTTGTCCTTTCGTGTCAAATCAACATACTTCTTATGTCCATCTTGGGTTACTACCAGCCGTCCTCTGATTAGATCTATTATATCCTTGGTCCTTTGAACTACTGCGGGTCCGAGCATCTTGCGCTCTATAACTTCATCCTAACATAAGGGAGATCGACATTGTCTTCCCTCAAGGATCTCATAAGGCGACAACTCGATAATGACATAAGATCTATTGTCGTAAGAAAACTCAATCCGTGTTAAGTGATCATTCCAATTTCTTTCAAGTCTATTGCACAGACTCTCATTATAGCTTTTAGCATTAGAGCTTTTGCTTCTCAATACCCATTCTTTTCCAGTTCGTAATCGCTACTACCTTCCGTTCCTAATATTATACTGGTTATACTTTTGCTTGTTAGCATTCTATAACCTTTTAATAACCTCGTCAACCTTAGTATCACGAATGTGTTTCCATTCCGCATACCACCACAACTTTACTACTCCTTTTTCAGCTGCTTCTATCTTCGGAAGCTTATTCCTTCATATAGAAGTAAAAGAATTTATTGAGAGATCACTATGATCATGAACACTTGTTACATTGCATTGTTAGTACAGAAGGTGGCCAGCCTTTAGTACTTGACAAGCAATTAAACAATATATGGTATCCTACTCGGCTTCTATCACACAGATAGATAGTCATTCGGTAATACCTCCCCTTCTGGAAGGGTTGTTCTTCTCAGCTTATATAAAATGAAAAGAAGAGAAAAGAACGAATTGAAGAGAATTGTATATGTGAAAAAAAAATTTACTGCCACCAAATATCTGGCTTGGAACCTACCTCTGAACTATAGAGGTTTGATATAGGAGAACAAAACATATGTGTATTTATATCAACATCAAGTATTATATGTAACGCCCCAAATCCGGGGTCAAGATTAGGTGTTACTAAACCATTATTACATAAAGTAAAGAAATAAATAAATAACCCCTTAAGTCCGGATCTTTTACAGGTCATGGTATGAAACAAGAATCTAACCTTCTACAACTCACTTCAACTATAATACAAGTATATATACCTTTGAACTAATGCTCTTGTCACATTCTTCTAACACCTTCAACCTCTCGCAACGGAAATTTCTCATACTTCTGCTGTCTATCAAAGCTATTCACTTTAGTCCTTATCTGTTTCTGGCAGAAATAAGAATTGACAAAGCAAGAGTGAGCCAAAAAATGCCCAGCAAGTATATAATTTGAGTCTTTAAACATTAATTTCTCTGAAATATTTTGATGAGCGAAACACGAAATCATTTAAAGGATATACTTTATCAGCTTAAATCAATTTGATTTGTATTGCTATAAATCACAAAGGACATAATGACATTTTTGTCAGAGCTTTTAGAGATCGCGTGTTTTCAAAATAGCTTCTGGTATCATCTCATAATTGAGCAATTGATGCACTCACTATTCATAAAACGACGTTCAAGAAATTCCTAACTATTCAGTATCCATCATTATCGACTAAGTTTCCATAGACTTAGCCTGCTAAACCAGCCTGATAAGGACGGGTTGAATAATTAAGAAAATCCCAATTCATTCAAGATTCTAAATATCCCTGAGCAACAAATGCTGCAACAACAATCTGAACCTCGAATTCATTTATAAACACTGTAATTTCTCGAAACTGAGGGCTAAGAAAGAATAACTTTAACCCATAATCACATTTTACTCCAAGAGGGAATGCCCTTAATGGCGATCAACAATAAATTGGACTGAACACTAGAAACCAACATATGCACTATAACCTGCTGATCAGTCAAGAGATAGTGCGGATCTATACCCAACTGCATAGACCCAACCAACATTAGGAGTACTCAGGCAACTATGGCCTAAAGGGTCCGGTCCATCTCCGGCCCATAGGATCCAGCTCATCACTGGTCCTTATATATATATATATAGTAACCATCCAGTCCGTGGAGTATTTTGATGTCAAATCACTTTGGGTACTTGCTCAAGAGAGCCATCGATGATAAAGAAATAATAGTGAAAGGAACTTGCATAAATAAGAGTAATTGCAGCGAAATATAAAACAGTTAACTATTCTGAACTTAGAATAGGAGTGAATAAATATTTGCAGTATTTAAGAAGTAAGGTTAGGAATACTTGCATAACCAGAATTATTTAATTCAGCGATATGTTTATCGATTCTAAACTGAAAATAGGGAAAGCAATACTTGCATGATAAAATTTAATATAAATATCACTTGAACAATAAGTGATGATAGAGATACTTGCCTCAATTGAGAATCCCTCTGATCTTTAACTAGTTGACATATCACTCAGTCCTGTCGCCTCTGTACTACCCTTGACGAGCTACTTGACCTTTCTTATCATTTACCTTCTTAGGTTATCTTTATCCCAAATCCACTTGTTTCAGTATTACACGGAATCAGGCTTCACTTCTACCATCTCTATCTGGCTTTGAACGTCTCATACTATATGCATTTATCACAAATAATACTATTCAATGAACTGACAATATATATTTGACTAGTCTATACACTTATCCCTATCGTCTACCCGTCCGATAGTAATAATATATAAGAATCACATCTCATTCAGATAGCATTCAAAAGACATGCTGACTCATTATTTGCATAATACATACACATAGGACAGGTAATCATATTATCCAGATAACACATATTCACGTAATTCATGTAGCCCATACTTTGAATCGTCAAAAGATAGGTCTCGATATGTTTAGAGTTGAAATTGGGTCAAAAGGAACATTTTATCAGTCAATTACCGACTCAGGATGATTCATGAAACAAACATCCTTTTAATACAAAAGAATTTAGGTCTCAAAATATTTTTAATAGAAGCAGAATATTTTTCTGAGTCTAGAGGCGTTCGTTTTACTTAAATCGGACTAACGGTTGAATTATTATGAATTAAACAAGATTTAATTAATTAATAATTAATTATAAATAATTAATTATAATTAAACAATCCTTAATTATATTTTTAAATAATTATTTAAGAAAAATCAAAGTCAACAATAATTTTTTTATAATTTTTGGAGTTAAAACGAAGAAGTTACGATTTATTGAAAATTATGTGATTAATTATTGAAATAATTAATCACTTAATAAATAAATAACTAATAAATAATTAATAGATAATTATTTATTAATTTAAAATAATTAATCCCTAATTATTAGGATTAATCACCATTTATTACAAATATTTACAACTCATCGTTATTTATTTGATTAGATCGATTATTTACAAATAATCAATCAACTTAATTAACTGATACGCTATTTATCGAATAACTACGAATTACTCAAATTATAAACCAACTCAACGATTAATCACTCGTATAAATACGAGCTACACACTATTCTCGAATACTGCCGAACTAATATATTATTATTGGAATTTAAACGATTCGTTAATCAATTAATTATCAGTATTTAATTATATGATACGAACATTTACTGTAATATTATTCGAATAACTAACGCTCGAATAATAATTCTCATTATCGAATCACTACTCGCATAGATACGAGTTACTCATATTATTTACTAATTTATCGGATCATTAATCATATTATTCGATTACTTATTTATTAATTAATTACCTAATTATTAATTAATTAAATAACTAATAAATAATTAGATAAATAATTAAATAATTAAATTAATAACTAATTTCGAGTTTCTAAACTAATAAAATAATTTAGAAATTATTAATAATAATTTTCAGAATTTAAATCTAATTTTTATTATATTTTTAGAATTAATAAAACTGATTTTTTAAATTAATAAAATATAAATAAAATAATAGAAAATCCAGAAACAGAAATCTGGAAATGGATTCAGGGTTGAGGGGATCAAACCCGGGTCGCATTTGTTTGAAAACGGGTCAGGGAGGAATAGTCCCCGGGTCGGGTTGAAGCCGACCGGTTTCTGGACGAACCCAGATTCCGGCGGCGTCCCCGTACCTCCGGCGAACCCCCCACTCAACCCGCAACGCTCTGGTTGACCCTGCTCTCTACCCTAATCGATCCCAAACCATTCCTACAGGTCAGTTTTAATCTCAACTGGTTGAGACGAACCCGGGAAATCAATCGCCGGCGAGATGCCATTAAAACCGGCGAGCATTCGAAGTTTTTCCGGCAAAAACCGATAGCATTTATTCCTTAACGAAATCGTATCCTTTGTATACCAAAATACAGCTATGAACGCATACAATCTATTCACACAATCATCATCAACCCCCATAGCTTCTATGATTCGAAAAATCAAAAATAAAAAAAATGACATAAAACTTGAAAACTCGATTAAGTAATCTAGCAGTCGAACGAACATAATAATCATATAAATCGATTCTAAGGAACATGGTGAAGCTATTAACATCATTAAAAATATCCAAAACAGTCCAGAAATCAAACCCCCAATTCGACTTATAAACCCTAAAATTACAAATTTACAAATTACTAATCGTTTGAATGATTTGATGGCATAAACAGAAAGAACATGAAAATATGAACGTTTTGGTTACTCATACTTCAAATTCTGAAGTCTACATCACCCTTAAATTTGGGTTTGATTCTCGGAACTTTTCAAGAACACCAAGAACACATATTCAAATAATTTTCAGAAATTAAAACCTTAATTACTACATGATATTGAACTCTATTTTTGAAGTATAATATACCAAATTGACCAGAAAAACATGCTCTACAACATGGAAGCATCAAATCACATCAACAACATCAAGAACAAAAATTCATAATTTAATTATCAAATAATTCGAATATAAATAATTAAATAAGAAAATTACTGTGATTTCTGGAAAGAAACTGATGATTGATTCAGATAGAGGATTCCGAGAGCTTCGTTTTGATATGCTGCACGCCCGAATCGGAGTTCGATAACGCCTTCGTTCGTGTGTTTGATTCTCGGGAACGTATCGGTTTTTTTCTCGGGTTTTTCTCTGTATTTACGGTGTTTTAACTGGTTGCAAATGAATAAACGGAATAAACGAAATAAGAAATAGGCTATTTATATTTATGGAATATTGGATCGTTCTGGATCGTTTTGGATCGTTTTGGATCATTAAATTAGTTGCTTAGCCGCTAAGTAACTGCAATAACGATCCGATTTAATACCGAAATTGGATAATTATCAAAACCGAGCTTTTTATAAAATATTATATACAAGAATAATATAAAAATATCCCGTCTCTCGAAAATACGGGTTTTATTGATTACCGAAATAACTATCGTATCGAAAATCTTGCGCCGGGCCGCGCACGGGTTAAACCGTAATCCGGATCGAAAAAGTCAAAACACGGAAAATGTCCGGAATTACCAGATTAGGTTAGGAAGGAGTTTTCGGAAGAGTTTCGGGTTGTAAAAACGTAAAAACGATTGAAGTCGGACGATTCCCGGCTTTATAAAATAATTTTGTAATTATTCAGAAAATAATTAATAATTTCATAAATTATTATAAAATCATCTAATACATAGGACAGGTAATCATATTATCCAGATAACACATATTCACGTAATTCATGTAGCCCATACTTTGAATCGTCAAAAGATAGGTCTCGATATGTTTAGAGTTGAAATTGGGTCAAAAGGAACATTTTATCAGTCAATTACCGACTCAGGATGATTCGTGAAACAAACATCCTTTTAATACAAAAGAATTTAGGTCTCAAAATATTTTTAATAGAAGCAGAATATTTTTCTGAGTCTAGAGGCGTTCGTTTTACTTAAATCGGACTAACGGTTGAATTATTATGAATTAAACAAGATTTAATTAATTAATAATTAATTATAAATAATTAATTATAATTAAACAATCCTTAATTATATTTTTAAATAATTATTTAAGAAAAATCAAAGTCAACAATAATTTTTTTATAATTTTTGGAGTTAAAACGAAGAAGTTACGATTTATTGAAAATTATGTGATTAATTATTGAAATAATTAATCACTTAATAAATAAATAACTAATAAATAATTAATAGATAATTATTTATTAATTTAAAATAATTAATCCCTAATTATTAGGATTAATCACCATTTATTACAAATATTTACAACTCATCGTTATTTATTTGATTAGATCGATTATTTACAAATAATCAATCAACTTAATTAACTGATACGCTATTTATCGAATAACTACGAATTACTCAAATTATAAACCAACTCAACGATTAATCACTCGTATAAATACGAGCTACACACTATTCTCGAATACTACCGAACTAATATATTATTATTGGAATTTAAACGATTCGTTAATCAATTAATTATCAGTATTTAATTATATGATACGAACATTTACTGTAATATTATTCGAATAACTAACGCTCGAATAATAATTCTCATTATCGAATCACTACTCGCATAGATACGAGTTACTCGTATTATTTACTAATTTATCGGATCATTAATCATATTATTCGATTACTTATTTATTAATTAAATACCTAATTATTAATTAATTAAATAACTAATAAATAATTAGATAAATAATTAAATAATTAAATTAATAACTAATTTCGAGTTTCTAAACTAATAAAATAATTTAGAAATTATTAATAATAATTTTCAGAATTTAAATCTAATTTTTATTATATTTTTAGAATTAATAAAACTGATTTTTAAATTAATAAAATATAAATAAAATAATAGAAAATCCAGAAACAGAAATCTGGAAATGGATTCAGGGTTGAGGGGATCAAACCCGGGTCGCATTTGTTTGAAAACGGGTCAGGGAGGAATAGTCCCCGGGTCGGGTTGAAGCCGACCGGTTTCTGGACGAACCCAGATTCCGGCGGCGTCCCCGTACCTCCGGCGAACCCCCCACTCAACCCGCAACGCTCTGGTTGACCCTGCTCTCTACCCTAATCGATCCCAAACCATTCCTACAGGTCAGTTTTAATCTCAACTGGTTGAGACGAACCCGGGAAATCAATCGCCGGCGAGATGCCATTAAAACCGGCGAGCATTCGAAGTTTTTCCGGCAAAAACCGATAGCATTTATTCCTTAACGAAATCGTATCCTTTGTATACCAAAATACAGCTATAAACGCATACAATCTATTCACACAATCATCATCAACCCCCATAGCTTCTATGATTCGAAAAATCAAAAATAAAAAAAATGACATAAAACTTACCAAACTGTAACGCCCCAAATCCGGGGTCAAGATTAGGTGTTACTAAACCATTATTACATAAAGTAAAGAAATAAATAAATAACCCCTTAAGTCCGGATCTTTTACAGGTCATGGTATGAAACAAGAATCTAACCTTCTACAACTCACTTCAACTATAATACAAGTATATATACCTTTGAACTAATGCTCTTGTCACATTCTTCTAACACCTTCAACCTCTCGCAACGGAAATTTCTCATACTTCTGCTGTCTATCAAAGCTATTCACTTTAGTCCTTATCTGTTTCTGGCAGAAATAAGAATTGACAAAGCAAGAGTGAGCCAAAAATGCCCAGCAAGTATATAATTTGAGTCTTTAAACATTAATTTCTCTGAAATATTTTGATGAGCGAAACACGAAATCATTTAGAGGATATACTTTATCAGTTTAAATCAATTTGACTTGTATTGCTATAAATCACAAAGGACATAATGACATTTTTGTCAGAGCTTTTAGAGATCGCGTGTTTTCAAAATAGCTTCTGGTATCATCTCATAATTGAGCAATTGATGCACTCACTATTCATAAAACGACGTTCAAGAAATTCCTAACTATTCAGTATCCATCATTATCGACTAAGTTTCCATAGACTTAGCCTGCTAAACCAGCCTGATAAGGACGGGTTGAATAATTAAGAAAATCCCAATTCATTCAAGATTCTAAATATCCCTGAGCAACAAATGCTGCAGCAACAATCTGAACCTCGAATTCATTTATAAACACTGTAATTTCTCGAAACTGAGGGCTAAGAAAGAATAACTTTAACCCATAATCACATTTTACTCCAAGAGGGAATGCCCTTAATGGCGATCAACAATAAATTGGACTGAACACTAGAAACCAACATATGCACTATAACCTGCTGATCAGTCAAGAGATAGTGCGGATCTATACCCAACTGCATAGACCCAACCAACATTAGGAGTACTCAGGCAACTATGGCCTAAAGGGTCCGGTCCATCTCCGGCCCATAGGATCCAGCTCATCACTGGTCCTTATATATATATATATAGTAACCATCCAGTCCGTGGAGTATTTTGATGTCAAATCACTTTGGGTACTTGCTCAAGAGAGCCATCGATGATAAAGAAATAATAGTGAAAGGAACTTGCATAAATAAGAGTAATTGCAGCGAAATATAAAACAGTTAACTATTCTGAACTTAGAATAGGAGTGAATAAATATTTGCAGTATTTAAGAAGTAAGGTTAGGAATACTTGCATAAACAGAATTATTTAATTCAGCGATATGTTTATCGATTCTAAACTGAAAATAGGGAAAGCAATACTTGCATGATAAAATTTAATATAAAACTTTAGTCCTTATCTGTTTCTGGCAGAAATAAGAATTGACAAAGCAAGAGTGAGCCAAAAAATGCCCAGCAAGTATATAATTTGAGTCTTTAAACATTAATTTCTCTGAAATATTTTGATGAGCGAAACACGAAATCATTTAAAGGATATACTTTATCAGCTTAAATCAATTTGATTTGTATTGCTATAAATCACAAAGGACATAATGACATTTTTGTCAGAGCTTTTAGAGATCGCGTGTTTTCAAAATAGCTTCTGGTATCATCTCATAATTGAGCAATTGATGCACTCACTATTCATAAAACGACGTTCAAGAAATTC
Organism: Apium graveolens; assembly: GCF_009905375.1. Lineage (NCBI taxonomy): Eukaryota > Viridiplantae > Streptophyta > Magnoliopsida > Apiales > Apiaceae > Apium > Apium graveolens. The sequence continues at coordinate 157,776,833 of NC_133650.1, forward strand.
CTAACTATTCAGTATCCATCATTATCGACTAAGTTTCCATAGACTTAGCCTGCTAAACCAGCCTGATAAGGACGGGTTGAATAATTAAGAAAATCCCAATTCATTCAAGATTCTAAATATCCCTGAGCAACAAATGCTGCAGCAACAATCTGAACCTCGAATTCATTTATAAACACTGTAATTTCTCGAAACTGAGGGCTAAGAAAGAATAACTTTAACCCATAATCACATTTTACTCCAAGAGGGAATGCCCTTAATGGCGATCAACAATAAATTGGACTGAACACTAGAAACCAACATATGCACTATAACCTGCTGATCAGTCAAGAGATAGTGCGGATCTATACCCAACTGCATAGACCCAACCAACATTAGGAGTACTCAGGCAACTATGGCCTAAAGGGTCCGGTCCATCTCCGGCCCATAGGATCCAGCTCATCACTGGTCCTTATATATATATATATAGTAACCATCCAGTCCGTGGAGTATTTTGATGTCAAATCACTTTGGGTACTTGCTCAAGAGAGCCATCGATGATAAAGAAATAATAGTGAAAGGAACTTGCATAAATAAGAGTAATTGCAGCGAAATATAAAACAGTTAACTATTCTGAACTTAGAATAGGAGTGAATAAATATTTGCAGTATTTAAGAAGTAAGGTTAGGAATACTTGCATAAACAGAATTATTTAATTCAGCGATATGTTTATCGATTCTAAACTGAAAATAGGGAAAGCAATACTTGCATGATAAAATTTAATATAAATATCACTTGAACAATAAGTGATGATAGAGATACTTGCCTCAATTGAGAATCCCTCTGATCTTTAACTAGTTGACATATCACTCAGTCCTGTCGCCTCTGTACTACCCTTGACGAGCTACTTGACCTTTCTTATCATTTACCTTCTTAGGTTATCTTTATCCCAAATCCACTTGTTTCAGTATTACACGGAATCAGGCTTCACTTCTACCATCTCTATCTGGCTTTGAACGTCTCATACTATATGCATTTATCACAAATAATACTATTCAATGAACTGACAATATATATTTGACTAGTCTATACACTTATCCCTATCGTCTACCCGTCCGATAGTAATAATATATAAGAATCACATCTCATTCAGATAGCATTCAAAAGACATGCTGACTCATTATTTGCATAATACATACACATAGGACAGGTAATCATATTATCCAGATAACACATATTCACGTAATTCATGTAGCCCATACTTTGAATCGTCAAAAGATAGGTCTCGATATGTTTAGAGTTGAAATTGGGTCAAAAGGAACATTTTATCAGTCAATTACCGACTCAGGATGATTCGTGAAACAAACATCCTTTTAATACAAAAGAATTTAGGTCTCAAAATATTTTTAATAGAAGCAGAATATTTTTCTGAGTCTAGAGGCGTTCGTTTTACTTAAATCGGACTAACGGTTGAATTATTATGAATTAAACAAGATTTAATTAATTAATAATTAATTATAAATAATTAATTATAATTAAACAATCCTTAATTATATTTTTAAATAATTATATAAGAAAAATTAGATTTAAATTCTGAAAATTATTATTAATAATTTCTAAATTATTTTATTAGTTTAGAAACTCGAAATTAGTTATTAATTTAATTATTTAATTATTTATCTAATTATTTATTAGTTATTTAATTAATTAATAATTAGGTAATTAATTAATAAATAAGTAATCGAATAATATGATTAATGATCCGATAAATTAGTAAATAATACGAGTAACTCGTATCTATGCGAGTAGTGATTCGATAATGAGAATTATTATTCGAGCGTTAGTTATTCGAATAATATTACAGTAAATGTTCGTATCATATAATTAAATACTGATAATTAATTGATTAATGAATCGTTTAAATTCCAATAATAATATATTAGTTCGGTAGTATTCGAGAATAGTGTGTAGCTCGTATTTATACGAGTGATTAATCGTTGAGTTGGTTTATAATTTGAGTAATTCGTAGTTATTCGATAAACTGTAACGCCCCAAATCCGGGGTCAAGATTAGGTGTTACTAAACCATTATTACATAAAGTAAAGAAATAAATAAATAACCCCTTAAGTCCGGATCTTTTACAGGTCATGGTATGAAACAAGAATCTAACCTTCTACAACTCACTTCAACTATAATACAAGTATATATACCTTTGAACTAATGCTCTTGTCACATTCTTCTAACACCTTCAACCTCTCGCAACGGAAATTTCTCATACTTCTGCTGTCTATCAAAGCTATTCACTCTTTTATTTCTATTTGAAACATCTATTCTTTAATGGACCTTTCCTGTTTGTTCTTTACCCACACACACAGGAGCTCATAATCAATTATAACCAGAATTCATATCTTTGAAGCTAAGAATACAGCTTCTATTTTCCAGCTCTTCGCAAGCATATCTTCAGGCGTTCGACTTGGTCTTCCTTAGTCCTTGAACTAGCGAGGATGTTATCAATAAATACGATCACTCTATCTCAATACTCCTGGTACATTGTGTTCACTTAACCTTCAAACTTACAATTTCTGATAATCGACGCGTAACCTCATATCTCCATTCTCTTTTCCATGACCGCTTTTGTGCACGGCACAAAATACTCTTTATTTATTATTATTATTATTTTTTTTTTCATTACACATTTTTGAAGTTTCTTTTACTTATTATTTCATCCCTATTGAGTTATACGATATGGGGCTTTTGACACTAGCTTAACTCTGTGCAGTAACCGACGAGAAATCCTCATTCTCATAATAGTTCTAGCACAACCGACGTTCCCAACTTACATGTTTTCTGGATTATTTTATAAACTTTCTTTATCATCCTTTTGATTCCACTTCTTATCTTGATTAGTTCTTTATTCTCATTATTCATTATCTTCTTTATATATAACGAATTTCTTTTTCTTAGTAATATTACTCTGTTTATTATTGAATAGGTCATTCCTGGAATTCACACTGGAATGAAGGCTTTTATTTATACTATTTAAATTCTTACTAACAAAATTATCGAATTTCCTCGGTAGCTATTTTCTTAGCCTTACTTGACGTGCCACAATTCACGTGTTTGACTTCTCTTCATTGATTCTCATCTGTTTCCCTGAGTTCACATGCGGACTTCATCAATCTCCGTCGTTCACTGGATGCTTGAATTTGCGAGCTTTCCATTATTCTATAGCAACTTCTATTCAACCGCTTCAGGTCTTGAAATATTCTTCTGGATCACACCTTACACCCGATTACAATAACATCACACTAATTGAACTAGGCCTTTTTAATTTACGGTAACGCCATTACTTTTTCTCAAATTTCTATATCTTTCATTTCGGATCTGGAAATTATGTTAGAGCTTGACTCAATCTAATTGGAATCGATTTCCATTTAACTAACCATTAGTTGGCAAGGTGGATCAATCAACTCCTTTAAATGATCACTTAAACCAAGTGCTAACTAGCTAACTGGAATCAAAGACCAATTATATAAAGTCAGTTTGGTCATAACAACTTTCTCAAGAACCGAGATTGCAATTATCTGGAATGCTGACGAGAATGACCATATACTTCTTTGTTCTTAACTACTGGGTAATTTCTGAAAATTTGGGCAGCACTTCCCCTACACCATTGACTACCAGTCGGATTCAAGCCGACACCATTAATCAACCAAGTCATCCACAATCATATACATCCACTTCCATCAACCAAATCATCAATTCCCACCATTCACCTTTGATCAGCATCTACTAGTATAGCATATTTCTTTTTAATTGGGATTGGATCTGAAACCCACAATAATTAATATAACCATACCTTTCTTGGAATATTACGAATTGTTCTTAATGAATTTAAGGTTTGATTTCATGATTCTGTTAATTTATTTCTGATCATTATTAATCGGTTTATCTTTTAATAACTGCGCATGGTCTCCATTATTACCATCACAATCTGGTAGAAACTCAATCGTTAGATTATTATTTCTTGAAAAGTTTCATAATCGAGTCACCATTGCTTCATCTCCACTTACGGCTTCACATCGAACTTCCGTTACTGACCCGGGTATGAGTATTGTATTCACAATCAATTGTCTAAGTTAGGGATCTTCACAAATTCTTGAAGAGCACGTTCGAAGTTCGATTTTTTATTTGACGACTAGTATCTTTTCATGACGAAGGGATGCCTCGTGTGTTAACCGCCTGTCTGAGTCATCGTTCAGAATTTCCTTGATCTTTGATCGTCGTCCCGATACTCGTTTACTTCATCTGACACACACAACTCTGCTTCCTTATTTTGTAATAAATGTACGATTCACTAACCATTCATTTCGCGTCGAAATCCTCTAGTTTGAAGTGCATTATTTATCAACTTACAATCATATTCTTCTTTGACACATAATTCTACCTGTTGTACTGACTATTCTATTTCTTTTGGAATCGTCAAAGAACAGACTCGATGCAAGAGGAGAGTTTGTAAACATGATTTTGATTGAAAAACGAAATAAGGAATAACAATGCGACAACTGATTGAAGGAAGAAAAATGAGTGAAGGATGAGACAACCATATTCGTACTTAAGATGGCCAGTCTTTCATACTATATGGCATACAGCATATGATTAGGTGGCGTCCCACCCGACTTTTCGTCACTTCGACAAAGCGTCATATCATAACACTGTTGTCTCAATTGGGAATCAAGAATTTGAGAAAAGCAACAATTTAGGAGGGATACAAGAATGTTCTTTCGTTTCCGCCTCATATGATTTATCAACAGAAAAAGCTCATACATATTTAAATTCGAGAAGAACATATGTTATCATACTAAAAAAAAGAATGTCAATGCCGATCACCTTCCACGCTTCATTTACGTATGCCTTCAGGATCGTGCGGATACAGGTTCACGATTCTATTCACATCACTACTTTGAAATGTTTCCTGGAAATGCCCTCACACCAAATGCTTCAATAATTTAATCTTAATCGTGTCATTCCGAAGTTAAAATCACAGCTTCAGATTTCATCTATGTCGTGTAAAATACCCATTGATCACGTAATGCCTCAATTTCATCGATAAAAATACGATTCTTCTCCAACTATCTGGAAGATTCTACCATTTCCTTCAATCATCCTTCATTCATTCGATTCACGAATCTTGTTAAATTTTATTAATCTTATAAAATGGGGAAATAATATTTTAATACGTTGATTCAATTATTGATTTTATTAAACAACGTTTACTTTCATTCTTCTTTTTAGATCATTTTCTGTTTATAATAACAAGAACATAAGTAGTAATTTGACAACCAATTTGTAAAACTCATTTCATGCAAAAATCTTCTGAAAGTTGATGAAGAAAATCTTTTCCGAAATCTAATTTTAAAGTTTTAAAAATCAAATATTTGGTCGTCATTACTATATAAATTACTTGCTATCTTCCTGATTTACCAATAAAATATCTAATTAAAAGAATGCCCATATAAGGGTCTCTCCACTTTGGTGCCTCTTCCACTTTTCCTTGGATTATACATGCACTTATTAGCCGACGAAACTTCAGTCACCGTTATATGCCAGTTTATTCCTAACTTGGACTCAACGCTGACGTCTGCCATTGTCTTTCATATTCATGTCATCGTCCTTGACGTTATGCTTACAACCACGCACGCAATTCGACGTTCTGTATGTGAATAGGGTCGCATCTTCTTGCTAATCTTACCTATATCTAGGAAGGTAAATATTATTCCTCATGCAGCTCCCGATAAGTGATAAGAATCTTCTCGCAACGGTGGTTCCTTCGAAACGCACAACGTTAGTTCTTTATCAGCTTCCATCCACTGGTTGCCTTCGACGTGTAACTCGTCCTAATACCTAAGTCAACTCGTACTAAAGCTCACCTAGCATCTCTTTCACAAGTGCTCACAAAATCAATCGCATTTTCTTCAAAACCACATGAAAAGTAGGGTAACATACCCAGTCTCCGTCGATCCGTCGATTTCTCATTATTGTATGATCTGAGGTTTCAATATACCTATGATGTTGTGATATTCGCATTACACTTTCTCATCAATCCTATCTTACCAACTCCTTATCGGATCTGCTAACCCTAATTCGCACTCAACTCAATTTGTCCTGAATATGCCTAGGGACTTTCCTATCTTGTACGACCTATCATTTCTATCCTACTCTCACCTATTCTTATTTCAGTGACCAATAACCTGCAGCTCTGATACCAAACTGTAACGCCCCAAATCCGGGGTCAAGATTAGGTGTTACTAAACCATTATTACATAAAGTAAAGAAATAAATAAATAACCCCTTAAGTCCGGATCTTTTACAGGTCATGGTATGAAACAAGAATCTAACCTTCTACAACTCACTTCAACTATAATACAAGTATATATACCTTTGAACTAATGCTCTTGTCACATTCTTCTAACACCTTCAACCTCTCGCAACGGAAATTTCTCATACTTCTGCTGTCTATCAAAGCTATTCACTTTAGTCCTTATCTGTTTCTGGCAGAAATAAGAATTGACAAAGCAAGAGTGAGCCAAAAAATGCCCAGCAAGTATATAATTTGAGTCTTTAAACATTAATTTCTCTGAAATATTTTGATGAGCGAAACACGAAATCATTTAAAGGATATACTTTATCAGCTTAAATCAATTTGATTTGTATTGCTATAAATCACAAAGGACATAATGACATTTTTGTCAGAGCTTTTAGAGATCGCGTGTTTTCAAAATAGCTTCTGGTATCATCTCATAATTGAGCAATTGATGCACTCACTATTCATAAAACGACGTTCAAGAAATTCCTAACTATTCAGTATCCATCATTATCGACTAAGTTTCCATAGACTTAGCCTGCTAAACCAGCCTGATAAGGACGGGTTGAATAATTAAGAAAATCCCAATTCATTCAAGATTCTAAATATCCCTGAGCAACAAATGCTGCAGCAATAATCTGAACCTCGAATTCATTTATAAACACTGTAATTTCTCGAAACTGAGGGCTAAGAAAGAATAACTTTAACCCATAATCACATTTTACTCCAAGAGGGAATGCCCTTAATGGCGATCAACAATAAATTGGACTGAACACTAGAAACCAACATATGCACTATAACCTGCTGATCAGTCAAGAGATAGTGCGGATCTATACCCAACTGCATAGACCCAACCAACATTAGGAGTACTCAGGCAACTATGGCCTAAAGGGTCCGGTCCATCTCCGGCCCATAGGATCCAGCTCATCACTGGTCCTTATATATATATATATATAGTAACCATCCAGTCCGTGGAGTATTTTGATGTCAAATCACTTTGGGTACTTGCTCAAGAGAGCCATCGATGATAAAGAAATAATAGTGAAAGGAACTTGCATAAATAAGAGTAATTGCAGCGAAATATAAAACAGTTAACTATTCTGAACTTAGAATAGGAGTGAATAAATATTTGCAGTATTTAAGAAGTAAGGTTAGGAATACTTGCATAAACAGAATTATTTAATTCAGCGATATGTTTATCGATTCTAAACTGAAAATAGGGAAAGCAATACTTGCATGATAAAATTTAATATAAATATCACTTGAACAATAAGTGATGATAGAGATACTTGCCTCAATTGAGAATCCCTCTGATCTTTAACTAGTTGACATATCACTCAGTCTTGTCGCCTCTGTACTACCCTTGACGAGCTACTTGACCTTTCTTATCATTTACCTTCTTAGGTTATCTTTATCCCAAATCCACTTGTTTCAGTATTACACGGAATCAGGCTTCACTTCTACCATCTCTATCTGGCTTTGAACGTCTCATACTATATGCATTTATCACAAATAATACTATTCAATGAACTGACAATATATATTTGACTAGTCTATACACTTATCCCTATCGTCTACCCGTCCGATAGTAATAATATATAAGAATCACATCTCATTCAGATAGCATTCAAAAGACATGCTGACTCATTATTTGCATAATACATACACATAGGACAGGTAATCATATTATCCAGATAACACATATTCACGTAATTCATGTAGCCCATACTTTGAATCATCAAAAGATAGGTCTCGATATGTTTAGAGTTGAAATTGGGTCAAAAGGAACATTTTATCAGTCAATTACCGACTCAGGATGATTCGTGAAACAAACATCCTTTTAATACAAAAGAATTTAGGTCTCAAAATATTTTTAATAGAAGCAGAATATTTTTCTGAGTCTAGAGGCGTTCGTTTTACTTAAATCGGACTAACGGTTGAATTATTATGAATTAAACAAGATTTAATTAATTAATAATTAATTATAAATAATTAATTATAATTAAACAATCCTTAATTATATTTTTAAATAATTATTTACGAAAAATCAAAGTCAACAATAATTTTTTATAATTTTTGGAGTTAAAACGAAGAAGTTACGATTTATTGAAAATTATGTGATTAATTATTGAAATAATTAATCACTTAATAAATAAATAACTAATAAATAATTAATAGATAATTATTTATTAATTTAAAATAATTAATCCCTAATTATTAGGATTAATCACCATTTATTACAAATATTTACAACTCATCGTTATTTATTTGATTAGATCGATTATTTACAAATAATCAATCAACTTAATTAACTGATACGCTATTTATCGAATAACTACGAATTACTCAAATTATAAACCAACTCAACGATTAATCACTCGTATAAATACGAGCTACACACTATTCTCGAATACTACCGAACTAATATATTATTATTGGAATTTAAACGATTCGTTAATCAATTAATTATCAGTATTTAATTATATGATACGAACATTTACTGTAATATTATTCGAATAACTAACGCTCGAATAATAATTCTCATTATCGAATCACTACTCGCATAGATACGAGTTACTCGTATTATTTACTAATTTATCGGATCATTAATCATATTATTCGATTACTTATTTATTAATTAATTACCTAATTATTAATTAATTAAATAACTAATAAATAATTAGATAAATAATTAAATAATTAAATTAATAACTAATTTCGAGTTTCTAAACTAATAAAATAATTTAGAAATTATTAATAATAATTTTCAGAATTTAAATCTAATTTTTATTATATTTTTAGAATTAATAAAACTGATTTTTTAAATTAATAAAATATAAATAAAATAATAGAAAATCCAGAAACAGAAATCTGGAAATGGATTCAGGGTTGAGGGGATCAAACCCGGGTCGCATTTGTTTGAAAACGGGTCAGGGAGGAATAGTCCCCGGGTCGGGTTGAAGCCGACCGGTTTCTGGACGAACCCAGATTCCGGCGGCGTCCCCGTACCTCCGGCGAACCCCCCACTCAACCCGCAACGCTCTGGTTGACCCTGCTCTCTACCCTAATCGATCCCAAACCATTCCTACAGGTCAGTTTTAATCTCAACTGGTTGAGACGAACCCGGGAAATCAATCGCCGGCGAGATGCCATTAAAACCGGCGAGCATTCGAAGTTTTTCCGGCAAAAACCGATAGCATTTATTCCTTAACGAAATCGTATCCTTTGTATACCAAAATACAGCTATGAACGCATACAATCTATTCACACAATCATCATCAACCCCCATAGCTTCTATGATTCGAAAAATCAAAAATAAAAAAAATGACATAAAACTTGAAAACTCGATTAAGTAATCTAGCAGTCGAACGAACATAATAATCATATAAATCGATTCTAAGGAACATGGTGAAGCTATTAACATCATTAAAAACATCCAAAACAGTCCAGAAATCAAACCCCCAATTCGACTTATAAACCCTAAAATTACAAATTTACAAATTACTAATCGTTTGAATGATTTGATGGCATAAACAGAAAGAACATGAAAATATGAACGTTTTGGTTACTCATACTTCAAATTCTGAAGTCTACATCACCCTTAAATTTGGGTTTGATTCTCGGAACTTTTCAAGAACACCAAGAACACATATTCAAATAATTTTCAGAAATTAAAACCTTAATTACTACATGATATTGAACTCTATTTTTGAAGTATAATATACCAAATTGACCAGAAAAACATGCTCTACAACATGGAAGCATCAAATCACATCAACAACATCAAGAACAAAAATTCATAATTTAATTATCAAATAATTCGAATATAAATAATTAAATAAGAAAATTACTGTGATTTCTGGAAAGAAACTGATGATTGATTCAGATAGAGGATTCCGAGAGCTTCGTTTTGATATGCTGCACGCCCGAATCGGAGTTCGATAACGCCTTCGTTCGTGTGTTTGATTCTCGGGAACGTATCGGTTTTTTTCTCGGGTTTTTCTCTGTATTTACGGTGTTTTAACTGGTTGCAAATGAATAAACGGAATAAACGAAATAAGAAATAGGCTATTTATATTTATGGAATATTGGATCGTTCTGGATCGTTTTGGATCGTTTTGGATCATTAAATTAGTTGCTTAGCCGCTAAGTAACTGCAATAACGATCCGATTTAATACCGAAATTGGATAATTATCAAAACCGAGCTTTTTATAAAATATTATATACGAGAATAATATAAAAATATCCCGTCTCTCGAAAATACGGGTTTTATTGATTACCGAAATAACTATCGTATCGAAAATCTTGCGCCGGGCCGCGCACGGGTTAAACCGTAATCCGGATCGAAAAAGTCAAAACACGGAAAATGTCCGGAATTACCAGATTCGGTTAGGAAGGAGTTTTCGGAAGAGTTTCGGGTTGTAAAAACGTAAAAACGATTGAAGTCGGACGATTCCCGGCTTTATAAAATAATTTTGTAATTATTCAGAAAATAATTAATAATTTCATAAATTATTATAAAATCATCTAATACTCCAAAAATTACCAGAAAAATACCTTAATTATTTATATTTTATTCTGGACATATTAAAATTAACATACTCACATTTTATTACATACAAACATCCAAATATTATTATCAAACACCAGATAATTCACCAAAAATTCATATAATATTCACATAATAATCATATATTGATATAAATAATTATACGATATTTCCCAGATGTTACATTATAGCATCGCATTTTACATGGTTAAATATTTACTATTCCATCCATCATTCTATGACACCATGCTCTTGCTCGAGCTTATACACAATCACCTTTGAAACTCCCTCGACATCGAAAATCAAATCTGGGTTTTCATTCTAGACATCACCGTTACTAGAATTCTATGCTTGCACTGCAACCTTCCTCGTATAGTAATATGACTCTGTATTGATAAGAAGGAATAAGTATTCAATAGGTAGATAATCTACTTAATTAGTCTATCAATGATAACTTATACATCACCACAACCCGATTAGTGGTACTTAATCTCAACATCCATTCCAATACAACTCTTACGGTTGTAATTAATTGGGTCATTACCCGCAGAATCATTCCTGCACTACTAGGGTCCATCGTTGACCTACTGTAGTCATTCATTTTCCATGAAGTCTTAATAGCTAACCATACGGAGTCCATACATCTCGTATCGAATTCTTCTAAGGAGGTAACATGATCACCGTTCATGATTCATGAAGAACACTCCTGAACTTGACGTACATATGACATGAAGCAGATAAAATTGCAGAAGAGTTTCAATGAAAGCAACGATAGCAGGTTAATACCATTATTAACCATATGTCTTTATTAGGAGACATGGAGCTCAAAGGTTCATTTAGTCCTTTCGTAACATGGTCCTGGCTTATCTTAAGATATGACCCTCTAAGATAGATAGCCCGCTCACGGCGATTACAAAAATTAATCTTTACCCAACTACTATCACGGTTGAGTATCGCACAATCATCAGAAGGAATGTCAATCTTCCACACCATAATACAACCTTCACAGCCTTAACCATTATCACTATATTCCTCTGGCACGAGCGCCTATAATTGTCCTCTTACACTTAAAGTGTCGGCCACCTCTTTGGCCTTTCTTGATAGTAATATTTCCTTACAATCAATGTCATTTTAACCACCTTCACTAAATTTTCTACCTCATTTCCAATCACTGCTTGTGTGAAGATATTTTCCTTAAAATCTGATGAGTAAAAAAAAATATCACCATTTTTCCATAAGTTATTGCCTCAGTCTTTAGAGGTTAATCACTGTCACGACTGACTCTCAATCATACTTAGAACATCTTTTATCCTAGGCCCTAATTTCCCTGAACAATTTCGACCTTTACTGGTTCGATCCATACTTTCTCGTGGTTTAACACGTGCCCCACTTGGCATCATTATAATTACGTCATATTTCCTTTATCAACATTTTTATTCTTGAGAATTTTAAATATTACCTTTCTCCTTGTAAAACCTCTAAGGTTATCCTCGAATCGTTCCTCATGTATTCCCTAGATACAGGGCATATCAAGATACCATTTATTAATACGAGAATCATTGTCTATATACTTCTGAAAAATTTCCCCACTGATTCTTAAAGGTTGTTATTACCTTAATCCTTTCCAATTCATACTGTCAAAAGTCACAGTATCCCTATTAAGGGTGAAATTTCAACCTTTATGCATTCCCCGATGATTCATTTTAAGTTACCGATGTTCTATCCTTAATTCCACCTTTAAAAGGTACATGCATCCTTCCATGGATAAATCAAGTCATATATCCCTGATAAGGGTATCTTATTCAATCATTCCCACCTCTATAGTATATGCCTAATTTCACAATAACATCTGTATTCAAAATGAGGTCAATCAATATGGCCTCCAAAAGATAAGAACGGTTATCCGCTTTTCTTGCCTGATTCAGTAATGATAACAGGGATGTTCTGGAAGATATTGGTCGTGTTCAACGTGAACCTCTTCTTAATAATTCCTTATTTACTTTTGTTGTTTACCTCAACAGTCACCTCAATGTTGGGATATCTTTCATACCTGGCGTCTCCCTTTCTGGGTATCAAGCCACCGGTCTTACACTTCACATTCTTGAAGGTCACTTCCTTCATCGAATTTTCCTAATTTCTTACTTTCTTGTCTCCTCAGTCTATCCGCGTCTCATTATTTATCCTTCGAACTATTTCAAGGTTTCCTCGAATCCTCCCAACTTACAGGGGATAAAATATATGTATCTCTTATTCCTTCAATCATCAACTTTAACTCATAGTGAATCACCCTCATCCTGACGATTACATACTTTTCTATTTCTATTGCTACGAGTCTTTAGGGTTTCCTCATACCCAACTCCCTTATCATTCCTCAAACTCTATTGCCTTTATATTCCTTTCCACTTCAGTTTCTTTTTATTTTCCTTTCTCTTATCATTATTTCATGAACCCACTAATCATTGACTTCAAGCATCACATCGTTCTGGGATTCTTGTCATCAGAACGAATCTTGACAACTTTTACAACTTAGCTTCATATTTCATCATACTCATCCGCCTTTGTTCTAACTCTAAAGATTTTACACTATCTCCATAACCTTGGGAATTACTTTCCCGAAAACAATTGACTAACTTTTAATCAGTTTATTCTAACCTCTGGCTCTGTGCCTTTCTTGGTCTTTCACCAGCGGTGGCCCTTCTCTTAGGAGGGTAAGTGACAAAAATAGTCTTTTGTGATTCCTCCATCATTTAGAATCTCAAATGATTCCTATATTTCCTTTAGCCAGGCTCTTGCCTCGATTGGTTCAGCTTGTTCCTTGGAACTCTAAGAGCTTAGCGACTTAAAGGTCCTGAAAGAATTTCCCACCGCACTGTCTCCTCAGGGTGGTGGTTGTGGATAATAGTCTAAGTTCTGTCTAGAAAGGTCCATAAATTTTCGTATAGGAGTACCGTCTCGGGTCTCCTTTCCTTACTCGACTTCTGTTTCCTTAGTCTGAACATTCCCTCCTCCTCCCCATAATCGGGGTCCTCCTACATATTTTAAATCCTCATTTTCCACTTCATCATGTTATGGGTTCCTTCGATCTTGATGGCGACCTCCCTGACTATCACGTTCAGGGTTGACTCTAAATCTTATTCCTCAAACTAGCTTTCATCTAAGATCTCATCTTTAAGCTCTTGAACATTTGGAACCCAAATTCTGTAGGAATACCTCATTATTCCCTTATCATCTTTCTCGGTATTAATCTCTTATCTATTTGTTGGCTCTCTGCCTTCATTCATCACTTTTTCTGGCACAATCTGTTCTTTTCCAATAATTTGAAATGTATTGCAATCTCAAACAGCTTTTCGGTACCGGCTCCGGTTACCTTCACTTCTATTTCCATTTTCTCATAATCTCTTATAAACTCTCCAAAAGACATTATCATCTTGAGTCTCTCCTTTTTACTAAGGGCATCAGCCACTACATTGGCTTTCCCCGAATGATAAAGATTCTCCCAATCATAATTCTTGATTAGCTCTAACCGCCTCCTCTGGCGTATGTTGAGCTCTTTCTACGTAAAAATGTACTAGAGCTCCTATGGTTTGTGAATCTCGCACTTCTCTCCATACAAGTAGTGCCTCAAATCTTTAGGGCAAAACTATTGCCATGAGCCCAAGCTCATAGGTGGGGATATCAAATTTTAAATTCCCTTAATTGTCTTGACGCGTACACGATTACCTTGTTGTGTTGTATAAGAAGCACCCTAATTCCTTATGCGAAGCGTCAATACAAATCACAAAATCTCCTTTTTCCATCCGACAATGCCAACATAGGGGCCATCACCAACCTTTGCTTCAGTTGTTAAAAGCTTTTCTCGTATTTCTCTGTCCATTCAAACTTCTCAGTCTTAGGAGTAAGCCGCGTTAAAGGGGCTAATATCTTTACAAACTTGAACGAACCTCCGGTAGTGACCGGCCAATCCTACCTCTGGTAGTTTCCCTAACCATGGTCATCAAATCCTCAATGGTCCTCTTTATTCATTCTTGTTAGGATCTTCCACGAGATCCTCTTCAGTAACAATCCCATCTAGGACAACATCCTCAACCATTACATCCTCAATATGAACATCATCCGGTCCTGCGTTAGGACGCTCTATCGGATCTACAATCTGATCTCCAATTAGTAATAAAACATCATCGCGCTGTCACTTCTCAACCTCAGGGTTCGGAGTCCCGCTACCATATAAGATAACGAACTACGCTACTATCACGATATTTATAAGGGTTCCCATAAGGGTTTTAACTGTCAGTACTACGTTAGGTAGTCCAACTATGAACTTGGCAAGAGTTCTTATTATCTTAGTGAACTTATTATCTTAACGTCACATCATCTCTGAGGTTTATAACGCTTAGCTCTGATACCACTTCTGTAACACCCCCAAATCCGGGGTCGGGGATCCGGGTTGTCACGAGTTCCATTTCCCTTAATAACACCCAATCTTAATAAATAATCAACTACTCTGTACTGTGACCCCACAATAAACACACACACCACAAGTTATAGTGTCAGAGATGAATATCCAAAAATAATCACAAGTCATTGTATTCCACAATTATCTGTCAATACACCTTAAAAGTGTTTCTGAATAAATTTACATTTCTTTGCCATTATTACAATTCATAAATATACATAAATCTGGTACATCAAAAGTTGAAAGCCTAGCCTATTGGTAGCTCCTACCTCAGCTACAGCGACATCAACGCCTATAGGAAACTGCGGAACGTTTCCTATCCGCTCACGAATTGGGAGCTTGGTCCTGTTCATCTTGTCTATCTGATGTTGTGTGATGAAAGAAGAAAGCAAGGGTGAGCAACAAGCCCACCAAAATAATATGTATACTGATTAACAATATATGAGCATACTCATAGTACTCATGAAAGTCTTGGTCAAAAGAAATGAACCAAGCTGATATCTTAACGCGACCAAGTCACAAAATATTCAGTATATATATATACATATATATATATATACTTTTCAAAATCTTTGAAATCCTCTGACATGTATAATATACACAGAGTTCCAATTTATAACTGTATAAAAAAATATCGTTGCAAGGTGATCTCATATATCTAACCTTGTCTCAACGTTTTTCTGAAAATCTTTGTTATGCATAAGATAATCATTTACTAGATATAAGTTTAAAAGATGAAGTTACAAGATACTCCAATATACTTATATCTTTTCCAAATACTACTTGAACTACCACCGTTCAAGTTATAATTAGTTTCAAAAGTTCATCACACTGATGAGACTACAAGATAAGACTTGAATAGATTCAATCTTTGAAATATTTTGAAAAAAATGAAGTTATGATATACTTCATTAAGTCCCGATATATATATACACCTATATATATACATACGTTTCCTGAATACCTCTGTCATGTAAAGTATGAACAGAATTGCAATATCCAATAAATTTGGAAAGGATGGAATTTTGGCATAAACCTGATATCTTGCTGATCAGGCAAAGATACCAATAAGTAACCTTTTCTACTAGTAGATGGACGAATTCCCCACTGGTCATCACCCTGGTCGCAATAGGACCTTATGCTGAACTGCCACTCAGCCACTTATGCATTTGATGGACTCCCACTGAGCCACTTACACTATCATGGATGCCCACTGAGCCCATGTTGCTTATGCCGACCCGATAGATGGACTTACTTCCCGAATGTTGGGTAAGTAATCAATTCATATACCAAAACTGCAACCTTGTTGCGAATATAAAATACACCATAGAGCCGGATCCCTCAGGTTTTGAGCGAGTATTTAAATCCCCTTTAAAAGGAAGATCTTAAATATAAAAAAAAATGAGTTTTGGGATCCGCTCTAACTTTTAAAAATCATTTTGAAGACTCGAAAACACTTTAAAGAGTATTTGGAGTAATGCTGATTTAATGAAGTAAATCAGTCCCAATATATTTAGAAAATATCTGAATATTATTATTTAAATAATATCCCCATAAAAAATAATCTTTATACAAATAATTGAAGTAGAAGTTGTAAGACTTATACTTGAAATGAGTATTAAATAACCAAAGATATACTTATACGAAAGTACTATCTTTATTTGAATAATCAAAAATAAGTTAGATTATCGACACCTTATTCTTTAATAAAATAAAGAATATAACTCAGCAATAATCGGAGTCATAGATCCTCAAATGAATATTCAAATAATATTCATTAAATAATATAAACTGAGTCATAAGCCCTCGAATGAATATTCAAATAATATTCAATTAATAAAATAAACCGAGTCATAAGCCCTCGAATGAATATTCAAATAATATTCAATTAATAAAATAAACTGAGTCATAAGCCCTCGAATGAACATTCAAATAATATTCAATTAATAAAATAAAATGAGCCATAAGTCCTCGGATGAATATTCAAGTAATATTCATTAAATAATATAAAGTTATCGAATAAATCTTATTCGATTAATAGCTTTGAAAACTATAACCATATATATATAAATATATATATAAATATATATATATATATAAAAAATCTACTCGGGATCCTCGACTCCCGGTTTTAGAAAATGTTTCACCTTTTTGATCCCCTATACTAAGGGTATACGCAAATACCGCTTATCTCTAGCATAGGTATTATGCAACTAATAAGCATTTGAACAAATAGATATATAAATCAAGAATACGAAACAGGCTTGCATATATACCATATCACATGCTACAATATATCGCAAGAATTTGCTAATAACAAATATGCATTTATCACAAGATCATGCATATACACGTATACATCACAACAACAGTATAACGGGTAGAAAACTTGCCTGAGTGCTCCCGGATAGACTTAAGCTTAGAGTGGGTCCAATAACCTATGAACAACAACATAAGTCGAAATTAAACCCCGGTCGCTTAAGAAACTAGACTTTAACCATTTAGAGTCCTAACGTTCGCTTTTGCGCTTAACGATTTACTTAAGTCGCTCGAGTACCCTCGGCTCCCCCATTTTTAATAAATTAACCATTACGAGTTTTAAGGCGATTCTTTCGCAAGTGTCTTACCAACTGCCTATTACACCTTACATAAATGTTTCATACTTCAATTAGTCCTTTAAGGTCTTTAACCTATGTTTCAAAGTAAGGCGAGGGGTAATGTTTTGTTCGCGAAACGTCGTTACTTAAAATGGCCGTTTCTCCTAAACCGTCATCGGAATCAAACGAACCACATATCAAAACGAAGCTCGTAACATGAACTATCTAAACATGGCAATGGTCAAAACCTAGCAGGGAGTTCTCGGGTCCTAATGTTATGAACAAAAGCAGTCTAAAGTAAATCGGACATTACGACGGCTATGTTTATGCGATTTCCCAATTTTATACCATTCCAATTCAACCACCAATCAATCCCAATTCATTCATACAATCAACATTCATCCAAAACACACTAAAACAGTCCCAACACCTCAAGTTCTTCCAATTTATGTTATTCTCATCATGAACTTAAACTATACTTAATTCCTTTAACAAATCAACAAGATTCAACATTCATACCACTACCACTCCAACCCAAACTCTAAACAAACAAGCTTCATGCTTCACATATACTATATTACTCATAACCATTCCTAAATACTCAAAACTAAAGCTATGGTTTGGAGTTTATACCTTCTTGAAGCTTCTTAATCAATGAAAGATCCTTGGAATGCCCATGGAAGCCTTGATCTATGCTTAAGCTACCTTGAACTTACATAAAAATCAAGAAAACCAAAGTTATTTCTTGAAGGTTACTATTCACCATCTTCTTCCTTAATTTATTAGAAGAGATTGTGAAGGAATTAGAAGTTTAAACTTATAGGATATCCATATTTATGTACAAGGAACCTTAGATAATTACCTTGTGATTTAACAATGCTTGGAACTTGATTTTTGATTTTTCTTCCTTTGAAAAAGAAGAAAAGCCGAGAGCAAGATGATGAGAATGAAATGATTTTGTGTTTTTTAATTTGTTTGGCTTAGCTTGGTTGTTTTTTGTTTTGTTTTTGGTTAATTACCTTAATAACCTTATATTTGTGTGGTTATAAACCAACCACACCTCCTCCTTCCCTATGTCATGCTTGCATCACCTTATTGTGTCATCATCTCTTACTTGCCCTCTTCTCATTGGTTGGATGACCTCATCATCCCTAACCTCCTTGATTAACCTCCTAATTGTTTGCCTAATGACCGCTGATCTGTTGTACGGTTCGCTTAACTTTCGTTTTCGTTTATGGTTTGAGGTATCATACCCGGGATCTTATTACTTGGGTTTCCTTAACCTTTCTCAATACATTATAATCCTTTTATGATCCTCTCTTATAATCCTTTAATTTAAATCCTTTTTCTCCTGTTACCTTATACTCAATTCTTTCCGTATCTAGTGGATTTCCGGGAAAAATCAAAGTGTTCGGAATTGGATTCTGACGATCTTTACATACACTTATATACCATATAGAGTACTAATAAAATCTCAGAATGTCCATAACAGAACCCCTACATAGTGTGGCATGAAAAGTTTTCTCATTCAGCATATTCTGCAAAATCACTATTCATAAGGGTTTCAAAAATTTCCAAAAATTGGGGTTATTACATCTGAGTACTCCTTTTACAACATGTTCCTTAATTCCTTATAGTCAACTGATACGCTTGTTATTTCACATAATATCACCAGATCTTGCAATGCTCTTAACTAATTTTGATCGTAATCTTTGTTATGTTCTCAGGTCGGATCTTAAGTTAATCCTCGATACATAGCACATTTCTTAGGTCTCATAAGTAATCAATTCTTTATAGGGGTCACTTATTCTTATTCGTTGTTTTGTTAAATTCCCGCTAATCAGTACATACCCTCATAATTTCATTCCTTCTTCTCCTTAACATCACTGGTATACTTCACGATTCGCTTCTTGTAAAACCACTTCCTGGGTCTGCCTTATCCACTAGGCCTCTCATACTTCGCCTTAATTCTTGGACATGTCCAACACTTCCTAATCCATTTTGGGATTTCCTTCTTATACTTGGTTATCACTATTTTTCTTTAAAAATTTCCGTATATCTTGGCATTTCTTCAATGAATTTAAATACTTGATATTGTGAATTCCCTGTGGGATCTCATTTCTTAATTCTTCTACTTGTAGCATCTAAGTGCTGGAAGAAAACCTGGGGGTATCGTGATCGTTCTCCTGGGCGCATAAATTTCCTCTTACTAACTGCTAAGATCATGATCCATTATCTTCTCTTGACATCTCTTTATCTTTCCCTTAACAACTTTGACTGAAAGGGCATACTATCCATCCTTGCTCCTTTTGGATTATGAAATCTAACTTCCAATTCCAACTTCTAAAATTCCATAGGTAATTCTTTTCAATGCAGTCTCTAGGTTTATTTTCTCCTTTTTGCTTATCGCTTGCCACTACATATGTTTTTCCTTGTGAATACATACTCCAAACTCTTATGGTCCGTATAGATCTTACATCTTTCTTCATACATGTAATGTTTCCCAATCTTTCAAAGTGAATATTATTATTAATACTAATTCCAAATTATGAGTAGGGTACTTCTGCTCATAAGGTTTCGGTTGTCTGGATGCATATACAATAACTTTATTGTGCTACATCAACACACATCCTATTCCCTGATGAGAAGTATCACTATAACCTACAAAATCTCCTTAATACTTTCAAAGTGATAAAGCAGGTGTTGTAACCATTCCTTCCTTTAACTCCGCACAACTTTCTTCACCCTTCTTCATTCCATATAAACTTCTTGCTTTTCTTAGTTAGCTTCGTCAAAGGTATTGCAACTTTCGAGAAATCTTGAACAAGTTTCCGATAATAATTTATCCATAATAAAACTTCTTACTTTTGCTGGTACTTTTGGTCTTTCTGTATTCATAGTAACTTTAATTTATGCTGGATCCCCTTTGGTCTCCTCCTCGCTGACTATTTATGCTTTCTACCATCAAAACTTTCACCTTGCAAACTTTACATACAACTCCTTTCATCTCCGACTTCTCAATTGTCATTAAATGCTTCGCATGGTCCTCCGTTGACTTTAAGTAACACAAATACAACTCATCCAGATATTTCTTAAAGATTCCGTCCATCAAGTTTAAATATTATTGGTATAATGGTTAATTCAAATGACATCACTAGAACTTTATAGCAGCAGTACTTAGTTCTGAAAATTATCCTTGATATGTCCATAGGTTCAATCTCCAATTGAGAACACTCAAATCTTAACTCAATTTTAGAAAATACTTTTGCTTCTTTCATCTGATCAAACAAATCATTAGTTCGAGGTAACAAATACTTACTCTTGATAGTAAACTTGTTGAGCTTTTGCTAGTTGACACGTAACCTCATCACCTTCTCATTTGGCGTCCTCAGAATTATCTTTTCATCACAACGGTCTGTCTGGACATTACGCTTTAATAGTTAATCCATTCCTTAGAATAATGTCAAATCCTCTTATCTTCCATGATATCAATTCTTCACAACTTATTGCCGAAAACCTCAATTCCACCATCGGTACTCACTTATTTAAGAATTACACGTTCTTGACTTGCTAGTCCTTTAATCACAATCTTATCAATTCAACAGGGTAATTCATCTTATCTACAAAACCTTGGGAGCTAAACAATCATGTTGTTCCCACATCTTTCAATACTTTAATGCATAAGGTATCCACGATAATCATTCACATCACCACATCCGTATTCTGAATAACATATTTCATAAGAAAATCGCAATTTCTCGTTCTCAGAGACGTATTCCTCATTGGAGTAGATTCCCTTAACTCTTAGTGCATCCCTGACTAGGGCTAGTGATTTGCAATCCTCTCCATATACCCTTGTTTCCTTTCCATGTATGAGAGGTAGATGGAACTTCGTCCGCTTGGTTCATAATACATTGATTTGTTTGAAAAACTTTTGCAAAGAACGACGGTATAACCAAATAACTAGAAGGATTCATAATTCAATAAACTTGAAGTTGAAAAGAAAGAAGAAATAATGATTTGGATATGAATGAGACAACCATATTGGTACTTAAGATGGCCAGTCTTTCATACCATATGGCATACAGCACATGATTAGGTGGCGTCCCACCCGACTTTTCGTCATTCTGACAAAGTGTCTCACCATAACCCTATTTGTCCCAATCAGGAAGCAAGACTTGAGGGAAACAATTAAATTTGAAAGGAATGCAATATCCTCCTTTTTGATATCATCATAAGGAGTTTATTTAAGAAAAGAAGTTCATCCTTATTTAGGAATCAAAAAGGAATATACGCTGTAATATTGAAGACAAGAATGATACCATTGGTCACCATCCACATTTCACTTGTATTCATCTTTCGAACTTGTTCGATCATATCCCAATTGCGTCATATAACAACTTTAGAAGGTACACTAAAATGCCTTCGCAAATTAAGCATTATGGTAGATTCTTACTTGCTAAGTCTTGCGTCTTTAACATAGAACTTACACGTATAATACTTTAACAATTCGATTATAATGGCGTTCCTACCAGATAACTTCGAGTTTCCTCTTTTTTAATTTAGAATAACCACGAATCATTCAACATAACGATCCTTTTATTAATAATATTCTTCTTTTAGAAAAGTCTGGAAATCTTCCCAATCTCCTTCAGTCATGCTCAGGCTTCTGTTAGATCAATGAATTCTTTGAACTTGGATAGTCCTAGTAATTGGATGAGTAATTGCTCCGTACGCTGATTCTGTTGTTAATCTTATCAAACAATATTTGTACGTTTCTGTTAGGAATAATCAACTTCTTCATAATCGCAGGTTACTTCGTTATCTGAATTAGCAATACTAAGTCTGAATCAGCATCCTTCTAGGTAATCTGGGTCTTCTAACAAACAAGAAACTCAAGTAGTAACTTGACAACCAATGTTTAAAAATCATTTTATTCAAAAAGGCTTTTAGAAATTTTGTAAGGGAAAAATCTTTTTCGAAAACTTGTTAAAAATTTTGAAAATCATAAATCTGGTTGTCCTTACTATATGAGTTGGTTGTTGCATATTATCTTATTCGTAGCTTCACATCAAAGCTTCCATACTGGTAATACTCCCGCCATACACTTTGCAATCATTAAGTGGAGCAGACTATCCAATAGTCAACAGGTCGGCTAATGTCACATCAACTTGTTACTATAAATATATCATATCGTCATAACACCATTATCTAACCTCAAGAAAGCTCCAGGTCCATAATCTCCTCTAACTCTCTTTCAATACTTATCTAATCCATTCCACAAGCCAGTCGTGGGTGGCCTAGTCACTAATGGCTTCTTTTAACCTGGTAACAACTATCCTCCAGAACACTCAAATCTTCTTTCTAATCTTCTTCTCAACTTTATTTATATCTCCAGTACTTACCATTTACTGTAACCCCCGTCCATCCTCGTAGGTACTGTTGCTTCATAGGGCAAGTTTTAAACTGGGGGCTACAGAACAGGGTGTAAGGTAAACCGAAAAGAGACACTCACAGTCGAATATCCAGTAAAATAAGAATACACAGATGGAGGTTCTTAAATAGGTAGTCTCATATCAAGAGGTGGTAAAATAGCGTAGAATAGCTTGAAGAGGTGCAACTGTCATAACAGAAGGTAGTGCCATTAATACTGATGGAGGAACAAGGTGCAAATCAAATCTGAGAGAAAATGACGATCCTCGAACGGAAAGCTCCGAACGATCAGATTATACAGGGAAATCAGGATCTGCCATTGTCGTTGTCTGGAAATCACGTCACAAGTTAAGAATCCCGAATCGCAATACAAAATTTGTCGGAGACCTACTATACCATCTCACTTAACCTCACAACGTCTTATCTTTCTATTTCCTATTCCTAATTCTAACCCTCTACCCAATCCCGACAATCTAGGCTTGTTTCAGTGACTTATAACCTGTAGCTCTGATACCAACCTGTACATGAGATACTATTTGTAATGACCCTGCTTTACACAACCATGGATCGCAACAGGTTAAAGTATGAAAACAAGCCACAACCTTAACTTTTATTACATCGTACCAAATCCCAACTAATTTAACTTACAACTGATAATAAAATTATTCTTACAATCTTACTATCTCACTACCGCAATAAGCTCTCCTAGATCGTACACTGAACTGGGAAACCTCATTATCAACCATATCCTTCTTAACTGTAAAATACATAAAAAGATTTGCAAGAGTGAGCTAACTAGCTCAACAAGTCACAATGACAATAATTGAGGTTAATCAATGATCAAACGATATGATTCAGAGGAATCAAGTTTATTGCTAAATAATCATTAGAATTGGATATTCATTTTAAGTTTTTAAAACCAAGGTTAGGCTGCTGATCAGTCACGCACTAACCCCGAGCAATGCACACAACACTGCTCTAACTACTGGATCCAAGGCACACATTGGCCTAACTTGGCCATTGATATGGTCTGACCACAAATCTGGTCCATACATAAAAAAAACTATCCAATTCTAAAGCAGTTCAATATGATAAACAATATAATTCGATACAAAAAGATCATAATCAATGATGATTAAACACTTGAATAAAAATGTAAGAAAACTCATGGATATTATAACACCCCCAAATCCGGGGTCGGGGATCCAGGTTGTCATGAGTTCCATTACCCTTAACGATACTCAATCTTAACAATCAACCAACTACTGCGTACTGTGACCCCACAATATACACCCACACACCACAAGTGTTAGGTCCCAATGTGTTTGTAGAAGGGGGGTTGAATATAAACAATACCAAATAATCGAATTAAATGCGGAATAAAAATGTGAAACAAAATTCAAGTTAAATAAGAATATTATTAAACTTGAAAGGTGTTACAACAACTGTATCGATTACAAGGAATTAATCTCAAATTAATTATCACAAATCTAGAATAAATTCGACATGAACTTTTTCTATTTTTGTAATAAAAAGATTCAAATGCTAAACGCAATTTGAGATTAAGTTCTAGGGATTTTGATCCGCTAGATAGTTACACAAGAACAAGAGAATGATTTCCAGTTGATTGGATTTAACTTTACAAACTAAAAATATGATCTTGAATTTAGCAGAGAAGAGATGATATATTTGTTGTGGCTGCTGTGTTCTTGTTTTTTTACTTGTGTTCTGTGTGTTTTTTTTGTTGAATGGCTACTTCTGTCTTTTTAATCAATCAACAGAATGGAATGAACTGGAATTACAATCCCATAGCTGGCAAGACTTTCGGTAGGATAATGGATTGAACTAGCAAGACAATCTGATTGAACTACAATGACTTTCGGTATGACAATCAGTTGAACTAGCAAGACAATCTCCTTCCCAGTAGAACTTTCGGTATGACTATTGAAATGACTTGGCATGACAATCGGTATGACAATCCAGATTGTCATGCTAGTTCATTTTCAATTGTCTTGCTGATTTAAGACTGTTTTAATCCAATTAAACTTCTGAAAATTCTTAATATTAATTCTGAATTAATTAATCAATTAATTCAATTAATCAATAAATTAATCTTTGCAAATATAATTTATTTTCTTAATTAAATTATATGACTTAATTAATTAATAGAGAATTAATATTAATCTTGAGCAGCAACCATTCTTCTGAAAATCTTCTGATAATCACATTCAATTTTGAATCAATTCCACCACTTCACTGTTGACACTCGATGTACTGTCTGGTTCATGAGTGACTAACTTCCGTGATGTTTCTTCATGTCTTGACTTTGATTTCAGATTAAATCCCTGTAATTAATTGATACCCTGACGAGATCTCTGTCACTTGATTAAATCCACAATCTTGATTTATATCACTGAGGCTTGAACAATTTCTTGAACTTCTTCCAGTGAATTAATTCCTCAAGTCTGTAGATGAACCTTGTTTCTGAATCCTTTGACAAATATTACTTTGCGAGATCTCTTTGACGGTAGATCCACTATTTACTTATTACATTCTTATTTGAGTTGAGTTAAATCCTCGAATATACAAATAGGCTATGACATATGCCTTTCAATCTCCCCCTATTTGTTTGTTAGACAATAACAATAAATACCTAGAGGATAACTCAACTAACAAATAAGAAAAAGATATAGACATAAATGCAAAGTAAATAGCAGAAAATTTCTGGATAACATTTAACATTTTCCAGATTCCAAATAGATGTTCCTCTAGACTGAACGTATCTTCAAGTAGTTTCATCTTCTTTTGTACAACCACATTTCCTGTTGAGAAGCGCATATCTGTCTTGCTTCTCCCCCTATGAGAATCAACTGATTAAAGAAGATCACCTTCGTTTACCACCTCTCCCGTACTATAGGATCCGCAGATAAAAACCAATGGTACTCCCCTTTTGAGAACAGCTTCTTCCCTTACTAGAAAATCACCTTGTGTTTAACACCTCTCCCGTACAATAGGATCCGTAGTTACAAACAATAATGGTGTGGTGTAGTGTACATGTGTAGGACCTTTTTCTTCCTCCCTGCTATTTCTCCCCCTTAGTTGAGGAATCCTCCAAACTATTACTTAAGCTTTTATCTCCCCCTTAATGAAGGAATGTATGCTGTCGTCTGAAGGAGTTCTCATATTTCACTTGGTTGGAAAAGAAATAACAAGTAGTTTATCTTTCTTCCTCACTGTGAGTGTGTGATTCTATTTAGTGTACCTCACATGTGTTTCACTCTTCTCTCCACTCGTGTTTACACTCATTCTCACAAGTGTATCACTCTTCTCTCATAGCTCCATAATCCAGCTGTACCTGCAAGGAAAATCACCTTAGCCATCCTTAAGGAGGTCACAGGTGGTGCAATGGGAGTTCGCAAATCCCCATCCTTGTTAAACTCGTCAGATGAATCTGAGTCATAATCTACAAGTTGCTAGTTTCCCTTTTAGGGTTCCAGATTTGAATTCTGGGAAGGTAAACAATGATCCAAAGAATTTAGCATAAAGATCAAAGTTCCCTTCTAATGTCTGTGAAGACATTTCCTTCTGACTCATCAGGTAATATCTGAATCATTGTCAACAAGTTGCCGATCTGCACCTATGTCAGATCCACTATTCGCAGATGCATCCAGGGGATTTAAGCCTGGGGAGGTAGACACTGACCACTGACATATGGCTTTTGGATCAGTATCCTCTCCTAACACTTGTAAAGGCAATTGGTCCATTAACGAACCTTGAACAATCGAATTTGACCTTAAAATGGTCAAAACTCTTGTTTCCGTCAACTCATCCTTTGTGTGTGTAACCTTTCCTTGTGCATCAAGAATTGTTTATATTTGAGGTGGTGACACTACATCGGATACCCTGGCCGACAGGCAAATTTCAATGGATGCACCCTGTTGAGAGAATGAATCTAGTAACTGTTTTTGTGCCTTTTCAGCCATTACATCTTTTTGAGAAGATGTATGGGGGCTAGCAGTTGTCTCGGTTTAAATACTACTCATCTATGTAGGAGACAGAGCTACAGGGTTGACTACAGAACCTTCCTTATGTGGTGCACTAAGGCACTATCTCCCTCACGCTCATTCATACTACATTTAATGGTAAGAGAGTGTTGGTTGGTTCTGTTTCTGTGTTTGTCTTTACAGTCTGGGATAGATGTTGTGGGTTTTCAACCTCATGACTGTCAATGAAAGAAAGCCATTGGAGACTGAACCTGTATCACAGAACATAGGGCAATATAGAGATAAAATGTACTTAAGATCTATAATGAATGAAAATTATACATTTAATCTTTTGAGAGAGATGATGTACAATAGTAATTTCAAAGGATTTTTCATGAAATAAGAAATCACTAATGTAGAAAGAAGTTTGATTTTCTCCTAAAACTCACTGCACATATAAAACAATATGTTTGTGCCTAGTGATAAGAGAGTTATAAATATGACGACTCTACTAGTTCATATTAAATTATAACTTCAGTTAGAGTGCCATACCATGTCCTTGACGATTGCTTGAGTAGTACACTAGTTCATACCAACCTGAAGTGAGATTGTGAAGAAAAGATTGCATAGTCCAATAGATATGCAGCTGCAAAGTCCAATGAACTGTGGTGCACTGACTTCCTCTTTTGACTTACCAACCAGGAGTACACTTGTACACATCTTACAAAAGTCCAATTCCAAGTGTAATGTGCAACAGGTGCCTGATATGTCGTAATATTCTCAAGTCTCGTCACTGGTTCTATATGTTAGATACTGCTTCCTGATAGTAACCTAGCACAATATACAAAATTTCACTGATAACATATCCAGCTTGCAAACAGCCATATCCCTCAGATAAACCTTTGCTGTTATCTCCAAAGGTAACTAGGGGGCCAGCTTTCTCAACCATATTTGATAGCAGGGCTCTATCTCCGGTCATATGTCTTGATGATCCACTGTCAAGAATCCACACTACCGGTTACACCTGTTTAATGCCCTGCACTAGAAATGGATTAGACCTTCTTCGGAACCCAAACTTGGTTGGGCCCGGCATACTTGTAGAATTGTCCTTTGTCAGGCAAAACAACATTTTTAATTTTAATGGTCTCAACTTTCTCACTGACTGAACATTTGACATTATAAATAGACTTAACAAATTTCTGTTTAGGCTTAGGCACAAATGTCTCATTTCTAGCCTTAGAAGGACTAGCAGTCTTAGACCTATCATGCTTCTTGTTATTCACATGCTGACGAGGAGTAGTCTTAACATTAGAAACATGCTTACCATTAAAATAAGCAGACATCATATTAAAAGCACAAGACATACAATTAGAAACACCACATGCTTTATGAGAGATATTAATAGCAGGCAATTTATGCATGGTAGACATGGCATTTTTGTTATACAACTCATGTGTGTCTGAGTTAGTCTCAATTGCTTTCACAACTTTGACTGGAACTTTCAACACACTCGACTTGGAAACAACCTTCTCATTAGCAAGATTTTCAGCACGTATTTCTTCTTGAATAACAGAAGAGGTCGCATCAAATGGTTCAGCAATTGATGCTTTATAGAGGGGTTCATCAACACCCTTAAACACATGTGGTACTTCCCTCCCTTTAGCACAGACATGAGGAGGGGAGTTTATGCCTAATTCTCCAATAGCAACATTGTAATCATAACCTATTCCAGATGTTTGATTAACAGCTTGCTTACTGTAGAACTCTTTAGCCTTCGAACAAGAATTGAAGTAGGCTCTAACCTTAGTCTCAAGACCGGTGATCTTGTCTTTGAGAATAGTTTTAAGTTTTCTATAACAGTCAACTCTATTCTCTAGAAAAGATATTTGTTCTTTTAACTTGTCTTGATTAATGTGCACAAGTCTTAATTCATTGACCTCTTTCTCAAGGTCTTTGATTTGCTGACTTAACAGTTCATTATCACGATGAGCACAATCTAAGGAACCTCCTAGATGATAAACTAATTCAGCATCAGTAAATTTTACCTCTTTTCTTGATGATGAAGCTTTTCCATCAATAGCCATAAGAACAAGATTCTCATCTTCTTCATCTTCACTATCAGTATCATCCCAGCTTCTTCCCTTTGCCAGGTAAGCCCTTTCAGAGTTACTCTTCTGATTTGAATCATAAGAGTTCTTCCTTACTTGTTTTGGCTTCCTGCATTCTGTGGCAAAGTGTCCCAACTCATTGCAGTTATAGCATTTAATGGTGCTCCGATAAACCATCCCTTTTTGTATCCACCACTACTGGTGTTAGAGGATGAAGATCCACCTGTCTGGAATCTGTTGTAGTTTGACTTGTACTTGAACTTGGGATTTCTCTTGAATCTGACATTGGAGAATCTCTTGACAATTTGGGACATTGACTCATCTTCCAATTGCTCTAGCTCTTCCAAGGAATAAAAATCATCACTGGATTGATTTGTAGTAGGAGGATCATATTCTGCTACTATCACATTTTCCTCAGCCTTGGAAAACTGTACCATTCTCTCCGACTGTTGAGATTGTTGTTGTTGTTGACCTTCAGCTACAAGAGCAGTAGATGTGCTGACCATTCTATCTTTCCTGTAGACTTCCTTTTGCTGAATCTGCTCCAACTCATAGGTTTTCAACACACCATAGAGTCTATCCAAAGAAATCTCACTCAGATCTCTAGCTTCTCTAATGGCAGTGATTCTATGTTCAAGATGAGTTGGCAGTGTTAAAAGGAACTTTTTGTTGACCTCCCTGATTGAATAATATTTTCCATTTATGTTCAGGTTGTTGATCAACGCATTGTACCTCTCAAACACTTCAGTAATTCCTTCTCCTGGATTTGATTTAAAATGTTCATACTCAGAGGTTAGGATCTCCAACTTGTTCTCCCTAACTTCCTCTTTAACTTCATTAATCACCTCAATAGTTTCCCAGATCTGTTTAAAATTTTTACAGTTCATCACATGTCTGTTCATCAAGGGATCGAGGGAATCAACTAAAATTAACTGAAGGCTGGCATCCAAGGAGGCTTCTTCTTTTTCAGTAGGAGAAAAATCCTCAGGCTCTTTTGGATAGGTTCTAGCTTTGGTAATCACAACATCATCTACTATCACCTCTGGTTCAATAACCATTGGAGTTGTTGGACCCTTCTTTAACAAGTTCAGATATTTGGGATTTGCAACTTGTAAATACAAGAGCATCTTCTTCTTCCACGTGATATAATTTTCTTTATCAAATAGTGGAATTTTAACGGTTCCAACTTTTTGTGAAGTCATTATGAATTTTTGAATAAATAAAAATTCAAGGAGTTGAAAAATCACAAAAGTCTAGGATCTTGATTTGTTCGTTAATCAGAAGGCTCTGATACCAATTGTTAGGTCCCAATGTGTTTGTAGAAGGGGGGTTGAATACAAACAATACCAAATAATCGAATTAAATGCGGAATAAAAATGTGAAACAAAATTCAAGTTAAATAAGAATATTATTAAACTTGAAAGGTGTTACAACAACTGTATCGATTACACGGAATTAATCTCAAATTAATTATCACAAATCTAGAATAAATTCGACATGAACTTTTTCTATTTTTGTAATAAAAAGATTCAAATGCTAAACACAATTTGAGATTAAGTTCTAGGGATTTTGATCCGCTAGATAGTTACACAAGAACAAGAGAATGATTTCCAGTTGATTGGATTTAACTTTACAAACTAGAAATGTGATCTTGAATTTAGCAGAGAAGAGATGATATATTTATTGCGGCTGCTGTGTTCATGTTTTTTTACTTGTGTTCTGTGTGTTTTTTTTGTTGAATGGCTGCTTCTGTCTTTTTAATCAATCAACAGAATGGAATGAACTGGAATGACAATCCCATAGCTGGCAAGACTTTCGGTAGGACAATGGATTGAACTAGCAAGACAATCTGATTGAACTACAATGACTTTCGGTATGACAATCAGTTGAACTAGCAAGACAATCTCCTTCCCAGTAGAACTTTCGGTATGACTATTGAAATGACTTGGCATGACAATCGGTATGGCAATCCAGATTGTCATGCTAGTTCATTTTCAATTGTCTTGCTGATTTAAGACTATTTTTAATCCAATTAAATTTCTGAAAATTCTTA
Organism: Apium graveolens; assembly: GCF_009905375.1. NCBI lineage: Eukaryota > Viridiplantae > Streptophyta > Magnoliopsida > Apiales > Apiaceae > Apium > Apium graveolens. Next base: position 157,808,350 of record NC_133650.1, read on the forward strand.
ATATTAATTCTGAATTAATTAATCAATTAATTCAATTAATCAATAAATTAATCTTTGCAGATATAATTTATTTTCTTAATTAAATTATATGACTTAATTAATTAATAGAGAATTAATACTAATCTTGAGCAGCAACCATTCTTCTGAAAATCTTCTGATAATCACAGTCAATTATGAATCAATTCCACCACTTCACTGTTGACACTCGATGTACTGTCTGGTTCATGAGTGACTAACTTCCGTGACGTTTCTTCATGTCTTGACTTTGATTTCAGATTAAATCCCTGTAATTAATTGATACCCTGACGAGATCTCTGTCACTTGATTAAATCCACAATCTTGATTTATATCACTGAGGCTTGAACAATTTCTTGAACTTCTTCCAGTGAATTAATTCCTTAAGTCTGTAGATGAACCTTGTTTCTGAATCCTTTGACAAATATTACTTTGCGAGATCTCTTTGACTGTAGATCCACTATTTACTTATTACATTCTTATTTGAGTTGAGTTAAATCCTCGAATATACAAATAGGCTATGACATATGCCTTTCAACAAGTTATAGTCTCAGAGATGAATACCAAAAAAAACACAAGTCATTTTATTCCACAATTATAAGTCATTACACCTCAAAAGGGTTTCTGAATAAATTTACATATTCTTTGCCATTATTACAATTTATAAATATACATAAGTCTGGTACATCAAAAGTTAAAAGCCTAGCCTATTGGTAGATCCTACCTCAGCTACAACGGCATCAACGCCTACAGGAAACTGCGGAACGTTTCCTATCCGCTCGCGAATTGGGAGCTTTATCCTGTTCATCTTATCTATCTGTTGTTGTGTAGTGAAAGAAGAAAGCAAGGGTGAGCAACAAGCCCACCGAAATAATATGTATAATAATTAACAATATATGAGCATTCTCATAGTACTCATGAAAGTCTTGGTCAAGAAGAAATGAACCAAGTTTGATATCTTAACGTGACCAAGTCGTAAAATATTCAGTATATAAGTGTATATACTTTTCAAAATCTTTGAAATCCTCTGCCATGCATAACATACACAGAGTTCCAGTTTATAACTGTATAAAAATATCGTTGCAAGGTGATCTCATATATCTAACCTTGTCTCAACGTTTTTTTCTGAAAATCTTTGTCATGCATAAGATAATCATTCACTAGATATAAGTTGAAAAGGTGAAGTTACGAGATACTCTAATATACTTATATCTTTTCCGAATACTACTTGAACTACCACCGTTCAAGGTATAATCCGTTTCAAAAGTTCATCACATAGATGAGACTACAAGATAAGATTTGAATAGATTCAATCTTTGAAATATCGTTATAAATAATGAAGTTACGAGATACTTTATTAAGTCCCGATATATAGACACCTATATATATATACACATTTCATACACTCCTTGAAAACCTCTGTTATGAAAATTATAAACAGAGTTATAATATCCAATGAATTTGGAAAGGAGAAAACCTTGGCATAAACCTGATATCTTGCTGATCAGGCAAAGATACCAATAAGTAACCTTTTCTACTAGTAGATGGACGAATTCCTCACCGGTCATCACCCTGGCCGTAATAGGACCTTATGCTGAACTGTCACTCAGCCACTTACGCATTTGATGGACTCCCACTGAGCCCATGTTGCTTATGCCGTCTCAAATAGATGAACATACTTCCCGAACGATGGACAAGTAATCAAGATGTTTTCTCAAAATAGAAACCTCGTTGCGAATGTAAAATACACCACTGAGCCGGATCCCTCAGGTTTTGAGCGAGTATTTAAATCCCCTTCGAAAGGAAGATCTTAAATATAAAAATGAGTTTTGGGATCCGCTCTAACTTTTAAAAATCATTTTGAAGACTCGAAAACATTTTTAAGAATGTTTGGAGTAATGCTGATTTAATGAAATAAATCAGTCCCGATATATTAGAAAATATCTGAATATTATTATTTAAATAATATTCCCAAAAGGATAATCCTTATAAAAATAATTGAAGTAGAAGTTTTAAAACTTATACTTGAAATGAATAATAAATAACCAAAGATATACGATCTTTATTTAAATAATCAAAAATAAGTTTGATTATCGAAACATTAATTTTTAATAAAATAAAGAATATTATTTAATAAAATAAGCGGAGTCATAAGTCCTCGAATGAATATTCAAAATAATATTTATTAAATAAAATAAACGGAGTCATAAGTCCTCGAATGAATATTTAAACTAATATTCATTAATTAAAATAAAGTTATCAAATAAACCTTATTTGATTAATGGTTTTGAAAACTATTCATATATATATATATATTATACTCGGTAACATCGACTCCCGGTTTAGAAAAATGTTCACCTTTGGGTCCCCTATACTAAGGGTATACGCAACTACTGCTTATCTCTAGCATAGGTATTATGCAACTTATAAGCAATTGAATCAACAATTAGATATCAAGATTACGAAACAGACATGCATATATACCATATCAGCATGCTCCAATATATCGCAAAATTTGCTAATAACAATTATGCACTTATCACAAGATAATGCATATACATATATTTACATCACAACAACAGTATAACGGGTAGAAAACTTGCCTGAGTGTTCCCGGATAGACTTAAGCTTAGAGTGGGTCCGATAACCTATGAACAACAACATAAGTCGGAATTAAACCCCGGTCGCTTAAGAAACTAGACTTTAACCAATTGAACCCTAACGTTCGCTTATGGTCACTTCTACGCTTAACGAATCACATAAGTCATTTGAGTACCCTCAGCTCCACCATTTTTAATAAATTTACCATTAAACCAACTGCCTAATCCAATTTACATAATTGTTTCATACTCCAATTAGTCATTTAAGGGTCTTAACCAAGGTTTTAAAGTAAGGCGAGGGGTAATGGTTCGTTCGCAAAACGCCGTTACTTAAAACGGTCGTTTCTCCTAAACCGTAGATCGGATTCAATCGAACCACATATCGAAACGAAGCTGGTAACATGAACTATCTAAACATGGCAATGGTAAGAATATAACAGTGAGTTCACAGGTCCTGAAGTTAAGAACAAAACAGTCTAAGGTAAATCGGGCATTACGACGGCTATGTTTACGCGATTTCCCAAATTTTACCATTCCAAATCATATAAATCCAACTACCAATCAACAACAATTCAAGATACACATCGATGCTACTGATTTCAGTCATAATAAGCCCAAGAATCTCAATTTAGTCCAATATCATACTATCTTCAAATTCAACCAAACTATTAAATCAAACAAGGTCCAATTCATGCTTAAACATTAAAACTACTACTCCTCCATTAACAATCATCAACACCTCAATTAAAATCCAATCACTACAAACCCAGCCAAACTTTAAACACACAAGCATCATGCTTCTCATGAACTATATTAATCAAAACTACTCCTAAATATTCAAAGTAAAACTAGGGTTTGAAGTTTTATACCTTCCTTGAAGCTTTTAATCCATGAAAGATCCTTGGAATGCCCATAGAAGCCTTAATCTATGCTTAAGCTACCTTGACCTTACAAATAAAATCAAGAATCAAAAATTTGTTCTTGAAAGTTACTATTCACCCTAAACTAAAATGATTTATTTGAGCTAGCAAACCTTGGATTCAAGCACTCAAACTACTTGCTCTTCTTAGTTATGAAATATAGAATCCAAGGAAACAAACCTCTTGAATTATGATTGAGTGGAGCTTGGGTTTGGAAATTTTTCTTCTTGTTTTTATTCAAAAAACCGTGAGCAAGGAGATGGGGGGGGGGGAGAAATGAATGTGTTTGCTTGGTTGCTTCCTTTTGTTTGTTTAATTAAATTGTTACCATGGTAAAAATTGTGTGGCTTATAATCAACCAACAAATCCTTCCCATTTGGTCATGCTTATGTCATCCACTTATGTCATCTTCCCACACTTGTCTTCTTCTTGTTGGTGTGATGACATCATCATCATTAACCTCTTTGATTAACTCCTAATTACTTGGCTAATGATCGCTGATCTGTTATACGGTTCGCTTAACTTTCGTTCTCGTTTATCGTTTGAGGGATCATACCCGGGATCTTATTACTTGGGTTCCCTTAACCTTTCTCAATACATTATATTCCTTTTATGATCCCCTCTTATAATCCTTGAATTTAAATCCTTTTATCCTGTTACCTTATACTCAATTCTTTCGGTATCTGGTGGATTTTCGGGAAAAATCAAAGTGTTCGAATTTGGATTCTGACGATCTTTACATACACTTATATACCATATAGAGTACTAATAAGATATTAGAATAACAATAAAAGAACCTCTACAAAGTGAGGCATGAAAAGTTTTCTTATTCCGCATAATCAGCAAAATCACTATTCATAAGGGTTACAAAAAGTTCAAAATTGTTGGGGTTATTACAGTCTCCCCTCCTTAAAAGGATTCCGTCCCGGAATCAGATAGAAAACAATTGGGGGTACTTTTCTAGCATTGCGCTCTCTAGTTCCCAAGTTGATTCCTCCACATTATGATTCTGCCATAGCAATCTGACTAGCTTGATCACTTTATTCCGAAGCACCTGTTCCTTCTTATCTATAATCTTTACTGGTTTCTCCACGTAAGTCAGATCTGGTTGCATATCCACCTGCTCATACTCCACTATGTGTCTGGCATCCCGATGATACTTCCTTAGCATTGACACATGGAACACATTATGAACTTGCTACAGTTTTGAGGGGTAGGGCTAGCTCATATACTAACTTCCCAATACGTCTTAATATATCCAAGGGACCAATAAATCGTGGACTTAGCTTTCCTTTCTTTCGAAACCTCATCAATCCTTTCCAAGGGAATACCTATAACAGCACTAGGTCCCCTACTTCCTATTCTTTATCCTTTCATGTCAATTCAACATACTTCTTATGTCCATCTTGGGCCACTACCAGTCGTCCGCTGATTAGATCTGTTATATCCCTGGTCCCTTGGACTACTGTGGGTCTGAGCATCTTGCGCTCTACAACTTCATCCTAACATAAGGGAGATCGACATTGTCTTCCCTCAAGGATCTCATAAGGCGACATCTCGATATTGACATACCATCTATCATTGTAAGAAAACTCGATACGTGCTAAGTGATCATTCCAAATTCTTTCAAGTCTATCGCACAGACTCTCATCATAGCTTCTAGCGTTATAGCTTTTGCTTCTCAATACCCACTCTTTTCCAGTTCGTAATCGTTACTATCTTCCGTACATAATACTATACTGGTTACACCTTTGCTCGTTAGCATTCTATAACCTTTTAATACACGCGTCAACCTTAGTATCACGAATGTGTTTCCATTCCGAATACCACCATACTCATACTACTCCATTTCTAACTACTTCTATCTTCGAAAGCTTGATCCCTCATATAGAGGTAAAGGAATTTGTTGAGAGATCACTATGATCATGAACACTTGTTCTATTGCATAGTTAGTACAGAAGGTGGCCAACCTTTAGTACTTGACAAGCAATTAAACAACATGTGGTATCCTACTAGGCTTCTATCACACAGATGGATAGTCATTCGGGAATACCTCCCCTTCTGGAAGGGTTGTTCTTCTCAGCTTATACAAAATGAAAAGGAGAGAAACGAATGAATTAAAGAGAATTGTATATATATAAAATATACTGCCACAAAATATATGGCTTGGAATCTACCTCTGAACTATAGAGGTTTGTCATAGGAGAACAAAACATATACGTATATATATATCAACATCAGGTATTATTGCATCGCATTTCACGTGCCAGAATATTTACTATTCCGTCCATCATTCCATGGACCCATGCTCTTGCTCGAGCTCATAAACACTCACTTTTTAAACTCCCTCGACATCGAAACTCGAATAAGGGATTTTGTTCTAGATATCATCATTACTGGAATTCATTGCTACACCGCAACCTTCTTCGTATAGTAATACAACTCTTTATCGATAAGAAGGAATAAATATTCATAGGTAAATAATCGACTTAATTAGTCTATCAATGATAACTTATACATCACCACGACCCGATTAGTGGTACTCAATCTCAACATCCATTCTAATACAACTCTTACGGTTGTAATCAACTCATTACTCGCAGAATCATTGCTGCATTACTATGGTCCATCGCTGGCCTACTGTAGTCATTCGCTTTCCTCGGAATCTTAATATCTAATCATACGGAGTCTATATCTGCCGTATCAAAATCTTTTAAGGAGTTAACATAATCACCATTCATGATTCATGAAGAACACTCCAGATCCTGACGTACATTAATGACATGAAGCAGATAAAATTGCAGAAGAGTTTCAATCAAAGCAACGATAGCAGGTTAATACCATTCTTAATCATATGTCTTTCTTAGGAGACATAAATCTCAATGGTTCATTTAGACCTTTCGTAACATTGTCCTGGCTTATCTCAAGATATGACCTTATAAGATAGATAGCCCGCTCACGGCGATTACATAAATTAAATCTTTACCAAACTACTATCACGGTTGAGTATCGCACAATCATCAGAAGGAATGTCAATCTTCCAAACCATAAAACAACCTTCACGGCTTCAACCATCATCACTGTATTCCTCTGGCACGAGCGCCTATAATTATCCTCTTACATTTAAAGTGTCGGCCACCTCTTTGGCCTTTCTTGATAGTAAAATTTCCTTACAATTAATTTCTTTTAAATGACCTTCAACTAAATTTTCTACCTCATTTCCAATCACTGCTTGTGTGAAAATGTTCTTCCTTACGCTTTGGTAAAAAAAAATATATCACCATTTTTCCATAAGTTATTGCCTCGGTCTTTTAGAGGTTAACATTGTCACGACTGACTCTCGATCATACTTCAGACGTCTCTTATCTTTGGTCCTAGTTGTTTTCACTAATCTCAACCCTCATTGGATCGATCTATAATTTCTTATGGTTCAACACGTGCCCCACCTGGCATTATTATAATTACGTCATATTTCCTTTATCAAAATTTCTATGCTTGAGAACTTTGAATACTACCTTTCTCCTTGTAAAACCTCAAAGGTTATCCTTAAATCCTTCATCAAATACACCCTAGGTACAGGGCATATCAAGATACCATTTACCAATACCAGAATCATTGTCTATATTGTTCTGAAAACTTTCTCCACTGATCTTTAAAGGTTGTTGTTGCCTTAGTCCTTCATTCCGTACTACCCAACTCATAATGTCCCTACTAAGGGTGAAATGCCAACCTTTATACATTCCCCTAGGGTTCATCTCAAGTTATCGGGGTTTTATCCTTAATTTCACCTTTAAAAGATACTTACACTCTTCCATGGATAAATCAAGTCATATATCCTTGATAGATTATCTTATTCAATCATTCTCACCTCGATAGTTTATGCCTAATTTCATAATAATATCCTTATCAAAAATGAGGTCAATCCATATGGCCTCCAAAAGATAATAACGGTTATCCACTTTTCTTGCCTGATTTGGTAATGATAATAGGGATGTTCTGGAAGATATTGGTCGTGTTCAACGTGAACTTCTTTTTACTAAATCCTCATATACTTTTGTTGTTTATCTCAACAGTCATCTCAATGATGAGATATCTTTCATACCTGGTGTCTCCCTTTCTGGGTATCATGCCCCCGGTCTTACACTTCACATTCTTGAAGGTCACTTCCTTCATCCAATTTTCCTAATTTCTTACTTTCTTGTCTCCTCATTCTATCCGCGTCTCATTGTTTATCCTTCGAACAATCTCAAGGTTTCCTCGAATCCTCCCAACTTAAAGGGGGTACAATATATATATCTCTTATGCCTTCAACCATCAACTTTAACTCATGGTGAATCACCCTCATCCTGATGATTACATACCTTTCTATTTCTATTACTATGAGTCTTTAGGGTTTCCTCATACCCAACTCCCTTATCATTCCTCAAACTCTATTTCCTTTATATTACTTTCCACTTCAGTTTCTTTTTATTTTCCTTTCTCTTACAATCATTTCATGAACTCACTAATCATTTACATTAAACATCACGTCGTTCTGGGATTCGTGTCCTCAGGATGAATCTTGCCAACTTTTACAACTTAGATTCATAACTCATCATACTCGTCCTCCTTTGTTCTGGCTATAAAGCTTTTATACTATCTCCATAACCTTGGGAATTACTTTACCGAAAACAATTGACTGAACTTTAATCAGTTTATTCAAACCTCTGGCCCCGTGTCTTTCTTGGCCTTTCACCAGCAGGTGGCCGCTCTCTTAGGAGGGTAAGTGATAAAAACAGTCTTTTGTGATTCGTCAATCATTTAGAATCTGAAATGATTCTTATATTTCCTTTAGCCAGACTCTTGCCTCGACTGGGTCAGCTTGTTCCTTGGAACTCTGAGAGCATAGTGACTTAAAGGTCCTGAAAGAATTTCCCACCGCATTGTTTCCTCAGGGTGGTGTTTGGGAATAAAAGTATAATTTTTGTTTAGGCAGGTCCATGAATTGCCCCATAGGAGTACCATCCCGGTTCTCCCTATCTTGCTCGACTTCTGTTTTCTCAGTATGAAATGTTTCATCCTTCTCCCATAATCAGGGTTATCTTATATGTAAAAATCCTTATTTTCCATTTCATTATGTTATGGGTTCTCTCTTTCTTGATGGCGGCCTCCATAACTATCACATTCAGGGTTTGCCCTAAATCTTATTCCTCGAACTATGGCTTTCATCTAAGTTCTCATCCTTAAGCCCTTGAACGTTTGGAACCCAAATTCTGTAGGAATACCTCATTATTCCCTTATCACCTTTCTCAGTATTAATCTCTTCTCCAGTCATTGGCTTTCTGCCTTCATTCATCATTTTTTTAGCACCATATGATCTTTTCCAATAATTCGGGCTGCATTACAATCTCAAACAGCTTTTCAGTACCGGCTCCAGTTACCTTCACTTCTATTTCCATTTTTTTTTCAAAATCTCTTATCAACTCTCCCAAAGACATTTTCATCTTGAGTCTCTCTTTTATACTAAGGGCATTAGCCACCATTTTGGCTTTCCCTAGATGATAAAGAATATCTTAATCGTAATCCTTGATTAGCTCTAACCACCTCCTCTGGCGCATATTGAGCTCTTTCTGCGTGAAAATGCACTAGAGCACTTATGGTTTGTGTAAATCTCGCACTTCTCTCCATACAAGTAGTGCCTCCAATCTTTAGGGCAAAACTATTGCCACGAGCCCAAGCTCATGGGTGGGGATATCGAATTTTATATTCCCTTAATTGTCTTGACGCGTACACAATTACCTTGTTGTGCTGTATAAGAAGCACCTTAATTTCTTATGCGAAGCATCACTACACATCACAAAATCTCCTTTTCCATCCGACAACGCCATCATAGGGGCCGTTACCAACCTTTGCTTCAGTTCTTAATAAGATGATACCATTTCTATAACACCATTTCTATAACACCCCCAAATCCGGGGTCGGGGATCCAGGTTGTCACGAGTTCCATTTCCCTTAACGATACTCAATCTTAACAATCAACCAACTACTGCGTACTGTGACCCCACAATATACACCCACACACCACAAGTTATAGTTTCAGAGATGAATACCAAAAAAAACACAAGTCATTTTATTCCACAATTATAAGTCATTACACCTCAAAAGGGTTTCTGAATAAATTTACATATTCTTTGCCATTATTACAATTTATAAATATACATAAGTCTGGTACATCAAAAGTTGAAAGCCTAGTATATTGGTAGATCCTACCTCAGCTACAACGGCATCAACGCCTACAGGAAACTGCGGAACATTTCCTATCCGCTCGCGAATTGGGAGCTTTATCCCGTTCATCTTGTCTATCTGTTGTTGTGTGATGAAAGAAGAAAGCAAGGGTGAGCAACAAGCCCACCGAAATAATATGTATAATAATTAACAATATATGAGCATTCTCATAGTACTCATGAAAGTCTTGGTCAAGAAGAAATGAACCAAGTTTGATATCTTAACGCGACCAAGTCGTAAAATATTCAGTATATAAGTGTATATACTTTTCAAAATCATTGAAATCCTCTGCCATGCATAACATACACAGAGTTTCAGTTTATAACTGTATAAAAATATCGTTGCAAGGTGATCTCATATATCTAACCTTGTCTCAACGTTTTTTTCTGAAAATCTTTGTCATGCATAAGATAATCATTTACTAGATATAAGTTGAAAAGGTGAAGTTACGAGATACTCCAATATACTTATATCTTTTCCGAATACTACTTGGACTACCACCGTTCAAGGTATAATCCGTTTCAAAAGTTCATCACATAGATGAGACTACAAGATAAGATTTGAATAGATTCAATCTTTGAAATATCGTTATAAATAATGAAGTTACGAGATACTTTATCAAGTCCCGATATATAAACACCTATATATATATACACATTTCATACACTCCTTGAAAACCTCTGTTATGAAAATTATAAACAGAGTTGTAATATCCAATGAATTTGGAAAGGAGAAAACCTTGGCATAAACCCGATATCTTGCTGATCAGGCAAAGATACCAATAAGTAACATTTTCTACTAGTAGATGGACGAATTACTCACCGGTCATCACCCTGGCCGCAATAGGACCTTATGCTGGACTGCCACTCAGCCACTTACGCATTTGATGGACTCCCACTGAGCCACTTACACTTTCATGGACGCCCACTGAGCCCATGTTGCTTATTCCGACTCAAATAGATGAACTTACTTCCCGAACGATGGGCAAGAAATCAAGATGTTTTCTCAAAATATTCATTAATTAAAATAAAGTTATCGAATAAACCTTATTCGATTAATGGTTTTGAAAACTATTCATATATATATAAATATATATATATATATATATATATATATTATACTCGGGAACATCGACTCCCGGTTTAGAAAAATGTTCACCTTTGGGTCCCCTATACTAAGGGTATACGCAACTACTGCTTATCTCAAGCATAGGTATTATGCAACTTATAAGTAATTGAATCAACAATTAGATATCAAGATTTCGAAACAGACATGCATATATACCATATCAGCATGCTCCAATATATCGCAAAATTTGCTAATAACAATTATGCACTTATCACAAGATAATGCATATACATATATTTACATCACAACAACAGTATAACGGGTAGAAAACTTGCCTGAGTGTTCCCGGATAGACTTAAGCTTAGAGTGGGTCCGATAACCTATGAACAACAACATAAGTCGGAATTAAACCTCGGTCGCTTAAGAAACTAGACTTTAACCAATTGTACCCTAACGTTCGCTTATGGTCACTTCTACGCATAACGAATCACATAAGTTATTCGAGTACCCTCGGCTCCACCATTTTTAATAAATTTACCATTAAGAATTTTAAGGCGATTCTTTCGCGAGTACCCTATCAACTGCCTAATCCACTTTACATAATTGTTTCATAGTCCAATTAGTCATTTAAGGGCCTTAACCAAGGTTTTAAAGTAAGGCTAGGGGTAATGGTTCGTTCGCAAAATGTCATTACTTAAAATGGTCGTTTCTCCTAAACCGTACATCGGATTCAAGCGAACCACATATCAAAATGAAGCTCGTAACATGAACTATCTAAACATGGCAATGGTCAGAATATAACAGTGAGTTCACGGGTCCTGAAGCTAAGAACAAAACAGTCTAAGGTAAATCGGGCATTACGACGGCTATGTTTACGCGATTTCCCAAATTTTACCATTCCAAATCATATCAATCCAACTACAAATCAAAAACAATTCAAGATACACATCAAAGCTACTGATTTCAGTCATAATAAGCCCAAGAATCTCAATTTAATCCAATATCATACTATCTTCAAATTCAACCAAACTACTAAATCAAACAAGGTTCAATTCATGCTTAAACATTTAAACTACTACTCCTCCATTAACAATCATCAACACCTCAATTAAAATCCAATCAATACAAACCCAACCAAACTTTAAACACACAAGCATCATGCTTCTCATGAACTATATTAATCAAAACTACTCCTAAATATTCAAAGTAAAACTAGGGTTTGAAGTTTTATACCTTCCTTGAAGCTTTTAATCCATGAAAGATCCTTGGAATGCCCATAGAAGCCTTAATCTATGCTTAAGCTACCTTGACCTTACAAATAAAATCAAGAATCAAAAATTTGTTCTTGAAAGTTACTATTCACCCTAAACTAAAATGATTTATTTGAGCTAGCAAACCTTGGATTCAAGCACTCAAACTACTTGCTCTTCTTAGTTATGAAATATAGAATCCAAGGAAACAAACCTCTTGAATTATGATTGAGTGGAGCTTGGGTTTGGAAATTTTTCTTCTTGTTTTTCTTCAAAAAACCGTGAGAAAGGAGATGGGGGGAGAAATGAATGTGTTTGCTTGGTTGCTTCCTTTTGTTTGTTTAATTAAATTATTACCATGGTAAATATTGTGTGGCTTATAATCAACCAACAAATCCTTCCCATTTGGTCATGCTTATGTCATCCACTTATGTCATCTTCCCACACTTGTCTTCTTCTTGTTAGTGTGATGACATCATCATCATTAACCTCTTTGATTAACTCCTAATTACTTGGCTAATGATCGCTGATCTGTTATATGGTTCGCTTAACTTTCGTTCTCGTTTATCGTTTGAGGGATCATACCTGGGATCTTATTTCTTGGGTTCCCTTAACCTTTCTCAATACATTATATTCCTTTTATGATCCCCTCTTATAATCCTTAAATTTAAATCCTTTTTATCTTGTTACCTTATACTCAATTCTTTCGGTATCTGGTGGATTTTCGGGAAAAATCAAAGTGTTCGAATTTGGATTCTGACGATCTTTACATACACTTATATACCATATAGAGTACTAATAAGATCTCAGAATAACAATAAAAGAACCTCTACAAAGTGAGGCATGAAAAGTTTTCTTATTCAGCATAATTAGCAAAATCACTATTCATAAGGGTTACAAAAGGTTCAAAATTTTTAGGGTTATTACAAATATCACAAGGGTTTATCAGGGTATGTATAAGAAACAGTTTTCAGTCCGTAAAGGATCATGTATTTGACAAATAATGATTTTTCAAGGTATAGTTCTCTGATGTTAATAAGAATGGTTGGAGTATAAAAGTTTCTATGTTTTCAAACAATTTTGTTCCAGTGTTTGGTGTTTAGTAGTTATACATTTGTGTGGTTTGGTGTCTGAGGATCAACAAAGGATGGTTTACAAAGTATAAGGCTTACGGCTCAAGATCAAGAAAAATTAGGGTTCAAGGGTAAATAGTTTAAAGCACTTGCAATATAAAACAGGAGTTATTTTGAATAATAGTGACATGTTATGAAACAGTTCGAAAATATTTGCAATATATCTTGAAGAAAAGTTCGGAAGTACTTGCCTTACAGGGCTTTTTAACTATTATTGATCAATTCTGAGTCGACTCTGTCGCTCAGGCTTTAACGTCCAACCACTAGATCCAATTGGATTCGACTTCGACACTCAGGTTTTTCTGTTGAAACTCTACTGAGCTCGTCGACTGATCATTAGGTTATCCTTAGTCCATTGTCCACTTTCGGTTTTCCGACTAGAACCTACAGGGTCGAAATACTCTATGTTAGATACCCAGTTATGCTTGACATATCCTCGCTATAACCTACCCATATGATAGCATATTCTGACTCGTAATTATTCATATTATAATATCACAGACAACAATTATGGTTCACGTTCTCGAAATCGGTTCAGTGTTCGTTTTCAGAAAATACGTATACTCGTTATTTTACGAAATTAGAGTTATTGAGTTTTGGACAGAACGTTCACCACAACATACAATCAAGTTCGTATAAAGTATAAGTATATATATTCACTCGACGTCCCGATAATTATCGGATACGTTCCCGTATTTACGTAGTTCAATTTCCTGAAAATCGGGAAGCACTTCCTTTATTTATCGAACTAACCCGTCGAACAACTCGACATCAAATCAACCACACAATCCAATTTACAAGTCCCAGTTACCAACTCAAACCAACAACAACAATGGCAACCCAACAATCCAATCATAATCTAATTATCTTCCCACTTCGATATAACATAAAATTTTCGTTCCAAAATTAATTTCACGTAATAAGTATTATTTTAAAAAATTTAGGACTGAGATTACATCATCACGGTCCACCGTCGGCTCGCCGAAGCTCATCGCCGATGGCGGCAAAATTTCGCGGGTACCCGATAAATTCCCGGGTTTCCAACACGAAATTTCGTCGATTGATTATTAAAAATTTCCGCTCGCAATTATTCATATCACGAATATATTCAAAATAATTCCCTGCGAAATAATAGCAGTAAAGAAAATCAAATCAGAAAACAACCGAATTAGTACATGATATAACATTACAGCGAACCACAGTCACCATACACACACAACACGTGCGTCACGCGCGACACACGCACACGAACACACAGAATACGCACACACTACACACACGGTAACGCACATATATGCATATACAAAACCATGTATGTATATATATAACCACACAACGAACCAAGCTAATAATCAAAGGAAGAAGGGAAGATCAGCCGGGGTAGTTACCGGAAACAGGATAGCCGGAAAAAACACCAAAAAAGGAGAAGAAAAGAACAAAAATAAGGAATGGGGAAGAGAAGATACAGAGAGAGAGGAAAGAGATTTTAGAGATTAAGCCGAGAGAGAAGAGAGGAACAAATCAGAAATAGCAGAGAGAGATAGGAACTGAGATGAAAAATTGATACAGGGGTTTTATTACTGTGTTTGTTCTTTTGTTTTCAGCCTGAAATTGCCACGTATCTGCAAAATGAGGAGAGTGTACCACGTGTCCACTTTTCCAACTGGGAACCCGATATTGTATCGTCTTTAATATTTTAACGGAACAACTTGCGAATAAAAATTAATCCAAATGATCCCAAAATATTCTTAAAATTTTATAAATATCCTGAAACTAATAAAATAAGGTTTTCATATTTTTTAAAGCATTTTTGAAACATAACTCGTACCCACATTTAACAATTAACGATCCGAGCTGCACTTAAAACAAATTCAGAAAATTACGAAAATAGTCTTAAAATATTACAAATATACTGAAGTTTACAAAAACATAAATTTTGTAAATTTAAAATAATTTCTGAAACACAATTTATACCCGCTTTTATCAATTAACGAATCAACGCGCGGGTGAAATTAATCCCAAAAATTTCCAAAATAATTTTAAAATTCTCGAAATATTCCAAACTAAAATAAATATGAGTTTCATAATTTTTGAAGAATTCTAAAATTAAATATGGATTTTACAAATAAAAGTAATCAGAAAATCATTTAAAGATAAATAATTAATAAAATATTGATTTCTCAATTTTATAAAATCCTAAAAATAATTATTGTAATTATAAAATCATAAAAACAATTTTAGAGACTCTTCAAATATTTATACAAATAAATTTGCATTAAATCCACTTTAAAGGTGAAACAATTCAATACAATTCCTTAATTAATCACGGGGACAACCCGATACATCATAAATCACACATTGATAATAATCAAACAACACATAGCGGTCATAACCAATACACATATTTTATTTAATTAATAATTTCCATAATAATCACCTATTTAAATAATTCAAAAACACACGAGTCGTTATAAGATGTCTGCAAGTTGCTGCTCACTTGGAACAAAATGTAGTTTTACCATTCATAACATGTTCTAATGAAGTAGTACTTGATGTCGATGTTCTTTGTCCTTGAATGCTGCACAGGATTTTCAGTGATGGCAATGGAACTTGTGTTGTCACAGAAAATTGGAATCTTTTCCACATGTAGACCATAATCCAACAATTGATTCTGCATCCATAAAATTTGTGCACAACAGCTACCAGCATCAATATATTCAGCTTCAGTTGTGGAAGTAGAAACTGAGTTTTTTTCTTACTAATCCAGGACGCAAGCTTGTTTCCTAAAAACTGACATGTGCCAGTTGTGCTTTTCCTGTCTATCTTGCACCCTGCATAATCTGCATCTGAATAAACAATTAAATTAAATCCAGAATCTCTAGGGTACCAAATGCCAAGTTCTGGTGTTCCCTTAAGATATCTGAAGATCCTCCTAATAGCTACTAAATGAGATTTTCTAGGATCATCCTGAAATTTAACACCAAGACAAGTAGCAAACATTATATCTGGACTACTGGCTGTTAAATATAAATGTTATCCAACCATGCCTGTATAGCTTGAAATGTCCATAGACTTTTCAGTAGTGTTCAACTCAAGTTTAGTGGCATTGGCCATGGGAGTTTTTGCAGATGTGCATGTTAGGTCAACACACTGTAGAAGGGGGTTGAATACAGTGTATACTACAATCAAATCGAATTAAGAACACAAGTATGAAACACAGAATAATCTTATTAATAAAACAGTATTACAATGGAACCTTCTCTCTCAGTGATGAACAAATATCACGAGAGCTGCTAGGGTTACAATGAATAATATTCTCGATTAAGATAACACTTATAGTGTAAACCCTATGATATGTTTATATAGACACACAGTTACAAGATAATCTTCTAATTGATGTCGAACATAAGTCTGCATCCTAAAATATATCAACTAGTTATCTTTTCTTCCAAGTATTCTATTCTTCATAGAATTCTTTTCCATGCATATCTCTTCTTGTGTTTGCCTTAATCTTCTTTCCTTCAATCAGCCGCCTTCCTTATCTAAATGTCTTCTTAAGTCCTGATAGTATCTCTTGATAAATATCTTCTGATAACTTAAGTTCTGATATCTTAAGTTCTGACTTCAGTATAAGTACTGATTTCCAGTTAAGTCCTGATTTGTCATGTTAGTTAAGATCTGAAAACTAAACACAAATCATTATTAAACATGACATCACAAATATATCTAATAATCTCCCCCAACTTGTAAATTAGCATAATATACAAGTTCAATAGATATTTGATGATGTCAAAAACATTAAGTATAAATGCATATGAGAATTTGACTAAGTAACTACAACTCACAGTCTTTATAGCTTTCACCATCCTTAAAGTCTGATATCAGCTTTAACCTGTATATCCTTCAAAATTTATCAGTTGTAGTTCTTGACTTGGCTTCAGTATGTAATCTCTTTAATATCAGGAGTTGTTCTGAGATAGTTCTTCAACAGACTTCTCTCAGCATATTCAAGTTCATTCTGCATCCTCTTTTTTACATCTTTAAGTTCAACTGTATCTTCACCTGTTTGAAAGATAGCAGCCCTGAGATCATTTATTTTTGCTTTCCTTATATCCTGATCCAGTCTGATGATATAGGCTTTATCAGACTCTAGATTGAATTCAAGACCTTTAATACCAAGAAATGTAGTGATGATTTTGGCGGTATTAGGCTTCATCTCAACTATATCACCATTGTGAGCTCTGTACTTAGGATAGTATGGTATGTCAGACTTTACAGAGTAAAGTTTCTTCTCCCTTTGAATATCAGATTTTAAGTAACTGACAGCACCATCTGTTGACCTATTTTTCACTTGAAGTAGAAATAGCACATGTTGCAATTCTTCAAAGTACTTCAAACGAATAGCATTCTTTCTAATCTGGAATACCCTCCCATCTGTCATGAAATATAGCATGATATCTTCTTTCAATACAGAGTGGTAAACCATTTGTACAGACTCCAGTTGATTCAATCTTTCAGGAGTTGTTCCCACTCCTGGTTCACTCAAAGAAGTTGGATCAGAGGTAGTATTATTTACTCTCTTTTCTTTAGAACTACCCAATCCTAATTTGTCTCTAGCTTCCTTTCCTCGAATAACTCTTGCTTCAAATCCACTTGATGTAGTCTTCAAAGGTTGAGTAGATTATTGAGCTTTAGTAAACCCAGGTAGTAGAATTTTTGAAGGTTTAACATGAGCAATGTCAGAGGTTTCCTTTCCTTTATCTTCTGATATCAAGCCAACTTGAGCTCTGTTAGAGGTTGCTTGCTTCATTGTCATATCAGAATTTACAAAGTCCTGATCTTGAACAACATGAGCTATGTCAGAGGTTGTTTGAATATTCTTTTTCTTCAAAATCAGACTAGTATCTTCATCAGATTTTGCTTCCAGATCCATGACTGGCATATAAAACTTTACAGGTTCATCAATTTTTTCTTTACCCTTAGATCTTGGATCTACCTCTATTTGTGATTTGGCTTTGGATTCAGATTTGGTTGCCTCAGAGTTTGTCTTCTCTTTAATCACAATGCCCTTAGGCTTTGGAGGTTTCTTTGCAGTAATAGAAGCTTTAGACTTGAATTTGCCTCAAAGTTTGTCTTCTCTTTAATCACAATGCCCTTAGGCTTTGGAGGTTTCTTTACAGTAATAGAAGCTTTAGACTTGAATTTGTCATTTTCTGCTTTAAGTCTGGCTTCTTCTTCCTTCAGACTTTCAAAGTCCATTCCTAGATTGTCTTTGAGAAATAGTCTTTTTGAAATTTTTTCATCCATCTTCTGTAACTTGGGGTCTTGATAGTAGACTGATGTTTTCTTCCCCTTAAATTTCAGTGTCTGCATAAACTTCTGTGATTCTTGACTCTCACCCTGTATCAGAACATCAGGCTTAGTCAGAACTAGCTTATCAGAACTTTTTCTTCTATCAGCATCAGAACTTGATCTCTGTGTCGAAGTTCCCGCTTTCTTGGATGAAAAACCTTTGCCTTGACCGTGACCTCTACCCCTTTCAGAGTTTCCCCGTTCTTCATTATCATCATCCTTACCCTTCAGTTTTTGATCAGATTTGCATTTGGACTTATTCACTTTCTCCCCCTTTTTGGCATCATCAGGTAGAAGGAGAGAGACAAGCAATTCCACAGAGTTTTGGATTTCATTGAGTTGATCTTGTTGAGCAGCTTGATTCTTCAAAATATTAGATATTTGAGCTTGCTGCTTCTCTTGAGTCTTTTCAATATACCCAATACGGTCAAAGGCTGGCTTAAAAAACCTGTTCTTTTCCAATTTTACATTCATGTCTTGTTGAATCAGAGTTTCTTGAATTTTGTTCACCTTGGCTTGAGTTATTGAGTGTTGACCTTGAAGGTGCCTTGTACTTAATGCAGTAACTCTGAGCTGTGTTTTGAAATCATCATTCACCAGCATCTCATCAGCTTTAGCCAGGTGCTCAGCAAGAATTTTTTCAGTAGGAACAAAATCAACTTTGTTCCATTCCTTGGTCCACTCTTTTCCTCTTATAGTTTCACTCCAAGGTACTGGTGCATCCCCTCTCACAAACTTTCTAATCAAATCAGCTTTATTAACTGCTGATAGAGGTGCATGTCCTAAAGGACCAGCTACATCAGCATTTTCATTTATAGAAGCTTCACCAGTATTTTCAATATTTGCAGCATCAGAACTTACAGAGCCTGCAGAATCAGCTTCCTCTGATAAAATGATAGTGTGTGAGGCTATAAAGGTTTCAAAATCATCCTCTAAGTTCTGATCAACATCTAAATTCTGATGCTCAGCTAATATCTGATCTTCAACATCTGGATTCAGAAGAGGTGTTGTTGGAATATCTGCATTGATATCAGCATCTAAAATTGGTGTTGTTGGTGGAGTTTGTTGAGTGGTAGGTGGAGCTTCCAAGTACAGAACCTCAGGCACATTCAAGTTATGAATGTCTATTTCATCACTTGTACCTGTAGTTTCAGCATGTACTTGATCAATGATAGGAGACACAGGAGGTGTAGATACTATGTCTTGAGCAGTTTCTTCAGCTTAAATTGGTGACAGTGGTGGTGTAGATTCAGTGGCTTCAGCAAATTCTGGTTGTTTAAAAGGAAGAGATTCAATCACAATTGGCTCATTTGAGATCAAAGATTCCTGATCCCCTTCCTTAGCTGCTGCTTCCACATCCTCTGAATCTGACTCAACTGTGTCCCTGTTAGCTCTTTGTTTCTTCACTTTCTTCAAGGGTGGAGACACTTTGGGAGCTTTATCATCAGAATTTATCTTTCTAAGCCTTTTGAGTGTCCTAGAACTCCCAGTTTCTTGAACTTTCTGAGAAGAGACCTTCTCAGCTACTTTAGCAATAGATTCTGATGGTTGAACCTGTACCTTCTCATCATCAGACTCATCTCTTAAAATTATCTTCCTTCTTTTCTGCTGTGTCTGAGGAACTGACTTAGTCCTCTTTGCTCTAGAAGAAGAAGGCTTCACTGTAGGTGCTGATGGTTGAGTGGTATGTGCTGATGTTTGTGGTTGCTGTGGTTGAGTGATATGTGGTTCTGGTGGTTGTTGTGTGTTGGTGGATTGGACATCAGGATATAGCAATGAATATGTAGCAGCATCAGCATTTACAAGAGCTTGCTTTACTGATAAAGGGATTTGTAAAGGTCTCAAAACTCCCTTCTTGTTGTCAGCAGTGAAAAGATCAGTAAAAGCCCTTTTTGCTAACCTAAAAGTTTCTATGAGTTCACCTGCTAGTTTTGGTTCATCTTCTAGATAGTAATTGTAAATTAACTGACTAAACCTAGCAAAGTAAACTACATTCATGTCCTCTTTCATTATATCTCCTATAAAACATAACACAGTCTTTGCATAATCAAAATGAGACTGGTTTAGGAGTGCATACCCGATTTGTTGTGTCAGAATAGGAATGGCATCAAAATTTAAGCATTTGTTGGCAAACGTCTTCGTGATGCAATTGAAGAAGAAGCTTCATTCCTTTCGAATATATGGGCATTTGAGTTGACCCAACTTAGCCAAACTTCGTTCACCACCCGAGATTGACCATCATTTGTTGTAGCAAGGGCTCCTCCACAGCATAACTGAATTGACAGGATTCAGGTAGGTGTAGAGCTTTACGAATTGCTCCTGGAGTAACAACATACTCAACCTCATTTGCTGTAAATACAATGCTTGAAGTCCCATGCTTACCACCATCATCATAATGTCCAGTACAGCAGAATGTCAGAACTTGAGTTCCAGATATACTGGATGGATGTGTCAATGTGAACCCAATTTCACTATGAGATAAGAAATCCTGAATAAAATGAAATTCCGAAGGAGCTTTACTCTTAGTAAGAATGGCAGCATAGTTGTTGGGGATGAACTTTGTTCCATCAAAGATTATATCCTTGGGTGCCCGTTGAAAATAAGTGAGAATTTAGAATGCCTGAAAAGTGTTTGATAAAATGTCTGTATAGTAAACCGTCAGAAAATATGAGAGAATAAGAAAAAGAGAGAGAGTAAGTAGAATAGAAATGTAAATAAAAGATTTAAAAATCTTTTATCTCTTTTACTTAGACACCCCACGTGACAACAGTTATTGAGAAGTGAAACAGACGTTACACCTGCCAGGCATGCAGCAGTTAAAACAAAAGTTAATGGGCACGGGAAATAAGTAATGATTACTATGTACATGCACTTTTTCAAAAAAACTGTTCCCACTAACCAAATGATTATTACTGACTCTATCTCACATAAACCAATATTCTGATAAAATATAACTGTTCAAGTATTGACCTAAAAATAAATCAAGGAAATAAATACTGCCACGTCAGCATCAGAACTTGATTTTTATCATAATTTAACAGTTATCAGAATATGGCTTCTTTACTCAAAAAGTGAACGTTTATTTCTATAATTCTTCACACAAATACTGATATGGTTTCAACAGAACTTAATCATCAGAACTTGTCCTCAGAATTTATGCAACTGACACTTAAACTGTTCATCTAAAACAACATTGATCACCACAGTAATTTTCATCATTCATATGGAGTGTAAGTGTGTGCATTAAGCTAAATATCAGACAAAGAGTAAAGTCTGATTCACTTCAGTACATCTTAGAAATAAGGCATAACTAAGAACTTTGCTTAAAATCTGTCATTAGTCTGAAGTCTACTCTAGAATGAGTTCATGCATGAGTCCACCTCAACTGTTTTGTGCTCATTTTATGCATCTTTTGAAATTCCTTTTTACAGTGGCTTCTCAGTGTAAGTGAGTCACGACTGCTTATCAGAATTTATGTTATTATCAGTGTATTTCTCCAGTAATCAGAGAATGTGAAAAGTCACCAAGAAAAATTTATTTTGCTTTTCTAATACATATTACTTAATACCAGCAATGCACTTGGGTCTTCCCTTCCACATACATTTATCTCTTGATCTCAAAGGAGTACTTGAAATTTATATCTTTTCTTTTATTTTTCTTTTGATAAGTGAGGCTTATCAGCACCTAGTACATGCATAAGATTTACCAACATCAGAACTTAACAGATAAGAAGCACTATTCTAGTTTTTGACTTAGTAATAAGATACACAAAGTAAACTTAACTAAGCTCAATATCAGAATTTGCTTGTGTTAAAAGATTTCCACATAAACAATTACTTCAAACATGGGATCTTTAGTATATTAAAGACTAATAGGTCAGCATCTAGCACAGTTATCCTCATTGGATTGAATAGTCACAGAAACATTCATATCACTATCAGAGTTTAGAAATTCACATCAGACAACAATCAGCAATTAAGGAAATTTTAATTTAAGCACAGACTACATAAAGATAGTAATATCTGTAAATACTGATCATTAAGTCTGATGTATCAGAACATAAACTAAGCAGATTTAGAGAAAGAACCTGAAACCATTCCAAGTTCATTTACCAATCTTGTAAAAGTAGCTTCATATAGTGGTTTTGTGAAGATATCTGCTGGTTGTTAATCTGTTGGAACAAAATGCAATTCCACTGTACCCTCCATCATATGTTCCCTTATGAAGTGGTACCTAATGCTGATGTGCTTTGTCATAGAGTGCTGAATTGGATTACCTATCATAGCAATAGCACTTTGATTATCACAGTAAATAGAAATTTTAGAAAATTCTAACCCATAATCCAGTAACTAATTCTTCATCCAAAGAATCTGTGCACAAAAGCTTCCTGCAGCAATGTACTATGCCTCTGCAGTTGACGTGGAAATTGACTTTTATTTCTTGCTAAACCAAGAAACTAATCTGCCTCCAAGAAATTAGCAGCTTCCACTTGTGCTTTTCCTATCAATTTTGCACCCTGCAAAATCTGCATCTGAGTAACCTATTAGCTTAAAGTCTGATTCCCTAGGATACCACAATCCCAGATCAGCTGTACCCTTAAGGTACTTGAAAATTCTTTTCACAGCTGTTAAGTGAGGTTCTCTTGGATCTGCTTGAAATCTTGCACAAAGACAGGTAGCATACATGATATCAGGTCTACTTGTAGTTAGATAGAATAATGAGCCAATCATACTTCTGTAATCAGTAATATCTACTAATGTACCAGTATCATTATCCAATTTTGTTACAGTGGCCATAGGAGTGGATGCACTTGAACAGTCTTGCATTCCAAATTTCTTCAACAAATTTTTGGTGTACTTAGATTGACAAATAAAAGTTCCTTTTTCATTCTGCTTGACTTGAAGGCCCAGAAAATAGCTAAGTTCTCCCATCATACTCATTTGATATCTTGACTACATTAGCTTGGCAAACCTTTGACAAAGTCTGTCATTTATAGAACTAAAAATGATATCATCAACATATATCTGTGCCAAAAGTAAGTCCTTTCCATGTTCGATATAGAATAAAGTTTTGTCAATTGTCCCTCTGTTAAATCCACTTTCCAGAAGAAACTGAGCTAATGTCTCATACCATGCTCTTGGAGCTTGCTTAAGGCCATAAAATGCTTTAGTCCACTTCCTTGCAGATGGAAGATTATCTCTAGAACTGGATGCTCCCCCATGATCCATGCTGTCTCCATCAACATTTTCTGATGCTCCCCCTGAAATTATGCTCTCTGAGTTGGATCCTTCAGAATTTGAGTTTCCAGAATTATCAGAACTTGGCCCATCAGAACTTGATGAATCAGAACTTGAAGAGCCTGTTCTAGATTCTGATACTTCTTGAGATGTGGTTGGATCTTCAATATGCTCCCCCTGCACAGGTGCATTTTCCTTTGGCGTAGTCACCACAGTTTCAATAACATCAGAGTTTAACCCATCATAGTTTGTAGTATCAGGATTTAGACTATCAGAATTTACAGAATCAGAATTTAAAGCTTCATTCTCAAATCTCAACTGATCATGATCATTGAAATCTTCAAGTTCAGTAACCTTCTTATCGTCAAAAGAGACATTGATAGATTTCATGACAACCCTTGTTCTTAAATTGTAGACTCTGAAGGCTTTTCTGGAAAGTGGATATCCAATAAAAATTCCTTCATCAGCTTTTAGATCAAATTTGGATAGCTGTTCAGGATGAGTCTTAAGAACAAAACAGTTGCATCTAAATACATGAAAGTACTTTATATTTGGCTTCTTTTTCTTCACCATCTCATATGGTGTCTTTCCATGCTTGTTGATAAGTGTTGCATTCTGAGTAAAACAAGCAGTCTGCACAGCTTCAGCCCAAAAGTAGGTTGGTAACTTTGCTTCATCAAGCATAGTTCATGCAGCTTCAATAAGAGTTCTATTCTTTCTTTCAACAACTCCATTTTCCTGTGGAGTTCCAGGAGCAGAAAATTCTTGCTTGATTTCATGGTCTTTGCAGAACTCTTCCATGATCAAATTCTTGAACTCAGTGATTTTCACAGAGTCTTTAACCAATTTATCTAGTTGTTCGACATGATCAATCAAGATAGATGCAGTTTCACTTTTTGTGTGCAAGAAATACACTCATGTGTATCTGGTAAACTCATCTACTATGACCATAGCATATTTCTTCTTTGCAATAGACATGACATTCACTGGACCAAATAGATCAACATTTAGTAGGTGATAAGGCTCAAGAATTGAAGATTCAGTCTTGCTCTTGAATGAAGATTTTCTTTATTTTGCCTTTTGACATGAATCACAAAGGCCATCAGGAGCAAATACTGATTTTGGCAGTCCTCTCACAAGATCTTTCTTGACTAGTTCATTTATATTACTGAAATTTAAATGAGAGAGTTTCTTGTGCCAATCCCAGCTTTCTTCAATTGATGTTTTACTTAACAGACAGATTGCAGAACCATTAGAACTTATTGAAAGCTTAGCTTCATAAATGTTACGATGCATGTATCTCTTTAGAACAACTTTGCCTGTAGATTTGCTTACAACTTCACAGTGTTCTTCAAAGAAATCCACATGATAACCTCTGTCACAGATTTGACTAACACTCAACAGATTGTGTTTAAGTCCTGAGACTAGAGCTACTTTTTCAATGATGACATTCCCAAGATTGATATTGCCATATCCCAGAGTTTTTCCCATGTTGCCATCTCCATTAGAAACACCTGGGCCAGCTTTCTCCACAAAGTCTGATAGCAGGGCTTTATTTCCAGTCATATGTCCTAAACATCCATTGTCCAGAACTAGGATATTTTTCCTGTTGCCCTGCAATCACAAAGACCACTAATGATTAGTTTTAAGCCCAGACTTGCTTGGATCTTTTGGCCTTATTAAGTTTGTTAACATTTGCAGCGGATTTTGTAACACCCCCAGATCCGGGGTCGGGGATCCGGGTCGTCACGGTCTTTCTTTCCACAATATCACTTCACTTAATTAATAATAAATAACCTTATGCCGTGACCCCACACTAACACACATCATAACCCGTTATAGTCTCAGAGATGAAATTGAAACAAGTACAAGTCTTTGAATCCACAATTTAAAAGTTATTACAACCCAAAATGATTACTTGATAAATTTACAGTTAATTGCCATTATCTGCCACAAGTTATAATTATACATAATTGATTCTCAAAAGTAGATGGTCTGATCTACAATAGATCTACCTCTGCAGCTATAGCAGCTACAACATCATCGGGAAGACGCAGGACGCTTCCCACGCGCTTGCGCTGGTCTGCTGGAGTCTGGCCATCCTTCCTAACTGTTGTTGTGTGATGAAGAAATAAAGCAAGAGTGAGCCTTACAGCTCGCAAGATAATATATAGTGATAACAATAATATAAGTATCTAAATGGATACTTACTAGAATCTTTTATCATGTGTAAGATAATTACTTACTAGATATAAGTAAAAACAAGGGATGAAGTTACCAGATACTTCACTACACTTATATCATTTATAAAGCTACTTGAACTACCACTGTTCAAAGTATAATGAGCTTTCAACAGTTCATCACATAGATGAGACTACCAGACAAGATTTGAATAGATTAAATCTTTGAAATATTATTAAAGGAAATGAAGTTATGATATACTTCATTTAATTCTGATATATATATATATCCACATATACATCTTCTTTATACATTTCCTGAAAACCTCTGTCATGTAAAGTATGAACAGAATTGCAATATCCAATAAATTTGGAAAGGAAAAGAATTTTGGCATAAACCAGATATCTTGCTGATCAGGCAAAGATACCAATAAGTAACATTTTCTACTAGTAGATGGACGAATTCCCCACTGGTCATCACCCTGGCCACAATAGGACCTTATGCTGGACTGCCACTCAGCCACTTTTGCATTTGATGGACTCCCACTGAGCCACTTATACTATCATGGACGCCCACTGAGCCCATGTTGCTTATGCCGACTTAATAGATGGACTTACTTCCCGAATGTTGGGTAAATAATCAATTCGTTTACCCAAACTGCAACCTTGTTGCGAATATAAAATACACCATAGAGCCGGATCCCTCCGGTTTTGAGCGAGTATTTAAATCCCCTTTTTTAAAGGAAGATCTTAAATATAAAAATGAGTTTTGGGATCCGCTCTAACTTTTAAAAATCATTTTGAAGACTCGAAAACACTTTAAAGAGTGTTTGGAGTAATGCTGATTTAATGAAGTAAATCAGTCCCAATATTTTTAGAAAATGTATGAATATTATTATTCAAATAATATTCTCATAAAGATAATCCTTATAAAAATAATCGAAGTAGAAGTATTAAAACTTATACTTGAAACGAGTATTAATTAACCAAAGATATACTTATTCGAAAGTACTATCTTTATTTGAATAATCGATAATAAGTTTGATTATTGACACCTTATTCTTTAATAAAATAAAGAATATATTTAAATAATAAGCGGAGTCATAATACATCGAATGAATATTATAAATAATATTCATTAAATAAAATAACGGAGACATACATCCTCAAATGAATATTCAATTAATAATCATTAATAATATAACTAAGTCATAAGCCCTCGAATGAATATTCGAAATAATATTCAATAATAAAATAAAGGAGTCATAAGTCCTCGGATGAATATTTGAAATAATATTCAATAATAAAATAAAGGAGTCATAAGTCCTCGGATGAATTTTCGAAATAATATTCAATGAATAATATAAAGTTATCGAATAACCCTTATTCGATTAATAGTTTTGAAAACTATAACCATATATATATATAATTATATATATATATATACATATATACAAAATCTACTCGGGATCCTCGACTCCCGGTTTTAGAAAATGTTTTCACCTTTTGGGTCCTTATAATAAGGGTATATGCAAAATACTGCTATCCTCTAGCATAGGTATTATCAACTGAACCAACAGATATATATGGCAAGAATACGAAACAGGCATGCATATGTACCATATAACATGCTACAATATATCGCAACATTTGCTAATTAACCAACATGCATCTACCGCAAGATAATGCATATACATATATACATCACAACAACAGTATAACGGGTAGAAAACTTGCCTGAGCGACTTGGGGTGATAAAAGGCTCGGGACGAGTCTGGTAAGCTATAAACAACAAGTAAGTTGGAATTAAACCAAAGTCACTTGTAAATCTATACTTTAACTAACTTAGACTCTAACGCTTGTTTTGCGCTTATTGATTCTCTTAAGTCACTCGGGTACCCTCGGCTCCACCATTTTTAATAATTTAACCTTTACGAGTTTTAAGGTGATTCCTTCGCGAGTGTCTTACCAACTGCCTAACACACTTACCATAAATGTTTCATACATTAATTAACCCTTTTTGGTCTTTAACCTATGTTTCAAAGTAAGGCGAGGGGAAAAGTTTCGTTCGCGAAATACCGTTACTTGAAACGGTCGTTTCTCCTAAACCGTGCATCGGAATCGAACGAACTACATATCAAAACGAAGCTCGTAACACGAGCTATCTAGAAATGGCAATGGTCATAATCTAGCAGGGGGTTCTCAGGTCCTAATGTTATGCACAAAAACAGTCTAAAGAAAATTGGACATTACGACGACTATATTTACGCGATTTCCCAATTTTAAACCATTCAAAACCAACCACAATTCAACCTCAAATCAAACACACAACCAACATCCATCCTTATCACATCATAACAGCCCCAATCAATTCAATTCCAACATTTATACTTATGCCTAAGCTTAACTTTAACTATACTTAAGTTCTTTTAATCAAAACAACAAGATTTACCATTCCATTTCAATACCACTTCAACCCAAACTCTAAACCACAAACATTAAGCTACAATATCACCATAATAATCAAAATCATCTTATTAAACATAGGAATCTAGGGTTTGGAGATGATATACCTTCCTTGAAGTGGTGGGAGGAGCTAGGAAGCCTTAAGAAGCCTTGAGAAGTCTTAGGAATGCTTGGATCTTAAAGGAAAACAAGAAAAATTTCAAGTTAAAAACTTGAAAACACTATTTATTGTCTTCTTCATTGATTTAATGAAGAAGATTGAGAAAGAATTGATGGCTTAAACTCATGATATAGCCCTAACTATGCATAAGGATGATTAGGGAATTAACTCACCAATTTAGGAAGCTTGGATCTTTGATTTTGAAATTTCTTGCCTTTAAAATGTCAAAAAGCCGAGAGCAAATGAAGAGAAATGCCTTGGTTTCTTTTTGATTTTGATGAAGAATGAATTATTTGGCTTGGTTGATTTGGTTTTGTTTTGTTTTTGATTAATTGCCAATTCAACCTTGATTTTGTGTGGTTAAAAATCCACCACATCTCCTTCCTTCCCATGTCATGCCTATGTCATGTTGTGATGTCATCTTTCCCTCCTTGTCCTCTTCTCATTGGTTGGGTGACATCACTCTCTCTAATCCCTTTGATTAACTTCCTAATTGTTTGCCTAATGACCGCTGATCTGTTATACGGTTCGCTTAACTTTCATTTTCGTTTATCGTTTGAAGGATCATACCCGGGATCTTATTACTTAGGTTCCCTTAACCTTTCTCAATACATTATATTCCTTTTTATGATCCTCTATTATAATCCTTTAATTTAAATCCTTTTTATCCTGTTACCTTATACTCAATTCTCTCCGTATCTAGTGTATTTCCGGGAAAAACCAAAGTGTTCGGAATTGGATTCTGGTGATCTTTACATACACTCATATACCATATAGAGTACTAATAAAATCTCAGAATATCCATAATAGAACCCCTACATAGTGTGGCATGAAAAGTTTTCTCATTCAGCTAAAACACTATTCGCAAGGGTTACAAAAAAAAAGTTGAAAATTTTGGGGGTTATTATAGTCTCCCCTCCTTAAAAGGATTCCGCCCCGGAATCAAACAGAAAACAAATGGGGGTACTTTTCTAGCATTGCGCTCTCTAGTTCCCAAGTTGATTCTTCCACATTATGATTCTGCCATAGTACTCTGACTAGCTTGATCACTTTGTTCTGAAGCACCTGCTCCTTCTTATCTATAATCCTTACTGGCTTCTCCACGTAAGTTAGATCTGGCTGCATATCCACCTGCTCGTACTCCACTATGTGTCTAGCATCCCGATGATACTTCCTTAGCATTGACACATGGAACACATTATGAACTTGTTGCAAGTTAGGGGGTAAGGCTAGCTCGTAAGCTAACTTTCCAATCCGTCTTAATATCTCAAAAGGTCCAATGTATCTTGGGTTTAGTTTTCCTTTCTTTCCGAACCTCATTAATCCCTTCCAATGGGATACTTTCAGCAGTACTAAGTCCCCTACTTCATATTCCTTGTCCTTTCGGGCTAGGTCTGCATATTTCTTCTGTCTGTCTTGAGCTGCTACAAGTCGCCCTCTGATAAGATCCACTATATCTTTGGTCCTTTGGACCACTTCGGGTCCGAGCATCTTCCGCTCCCCCACTTCATCCCAGTATAAGGGAGATCAACACCTTCTTCCGTACAGGGCCTCATAGTTGTCTCTTATAGTTATTGCCTTCAAATCCCAACTTTCAGGAAGAGCTAAAAGGAATTTAAGATTAGTATCTTCAAGATCATATTCCTTATCCACCAGTGGCAGATCATTCAAGAGTTTGACAAATCTGTCATATAAACCAGTTAATGACTCATCAGGTTTTGAGTCAAAGTGCTCATACTCTTGAGTGAGTATAGTCCTCCTGTTCTTCTTAATTGAATCAGTTCCCTGGCATCTTGTCTCCAAGGAATCCCATATCTCCTTTGCAGTCTTGCAGTTAATTACCATGTTTGACATGATATTATCAATGGCACTATGCAGCAAATGTCTTACCTTTGCATCCTTGGCAATAGATGAGATATCTTCAGCTGTATATTCACATTTCTCCTTTGGTACAGTCTGTGCTGGCTGATCTGCAACTATAACTGAGAGCTTGGTTGGCTTATGTGGTCCTTCATTAATTCTGTCAAGGTATTCTGGATGTGTAGCTTCCAGAAACATAGTCATCCCCACTTTCCATATGGGATACTCAGAAGGTTTCAGTATGGGAACCCTAATAGTCTCATATCGATTATGGATTTGAGTCTTTGGAGTTTCTTCAGTTTTGGTGGGCTTGGTTGGAGTTTTCTCTTCTTCAGACATGATTGTTTTTGGATCTTTACTGTATATGTGTTAACAGACTGCTTTGATACCACTTGTTAGGTCACACACACTGAAGAAGGGGGTTGAATACAGTGTATACTACAATCAAATCGAATTAAGAACACAAGTATGAAACACAGAATAATCTTATTAATAAAACAGTATTACAATGGAACCATTCTCTCTCAGTGATGAACAAATATCACGAGAGCTTCTAGGGTTACAATGAATAATATTCTCGATTAAGATAACACTTATAGTGTAAACCCTATGTTGTGTTTATATAGACACACGGTTACAAGATAATCTTCGAATTGATATCAAACATAAGTCTGCATCCTAAAATATATCAAGTAGTTATCTTTTCTTCCAAGTATTCTATTCTTCATAGAATTCTTCTCCATGCATATCTCTTCTTGTGTTTGCCTTAATCTTCTTTCCTTCAATCAGCCGCCTTCCTTATCTGAACGTCTTCTTAAGTCCTGATATTATCTCCTGATAAATATCTTCTGATATGTTAAGTTCTGATAACTTAAGTTCTGATATCTTAAGTTCTGACTTCAGTATAAGTACTGATTTCCAGTTAAGTCATGATTTGTCTTGTTAGTTAAGATCTGAAAACTAAACATAAATCATTATTAAACATGACATCATAAATATCTAACAGTGCAATCCATCAAATCATACTTCTTTAAAAGATCATGAATATATTTGGTTTGACTAATGAATATTCCATCACTAACTTGCTTAACTTGTAAACCAAGAAAGTAAGTTCGTTCTCCCATCATGCTCATTTCATATTTACTTTGCATCAATTTGGAAAACTTTTTGCAAATTTTCTAATCTGTAGAGCCAAATATAATATCATCTACATAAATCTGAACAAGTATACTAGAGCCATTAACATTTCTAAAGAAAATAGTTTTTTCAACAGTAGCTCTTGTGAAATGATTTTTTAAAAGAAACTTTGACAGAGTATCATACCAGGCTCTAGGTGCTTGCTTCAATCTATAAAATGCTTTCAAAAGTTAGTAGACATAATATGGAAAGTTGGGGTCATCAAAACCTGGAGGCTGACTTACAAAGATTTCCTCCTCCAAAATTATGATGGCTTTAAGTCTTGCAATTGGCATGGGCTGCATAGGCTAGAAATATTATGATGGCTTCAAGTCTTGCAATAGGAGCAAAAGTCTCATCAAAATTTATTCTTTCTTGTTGATAGTAGCCCTTAGCAACCAATCTGGATTTCTTCCTTATGACTATGACATTTTCATCCATCTTGTTTCTGAATACCCATTTGATGTAAATACAATTCTTGCCTTTAGGTTTGGGTACTAGCTTCCATACTTCATTCCTTTCAAATTGGTTTAGCTCTTCATGCATAGCTAAAACCCAATCAGGATCCAACAAAGCTTTTTCTACCTTCTTTGGCTCTTCCTGAGATAGAAAGCTACTGAATAGAAATTCATCTTGAGTTGCTTTCCTTGTTTGCACTCTTGAAGATGCATCACCAATGATCAATTTAAATGGGTAATATGTAGTCCATTTTCTTTGTTATGGTAGATTAGCTCTAGATGAAGAGACCTCATAGTTATCTTGATGTGTGACTGAGTCTTGATTCTAAGAAACTCCCCCTGAGTTTATGGATCTTTGATTCGAAGTTGGAGTTCTTTCAGTTTGTGATCTAGAATGACTTTTAGCTTCTGGTGAGGGTTCAACATATGCTTAATTTTGTCTTTCGATGGATGATACAGTTTGTTTGTCAACGGATGATGTACTTGATCTATCAACGGATACAGCATTTTATCTTTCAACGGATGTAGAATTGTGTGCTTCATTTATTGATATTTTTACATAATCCTTAGAAATTATTTCTTGATCACTTTCATCATCACTCATCACAGTTCATCTCAATATTGTCAAATTTGAGGCTTTCATGTAAACCTTCATCTTGTAATCCTTCAATCTTCTTATCATCAAACCCAACATGTATAGATTCCATAATAATGTTGGTTCTTAGATTGTAGACTCTGTATGCTTTCCCAACCGCATATCCAACAAAGATACTTTCATCTGCTTTGGCATCAAACTTTCCATGTTGCTCAGTTTGATTCCTTAGAATATAACATTTGCATCCAAAGATAAGAAGAAAGTTAGTGTTGGCTTCCTCTTCTTGAACAATTGATAAGGAGTCATGCATTTTGATTGATTGACCAAGGAAATGTTCTAAGTATAGCATGCAGTATTGACAGCTTCAGCCCAGAAATATGTTGGTAACTTTGATTCCTCTAACATGGTTCTTGCAGCTTTATTTAAGGATCTGTTCTTTCTTTCCACTACTCCATTTTGTTGTGGAGTCCTTGCTGCTGAAAACTCATGCATGATTCCATTTTCTTCACAGAAAGACCTCATTGCAGAATTCTTGAACTCAGTTCCTTTGTCACTCCTAATTCTTCTAACCTTGAGATCAGGATGATTGTTGACTTGCCTTATATGATTGATAATTATTTCACTAGTTTCATATTTAGATTTAAGAAAATGTGTCCAAGAGAACTTTGAGAAGTCATCCATTATAACTATGAAATATCTCTTCTCTGAAATTGACAACATATTGACTGGTCCAAAAAAATCCATGTGCAACAGTTGTAGTCGTTCTTTAGTTATTGATGCAAGCTTCCTTTTGAGTGATGCTTTAATTTGTTTTCCTTTTTGACAAGCATCACACAATCCATCCTTTGAGAACTCAACTTGAGGAATGCCTCTTACTAGGTCTTTCATGACTAATTCATTCCTAGTCTTGAAGTTCAGATGAGACAGCTTTTTGTGCCATAACCAACTTTCATCTTGACATGCTTTGCTGAAAAGGCAAGTAATAGAATCTGCATTAGATGAGTTGAAGTCAGCTAGGTACACATTTCATTTTCTCACTATAGTGAGAACCACTTTGTTGTTTTCCTTGCAGGTAACAACACAATCTTCAGTATTGAAAGTTACAGAGTTGCCTTTGTCACATAGTTGGATGACACTCAAAAGATTGTGTTTGAGTCCATCCACTAGAGCAACTTCTTCAGTGATGATATTGTCTTTTGAAATCAAGCCATATCCCACAGCATACCCAAAATTAACACTTGGGCCAGCTCTCTCCATGAACTCAGTGAGCAGGGTAGAGTTTCCAGTCATTTTCCTTGAGCATCCAATGTCTAGATACCATAGACTCTTTTTATTTCCTTGTACACATCAAAATCAAATCAAGTTGATTTCGGTACCTAAGTTTCCTTAGATTCTGCCTTGTTAGCCTTTTTCTTAGGTTTCTTACGCTTTCCACCATCAGACTTAGGTGATTGAGGATCAACCTTAGTCCTAGGGGATTGACTGTTAATCCCATGATCAATTATAGAATTATCATATGCACATTTTGATTAACATGATATGGCATAGATTGTGCAAACATGTTATTCCAGTAAAGCATGCTAAATGGAATTTGTAGCATATTGAATGAAGCATAATAAGGATTTTATGCAAATGGCATATTAGCAAATTGTGCACTTAAATTATGTGCAGGCATAATAGGCATGGCATTCATTGGTAATGTGGGCTTGTTGGGAAAAGAGGGAGGTGCAGACATGGGTGGCATAACAGATTTGCAATTAGAAAATAATTGATTAACACTATCACACTTCACACAAGTTTTTTTAGGTACATATTTATCAGGTGTGTAGTTGTTATGTTTGTTAATTCCTACTTTCCCATTCCTGTTTTTTTCCTTTTAGAATCTGCCTTGACTTCAATTTTGTCCAATCTGTCACTTAACTGCTTCATTGATAGATGCCCCACATTTACTCTCTTTGTTTCCTTGACTGGACTTGATTCTCCTGTAACAAAGTTCTTAGAAACTGATCCATATTTCTCATTCAACTTAGCTAGCTTGGCTTCTGTAATTGGCTTCTTTTCCATCGATGGATGTGAATCCTTGTCTTTCAACGGATATTCATTTTCAACTTTCGACGGATAAGCTTCATCATCCGTCGACTCCACATCCGTTGATAAACCATCAATCAATACAGGGTCCAGTTTCTTCTTGTCCTTTTTCCAGGCTTCTTCATAGAAAGAATCAATTCCTTGAACTTTGACAATTGGGCACTTATATTCCTTGACGATTTCCAAGCCTTGATCACCTTTTGCTCGCGTTCAAGCTACTTTTTTAAAATTTCTTCTTTCTTCAAAGATTCAGTCAGTTCATCCTTCGCAATCTTGTACTCTATTTTTAGTTTCTCAAACTCAATGAATTGAGTTTCTAACACAGTATTTCACTCACTTAAAAACATATTATTATCTTTAATTCTATTATTTTCTTTAGTGAGTGATTTAGGTGTAACACGCAAGTGATATAATTCTGTAGACATGTCATTTATGGCATAATTACACTCATCTTTAGAAAGGTGTGCTAGGTTTGTAGTGATTACCTGATTGCTTGAGGAACTGAATTATATTTCATCTGATTTGGTCATTAGGGCTAGGTTGACATAGCTTGTTTCTTCATCTTCCCCATCAGCTGCCCAATCTTTTTCTTGAGTCAAGAAAGCCTTTTCCTTTTGTTTGAGCAATTCAAAATATTTCTTTTTATAATGCACTGGCTCAAACCTCCTTTTCTCAGAATTAGGCTTTCTACACTCATTGGCGAAGTGACCATTCAAGCCACACTTGAAATATTTGAATTTTGACTTGTCCACCATGTTTTTGTTTGGCTTGGTTGCTCCAAAATTCTTTTTAAATTTGAGCTTGGAAAATCTTATTGATAGGAAAGCCAGATGTTCATCTATGTCCTCCATTTCATCCGGACTAGGATAATCTTCATTCTCCGCCATTAGCCATTTTCCTTTGCCTTCACAAACCCTTGAGTTTGGTGCAGATTCCACAGATTCAACCTTCAACTCTATTCCTCTCTCTTGTTCAGCTACCAGTGCAATAGATCCACCTTTCTTCCTTCCTTTCTCCAATAGTTCATCCTACTCCATTTTGAGCTCATAGGTTTTTACGATACCATACAGTCTCTCTAGAGTAAATTTTTTTATACTCTTGAGAATTTCTGAGAGAGACTATCATTGGCTTCCATTCTTTTGGTAGAGATCTCAGGAATTTTAGATTGGAATGTTTAGTTTGGTAGATCCTCCCATACAATTTTAAATCAGTGACTCACCATCTTTAAAATGAAAATGTTCATACTGGTTGTATGAGGAGTTGCATCTTATTTTTTCCGACTTACTCAGTTCCCTCGCATTGTACTCAGATTTGGTCATAAATTTCCTTGGCATTATTGCAGTTGATAACATTGTCAAACATATCTCCATCAT
This sequence comes from Apium graveolens, assembly GCF_009905375.1. Classification (NCBI taxonomy): domain Eukaryota; kingdom Viridiplantae; phylum Streptophyta; class Magnoliopsida; order Apiales; family Apiaceae; genus Apium; species Apium graveolens. The sequence goes on from NC_133650.1 coordinate 157,844,545, forward strand.
GACCATTGAACAAAATATTCATGGCCTTTTTGTCTTTATGAACTTGCTCAATGTCTTCATCTGCCCATTCTGACCTTGGCTTTGGAACTGTTTGCTCATTTCCTACAGCTCCTTCAACATCTGTTACAGCTCTATGAGGAATATGAGGACCTTTCTCTATGCAGTCAACATATCTTTCATCTTGAGAGAGTAGATGAAGGTGCATCTTCACTTTCCAGTGATCATAATTGTCTTTATCAAGAAGTGGGATCTTCACTCCCACATCATTTCTACTGATGTTGTTAGTTTGTTTTGATCTTTAAACTCTTAGTGATTCAAGAGCTTGCTCTGATACCAATTGTTATTTCCTAACAATCTAACAACAAAATTACAGAAGGGGATTGAATAAAATTCTGGTTTCTTTTGGAAAATTTAAATTCTCTATTGAATATATATTTATATATATATCTGTGAATGAATATGTGGTAGTGCATATTAAAAGATTGTAAGTATTCAAACACAAAGTAGTTAAACAAGATGGTTTAAAAACTTTCTGGTGGATTTGTCTTTCCACCAGAGATATATATAAATTCGAGAACTCTGTAATGCAAGAATGCACACAGCTGCTTACAAGTGTTTTTACAAAGATGAGTAGAGAGAATTCCTAACAGATGTAGCTTTATCTATTTCTCTGTTCGACTCCTATTGTTCACTTCTTACTTCTTCGAATAATTTTATGAACACTTGCTACCTTTGGTTTATATACTACCGAGTTACAGATGAATAAGGAAAACAATAAAAATAAGAATATAGGTCTATTCACATGTTGCTTCATTTCTCTATCCAGCATCTTTGAATATCTTCAGTTAAACATATAAATGGAAATGTTTCTTTGTTCTCTAAAACCTGCAACCAGGCTGCCACATTCCTTTTGTATACAATCAACCCATGTGACTGTCAAGTCGCTTTCAACTGCTATTTAAATCTGTTATCCTTTGAGACTCATGTATTATCTGTTTATAATTATTCCTGAGTTATCTGTTGATTCTCAAGTGGATTATCCATTGAAAGTGTCTTGAGTCTTTTGTTGAAGCTTTAACTTTATCCGTTGATGATGAATTCTTTAGCAGTTGACACTATTTCACTTACACAAAATTATAAGGCATATTCTATTTACAATTAACCAACCTATTTTGTATATCTCTCTAGTGGTCAACATGGCTCATAATTCACTATAACTTCTAAACTACTAAGCTATTTGTTGCATACAAAAATGTGCTACAAACCTATTTGATATAAGCTCCTCCATCTAATGATGGTTACAAAAATCATTTAACATATCTACTTAAAGTGTTTTATTAAGTTATCATCAAGCCTTCAACATATTCCTAACATGTTCCTAAGATAGAATTCTTAGAGGATGAAAAGCTTATAGAAAATGACATAATCCAAGGAAGTTTCAATGGGGAACAACTCAAAGAAAGAATTGAAGCCTTGCAAAGTTTGGGACAAGTAGTATATGAAGTTGATGCCCCTCATCAGAAGGGCACGCCTTCAATACAACAATCTTCAGGAGAAGTTGATGCCCCTCTTACAGAGGGTGCGCCTTCATCAAAAATGATCCCAGAAGAATTTGACGCCCCTTTTTCAGAGGGATCGTTTTCTCAAATAAGTACAAAAGATGATCAAAAACTTGACTTAATCCACGAATTTCTTTTCCCATGGAAAAGATGGGCCAGTAGAGGACACTTTTTTATCCAAGTTGATGAGAAAGATTAAAGTAAAATCTTGAAAATTGATTCTCAATTAAATTCGAGATTGAGGGAAGAACTCTCAAAATTTCTCTTGGCAAATCTGGATGTGTTTGCATGGAGCCACTTAGATATGGTTGGAATCGATCCATGGGTCATGTGCCATCACTTAAACATCGACTCGAAGCAAAAGTGGGTCCGAAAAAGTGTAGGGCAGTGAGTGGAGAAAGGGATGTAGCCCTGGAAGAAGAGGTTGATTGACTTTTGGAAGTTAGTTTGATAAGAGAATCTTTTTACCCGAAATGGTTGGAAAACCCGGTATTAGTGAAAAAGCCCAATAGGAAGTAGAGGACTTGTGTAGATTTTAATGATATGGATAAAGCATGACCAAAAGATAGTTTCCCTTTGCCAAGATTAGATCAGTTAGTCGATGTCATAGCGGGGCACGCTCTGCTAAGTTTTATGGATGCATACTGAGGTAATAACCAAATTCAAATTCCCATGTATGGACCTAACCAAGAGTACACTTCATTCATCACTGATAGAGGGTTATATTGCTATATTAGGATGCCCTTTGTCTTATCAATGATGGAGCTACATATCAGATATTGGTAAAAAATGTTCAAAAAGCAAATAGGGAAGACTGTGAAGGTGTACGTAGATGGTATGCTAGTAAAATCCAAGGAAGCTGGAGATCATGTAGCATACCTTGCTGAGATGCTTTATATTTTGAGGAAATATAGGATGAAGCTGAACATGCAAAAATGTGTATACGGAGTGGAGTCAGGGAATTTCTTGGGATTCATGGTAAATCATCAAGGAATTGAAGCAAATCCAGCTAAAATCAAAGCTCTGCGGGATATGAAGTCCCCCACTAATGTGAAACAAGTACAAAGCTTGACGGGAAGAATTGCGGCACTGAATCATAATGTCTCTAAATCCTCAAACAGGTGCAAAAAATTCTTTAAGGCTATTAAAGATGTGGGAAAGGATTTTGCATGGACCCGGAATGTAAATAGGCCTTTCAAAGGACTAAAGAGCAATTGGGAAGTCCTCCTATATTGGCAAAGCCTATGAATGGAGGGACGCTAATTCTATACTTGGTGGTGTCAGAATATTCCATTAGCGCGGCTCTAGTAAGGGAAGAAAAAGGTTAGCAAACGCCATTGTATTATGTGAGTAAAATATTGTTAGATGTTAAGACCAAATATACTAGCATTGAAAAGTTAGTGTATGCTCTCATCCTCTCTACAGAGAAACTGTGGCCGTACTTGCAATCTCACAAGATAGAAGTTCGCACTTCCTATAGTCTAAGGCAAATCCTACATAAGCCAGAGTCATCGGGAAGAATATTGAAATAGGCTATTGAGTTGGGGCAATTTGACTGGGAATATTATCCCCGAACAGCAGTTAAAGGTCAAGCCTTGGCCGATTTCTTACTTAAGTTTAATTCTGAGGTAGATGAGAGAGATATACTGTTGGCTGAACCTTCTTCTCAAGAAAATAACCCTGAAATAATGAAAGGGGAGTTCATATACCTTTGACGGATTCTCCATATGGATTGAACCATTAACAATGATGAAGCCAAATCCAGAATTGTTCTAATTACTCCGGAAGAGCGTCATTTAGTGAGTTCCATCCATTTTAAGTTTTATGCTATAAATAACAATGTCGAATATGAGGCTCTGATTAGTGGACTGAAAATGGAATTGGAAGTGGGAGTTATAATTTTGATAGCTCAGAGTGATTCAGAGTTGGTAGTTAATCAGGTTAATTGAGGATTCCAAGCTCGGGGGCCTGGGACCGAGCTATACATGAGATGTGGATAGCGATTACTTAGAAGGTTTGATAATGTTAGGCTGGAAGGTTTGCCAAGAGAACAAAATGGCAATGAAAATGCCTTGGAAAAAATGGGTTCACAGATGGAAAGTGTGTTGTTAGGACAGATTCCGTTGGGAATTCAAGAAGTCCAAAGTAATCCTGAGTTAAATGTGTTCCAAGTGGAAGAGGTTCCGCAAGATACTTGGATGACTCTGATAAAGAGTTATATCTGTATGGGAACTTTACCTGAAGATAAGTGCCAAGCTCGGCATCTTCGCTACCAAGCTGCGAAATATGTAGAATATGATGGTGTTCTATATAAAAGAGGTTTTAATCAGCCACTTTTACGGTGTGTGGATCTTGAGGAAGGCAATTATATTCTCAAGGAGGTGCATGGAGGTATTTGTGGCAACCACTCGGGGGGTGGTTCGATAGCCTTGAAAGTCCTTAGGCAGGGATATTATTGGACTCTATGAAAAAGGATGCTTTCAAGTTTGTCAAAGTGTGTAATCATTGCCAAAAATTTGCCAACTATTCTACTGAACTTGCGGCATCATTAACTTCGATGGTGAGTCCTTGGCCTTTTGCTATGTGGGGAATCGATCTCATTAGAAAACTCCTGAAGGCCAAGGAGAATGTCAAGAACGCTGTTGTGGCCATTAATTATTTCACTAAATGGGCGAAGGCTATGTCTTTGGCAAATATCACGACAAAGAAAATCAAGGACTTCATCTTTAATTCAATTGTTTGCATATTCGGGATTCCATACAAGCTCATATCTGACAATGAAAAATAGTTTGACATCAAAGAGTTAAAAAAAACTTTGTGAGGACTTGCATATTAAAAAAAGACTTTGCTTCCGTGTATCAACCGCAAAGTAATGGTCATACTGATGCCATAAACAAAATCTTTAAGCATACTCTGAAGGCTAAGTTGGAAGAAAAGAAAGGTGATTGGACTAACACCTTCAGATGGTTCTTTGGTCTTATAACACAACTCCAAGATCTATTACTGGAGAATCCCCTATCATGTTAACTTATGGGTATGAATCCATGATTCCTGTGGAAGTAGGAGTTGGATCCTTGCCAAGAGATTTGTTCGTTGAAGAAGATGTCGAGGTTAATCAGAGGCTTCATTTGGATTTGTTGGAAGAAGCTAGAGTAAATTCTCAATTAAAACTTGGAGCCTATTAATAGAGGATTGCTAGGTATTTTAACAAGAAGATAAAATCCATACCATTCAAAGTCAGTGATCTTGTTCTCAGAAAAGTAATGCCAAATACGAAGAAAGCTCATCATGATGTACTTGAAGCTAATTAGGAAGGGTCATAGAAGATCAAGGCTATACTCTTGAAATGGACTTATCGTTTGGAAGATTTGGATGGAAAGCTCATTTCTAGAGCATGGAATGTGGAACTCTTGCGAAAGTATTATTAGTAGGGTACGGCTTCGGCCCCTTACTTTATAATAATTAATAGTTGATTTTATGTTATAGACTAGTAGAAAATAAATTCCCCTTAGCCTAGGGGTAGTGTATGTAACTACTCACTTTAGAACTAATTGAAGGATTAAAGTTTTCAATAATTTCCCCATAGAGCATAACATGGGACCGGTGTAATTTCTACACTAGAGCGTATTATGAATGAAAGGTTGAAGAAAAATTATATAGCTGCATGTTTCTATAGGGCGCACCTTAAGGAATAAGGGTGCGCCTTGATATAATAATGTATATTTTCCTTTATAATTATTGCAACTTAGGGCGTGCCCTGATGATAGAAGCACCCTGATAAAAGTTAGCTTAGAAAAATTCTTCACAAATGATTGCAAGCAAAGTTGTAGGCAAACAAGTTGTTCAAACATAAAAACATCAAGCGATATGCCTTAATTGTAGCAGAGCAAAATAAAAGATATATATATACTCTTACTAAAGTTATCTGGGTAAAAGAAATTGAAAATATCCCTTTAGGGCGCGCCCTATTTGTAGAATCTCCCTGGTAAAGTTAAAGATTTCAGATAAATGAAGATACAGTTACTTCCAAGGGCGCTTCCAAAGGATGGAAGTATCCAAGAAGTTTGTTAACTTAAAAATATTTTGATACTATGTCAAGGAAAATTATTTAAAGCAATCATGTGACAAGTAAAAATATAAAGCATGCATAAAGAATTCCATCAAGGTAGCGGCATAGAAATTTAGTCTTACAACTTGCACAATATTAAAAGAGGGTTGGCACCTCAAGTATTAAAATAGTAGTTGACAAGATGAAGGAAAAACAAGCTTAGGGTGCACCCGGAGTATTTTCATCACGAGGAATGACTTGAAGAGGGACAGTAGTATCAACATCAGGCGTGCCCTTATCTTGGGCATCATCATCATCTTTAGGTGCGCCATCAACATCTTCCAAGACAAGCTTTATTCTCCTTTCCCTAATCTCATCAGCATACTCTTGCTTAAATTCAATCATTTCAGCAACAGTTTCTTTACCAAACTTCTCAAAGGAATAATCAGGATCATTAGCTACAAATCCAACACGATAATGATGAAAGCCACGATGTAATGCCCCCGAATCTGGGGTCAGGAATCTGGTTTTTTACATCATCCTTCAATCATGTATAACCTATATTGATTCAATATCCAACATACCCCAATCTGACACACACGCACACAAGTTATAGCCTTAGAAATAATGTACAACAAGTATCATTTATTCTTACAACTCAAATGTATTTTAAATGATCTCAAACCATTATTCGTAACCTCTACATGAAGTTAAAATAATCTTATAATCTTATGAAGCCTATTTAAATGTTATGGCGTTCTTGAAGTAATGTTGCAAGGGCTTCTCCTCGCGGTTGCAGTCGACTAGGGCTCTTACGGGCATGCTGATTATCTGTTGTATTGTGACATTTAGAATAAAGTAAGAGTGAGCAATAATGCTCAGTCATAATGTATAAAATAGTTTGGAAATGATTGTTAAAATAATACTTCATCGTATAATAGGACGATTTGAAAACTTAGTGGTATACACCTTTTACTTTTTAAATCAAATCAGATATTTTATATATATATTTATATATATCTTGGCAATGTTCTCGATTTATAACCTCAGGAGAATCATTTTCTTGGTGATATATACCTCTTTTCGAAACAATGTTTTGATTGACTTATTAGTCTGCAAATACCTTAATGGTAAATCCAATACCTAGGCTTGGGTTGCGGTATTGCATCTCAATTTCAATTGGAAGAATAGGACATTCACTAGAGCCCTCGAGATACGATGATTAGTCGTATAATGGTAAATATTTATTGTTCTTTACATGTGGAAGGACGATTCCCATACATCCAGTTGTCACCCTTGCCGCATTCGGGCATATTATATATGGCTTATACATCCAAGCTTTCCACATACTTCACATGTTTACATGTGGAACACCAATAGTCACTTCAGTAAATAAAGTACTAGAGTTAACCCCTCCTTTTCCTTTAAAAAATCCTATCATAAATTTAGAAATTGAATCATATCGAAGTTCCTCGAGCGTTTTGCTTGTTGATAGGCACAAATCATCTCATATATGTATGTATGTACTTCCGAGAATTTTCGGAGGAAGTACAAAGATAATGTGAGTTGACTATTGTTAATAGATAAGTATTTAACAGGGAGCTTCTTTTGACACTATAATCAAATTATTTAAAATACGTCGAGATAATATCTTTCGACGATCCGAAAGTATTAAACTAAAATTCTGGAATTCAGAATTTTTTTTAAGAGTAGATTTTTGGATTTTTAAATCATATTAAATCACTTAATAAATATTTAATAATAAAATATTAAATAATTAAACCTCGAATAATTCTATTTTTAAAAAATTATTTGAAATAATATTCCTCAACTAATTTATGTTTAAGTATTTAAATTAATCTTTAATAAATATAAAATAATTTGTTTTAAAATAAAATAATTGTTGGAGAATACTTCTCCCTTCTTAAATGATTATCTGAAATAATATTCTTTGTTCGAGTAAATTAATATAGTTGAGGGAATATGATATTTGGAAATCGTTTTAAAATGAATTCGAGGTAATTAATACTTCGCAAGAGGACATCGAGTCCCTTGGAATAAAATAATTACGGACTTTAATTGTCCAAAACATCTTCGGGATGATTCCCGGGTTTATACTTTATAAAAGCTGACTGATTCTCGGTCTTATAACTTATACATCACGCTATTCAATAGCGCTGATATATTCTACGATAAAACACCTCTGGAATACTTCCGGGTTTTCACCAAATTAAATTGACCGACTCTCGGTCTGAATATACATCTGATATATATATATATATATATAATGCTATTTTTTAGCGTTATCAATTGAAATACGATAATATTTTTATAACAAAATCTTCAACATATCGTATGATATTTATATATATCGCAATACGTAAAACATCATTAACGCAATAATGGCATTATATAAAAATGCAGTAAATCATTTCCATAACACAAAAGTATAACTGAGTAGGGTCTGTAAACTTGCAAGGGTACTTTGAGGTGGAGGGTGCTCTCGAGTTTGTCCGAAAATCTAAAATCAAGAACATTATTGTTCTGTTAGTCTCTAATCGTATTTTATCGTTGTTTGATAAATACGCAACGCTTATAATCAATTACACGACTCACTTTAATCTCATAATTTTAACAAAATATGAGTATTCATTAACTTCATTTTCATCTCACAATCCTTATGTCCATTATTCTCATTTGCTTTTACCACTCGGTTCCTCTCACGATTCATAAGGATTTCTACTCAGGTGACCTCGACTCCGACATTTTTATAAAATTTACAAATCCATATTTTCATTTGTATATTTTTTGAAAGGTTGTATACTCCATTTATTACTCTCTGTAAAATTTTCATAAATTTTGAATAATTTTAAGTCGATCGTTTATACTTCCAAAGTTCGTAATTCTTAACCGTTTATGTCGCATAAATCGTTTTAACTAAAACGGACCTAACTTTTGATCTGTAAATCGAAATCAAGCGCCTAAAAGATCCTTAAAACAAGATTTATCATTATCAAGTCTTATTTTTCAAGAAAACACACTTTACACTTTCTGTATCTTTGCAGAAGACTTAATGTCGTGATTCGATCATTTTATCATCGTTACGTTTACGATCCGTGTTTCGTTTTAACTCTAAACTACTAATCATCAACCAAAAATCATCATTCCAACATTTAATTACTTAATCATTTAAAGAACATCAAGTTCTTGAGGCCACAACATCAACCTTAGCATCTAACTAACTAATATTCAAGAAATCACAAACCAATCATTAAAACTAGGTTTACATCCAAGATCCTTACTTCTCTTGAAACTTAAAGCTTAAAAAAGTTTGGATGGAGGTTTATACCTTTCTTGGTATCTTGGGAGGTTCTCTACTTGATGGATAATGCTTGGTTAGTCTTTGTATGCTTAAGAAACCTATATCTTTCCAAGAAATTCAAGAAATCAACAAAAGTCATTGTTTGACATTATTCATCATCACTTTCATCATTTTATTTAATCATCAAAACCTCAAGTAAATTCTATAAAAGATTTATCTTACCTTAGTTTGATGAGGAGGAAGCTTAGGAATTATTTGTAGTATATATCCTTGGCTAAAAGTTGAGATTTGAATTTGGATTCTTGGTTTTACTATTAGGGCTGAATGGAGCTCTTTGGGGGGGGTATGCTTCTTATTGCTTGCTTGCTTGGTGAAGTATGCTGAATAAGTGTTAATTGATTTTTGTGAATTGTAATAACCCCAATTTTTGAAATTTTTGAAACCCCGATGAATAGTAACTTTTGCTGATGATGCTGATTAAGAAAAATTATCAGACCACGCTATATAGGAGTCCTTTTATCGAAATTCTGAGTTCGTATTAGTATTCTATAATGAGAATGAGTGTATGTAAAAGTCGTCAGAATTCGAAACCGGACACTTTCATTTTTCTCGAGAATCTACCAGACACTAGAGGAATTATGTGGAAGGAATAAGAATTAAGGATTTAAACCAAAGGATTATAAAATGTGATTAAAGAAGGAATAAAGGATATTAAGAATGATTTATAGAGCCCCTGACAATGAAACCACAGATACGTTTCCTCGAACGATTAACGAGAACGAACGATAAACGAATCGTAAGATAATTAAACGACTAAGTAATGCAAGTGGCAAGGAGGATGAGCTCATTGGTGACCAAACAAGCTTATGTCACCTTCCACTCACATTAATCAACCAATAACCAAACAAATATCTTCTCATCATTCTTTATCACCGCAAACCAAGTCAAACACTTTCTCTCCCCCATTTTTATCAAAAAAACCCGAGAGGAAAGAGAGATGAAAATGGAGGAAGATAAAATGCTTGTATCTTGAGTTTCCCTTGGCCATTTTTCGCGTTCTACCTATCAAATCGAAGCCCTCGAGAAGCTCTACACATTTAAGGTAACCACTCTCCTCACCTCCTTGATTCTCAATTCCGATTTTAATGTTTTATAATTCAGATGAATAGTTAACTCAAGAACTAATGTTGTGTTCTTGATTTTGTTTTGAGGTTTTGATCATTATAAGGCTAGTTAAGGATCATCTAAGATTTTTTAAGCATTAACAGCTCTCCAAGGAAGGTATAAACTCTAGAATCTTGATCTTAACTTTGAGTTTTGTTTAAGATTTATGGTTAAAAGTGATGAGTAGTTTGATTATGTATGTATAGTTAGTTAATAGTTGGTTTTTAGTGGTTATTGTTGTTGTTGGTTGAAAACATTGGAGGAGTGGTTTGAAATGGTTTGGTTATGAAAGATTTTGACTTGGTTAAGTATTATAGTACAAGGTCTTGATTGGTTGATGATTGGTTGTTGTTTTGGTATAGTCTAGAAGTGGAAAAGCATGTAAACGTAGCCGTCGTAATGCCCGATTTCTTTTAAACCGAACTTGCACTAGACAGTAGGCATGCAAGCCTCACTGTCCAGACCCGACCCACACCATGAATAGATAGAGCATGTTGTAAACTTCATTTTGATATGTGGTTCGCCAAAAACGGACTTACGGTTTAGGAGAAATGACCGTTTTAGTAAACGGCATTTCGCGGCGATACTTTTACTAAACGCCGAACTTGTAAAATGTTTTCGGAAATCGTAAAAGGCTTCGTTGGTCCCGAAACTTTTTGATAACCTGTATGGGACAGTAAATAAGAGTCTCAAGTTAGAGTCGCCTTAAAAATGTTATTTCTCAATTTAATAAAAATAGTGGAGCCGAGGGTGCGTAAGAGACGCCGTTAGTAAACAACCTAGTAGTCGAGCGTTAGCGCTCTTAAGTGTCAAGAATTGAGTAGTCGCATGGTGACCGAAGGTTAACCTTGTACATTGATGACATTGTAGGTTACCAGAGCAATTTCAGACCCCCGACTACCCCCGTACTCTCAGGCAAGTTTTCTACTCGTTATACAGTTGTGATATAAACATATTGATGCATTATCTTGAGATAAGTGCATGACGGTTATTAGCAAATCTTGCGATATATTGGAGCATGTTAATATGGTAGATATATGCATGTTGTGAAATCTTGATATTCTTTTATCAATTCAGATGCTTATAAACTGCATAATACCTATGCTAGAGATAAGCAGTAGTTGCGTATACCCTTAGTATAGGGGACCCAAGGGTGAACATTTTTCTAAACCGAGAGTCGATGTTCCCGAGTATAATATATATTTACATATATATATATAGTTTCCATAACTATTAATCGAATAAGGTATATTCGAAAGTTTTGAATAATAATCAAACTGATTTTCGATTATTCAAATAAAGATCGTACTTTCGTATAAGTATGTCTTTTGGTATTTATTATTCGTTTCAAGTATGAGTTTTTAAAACTTCTATTTCAATTATTTTTATAAAGATTATCCTTATGGAAATATTATTTAATAATAATATTCAGATATTTTCTAATATATCGGGATTGATTTATTTTATTAAATCATCATTACTCTAAACATTCTTTAAAATGTTTTCGAGTCTTCAAAATGACTTTAGAAGTTAGAGCGGATCCCAAAACTCATTTTTAGATTTAAGATCTTCCTTTCGAAGTGGATTTAAATACTCGCTCAAAACCTGAGGGATCCGGCTCAATGGTTTATTTTATATTTGCAACGAGGATGCTATTTTGAGAAAACATTTTGAATACCTGCCCAACGTTCGGGAAGTAAGTCCATCTATTTGAGTCGGCATAAGCAACATGGGCTCAGTGGGCGTCCATGAAAGTGTAAGTGGCTCAGTGGGAGTCTATCAATGCGTAAGTGGCTGAGTGGCAGTCCATCATAGGTCCTATTGCGGCCAGGGTGATGACCAGTGGGGAATTCATCCATCTACTAGTAGAAAAGGTTACTTATTGGTATCTTTGCCTGATCAGCAAGATATCAGGCTTATGCCAAAATTCTCTTCTTTCCAAATTCATTGGATATGACAACTCTATTTATACTTATCATGACAGAGGTTTTCTAGGAATGTATGATATATATATAGGTATATATATATATCGGGACTTAATGAAGTATCTCGTAACTTCATTTCTTTTGAATGATATTTCAAAGATTGAATTTATTCAAGTCTTATCTTGTAGTCTCATCTATGTGATGAAGTTTTGAAATTGATTATACCTTGAACGGTGGTAGTTCAAGTAGTATTCGGAAAAGATATAAGTATATTGGAGTATCTTGTAACTTCATCTTTTTAACTTATATCTAGTAAATGATTATCTTATGTATGACAAAGATTTTCAGAAAAATGTTGAGACAAGGTTAGATATATAAGATCACCTTGCAATGATATCTTTATACAGTTATAGACTGGAACTCTGTGTATATTATGCATGGAAGAGGATTTCCAAAATTTCGAAAAGTATATATACATATATACTGAATATTTTGTGACTTGGTCGCGTTAAGATATCAAACTTGGTTCATATCTGCTTGACCAAGACTTTCATGAGTATTATGATGGGAATGCTCATATATTGTTCATCATTATACATATTATTTTGGTGGGCTTGTTGCTCACCCTTGCTTTCTTCTTTCATCACACAACAACAGATAGACAAAATGAACAGGACTAAGCTCCCAATTCGCAAGCGGATAGGAAATGTTCCGCAGTTTTCTGTAGGCGTGGATGACGCTGTAGCTGAGGTAGGAACTACCAGTAGGCTAGGTTTTCAACTATTGATGTATATTTATGAACTGTAATAATGGCAAGGAAAATGTAAATTTATTCAGAAACCCTTTTTAAGGTGTAATGGTTTATAATTGTGGAATAAAATGACTTATATTATTTGGTATTCATCTCTGAGACTATAACTTGTGGTGTGTGTTTATTGTGGGGTCACAGTATGCAGTAGTTGGTTGTTTATTAAGATTGAGTGTTATTAAGGGAAATGAAACTCGTGACGACCCGGATTCCCGACCCCGGATTTGGGAGTGTTATAGAAATGGTATCAGAGCTAAGAGTTATAAACCTTAGAGATGATGCGTTGTTAAAATGATAAGTTCACTAAGGTAATAAGAACTCTTGCCAAGTTCATAGTCGGACTAACTAACGTAGTACTGACAATTAAAACCCTTACGGGAACCCTTATAAATATCATAACAGTAACATAGTTCGTTATCGTATAGGGTAGCGGGGCACCGAACCCTGAGGTTCAGGAGCATCAGCATGAGGATGTTTTATTACATGTTGGAGATCAAATTGTGAATCTGATAGAGTACCCTAACGAGGGACTGGATGAGATTCATATTGAGAATGTTGCGGTTGAGGATGTTATCCCAGAAGGGATTGTTGCTGAGGAGGATCTCGTGGAGGATCCTGATGAGAATAAAGAGAGGACCGCTAAGGAATTGATGACCATAGTCAGGGCGACTACCAGAGCTAGAATGGTCGTGAGGGTGGCACTAGAGGATGAAGAGTTACCAAGGGCACAGAGGACAATGAGGGCAGAAGGAGTGGGGCCTTCCACAACACCAATTATACCAGTATTAGACCCTCTCCCAGAGGTTCCTGTAGACATCCATGAGGTTCCACCAATTCATGTTCCCTCCCCTGTACAAAGCCCAGCACCTACTGAGGAAATGCCACCTTTATCTCCTGCATGATTGTCACCTGATACCGAGCTTGGTTATCCATTTGGATCTCCTGGGTCTGCACCTCCTGTACCCCATGGAATGCTAGATGCTACCATCCAGACTTCTCTTATCGCTAATTATTATATGACTTTGGGTGGCCTGTCTGAGGCCCGTAATGTTAGAAGTGATATGTTGGATCGACTTACTGCACCAAGGATTGAAGGCGGGGTACTTCCGGCTGGATTAGCTTATAGCATGGACAGGATTGAGGCTACCACCCGAATTACAGCTAAAGGCCATCTTGAGGGCCAGATTGATCCAGCTCTACTTGCCACTATCTTAGGCCTCATCACCGCTTTAATGGAGCGGGTTAGGGATGTTGTGCGTGCCCGCATTTCTTGATCCACAATAGTGTGCAGAGTCAGAGTGATCAGACAAGGATTTCATGTAGCACCGCTTTTAGAGGATTAGCCTAAGTTATGAATGAGTAATTTTAATGACTAGATGATTATCTGTGGTAGTACTTTTGGGATAAAAGCGATCAGATCAAAATATGTAATTCTCTTTCATGTGTTCAGTTGTTGTACCCTCGAACAAATGGTTATGTATATATTCGTTCCTTTCAGTTCAGATCAAGTTATTGTGATAAGTTCATATTGTTAATTGCACTATTAACACTTAAGAGTATCATGAAGTTTATAGAACTTGAGAATTCATAATTTACGATCATGTAAGGACTGAATGAGGGAAAGACTTAAGCAAAGTAAGTAAGATAAATATCAAGAGATTCTCAAAAAAATTCCAAGCATTATGCCCCCACGAGGAATAAGATTTGGGGCAAACCCTGAATGTGATAATCAGGGAGGTTGCAATCAAGATATAAGGAACCCAAAACATAATGAAGTGGAAAATGAGGATTTTAAAATATAAGATGACCCCGATTATGGGGAGTAGGAAGAAATATTTAGACTGAGAAAACAGAACTCGAGCAAGGAAGGGAGCACCAAGACGGTACTCCTATGAGGATATTCATGGACCTGCCTAAACAAAACGTATACTTTTACCCCCAAACACCACCCTGAGGAAACAATATGGTGTGAAATTCTTTCAGGACCTTTAAGTCGCTAAGCTCTCAGAATTCCAAGGAACAAGTTGACCCAGTCGAGGCAAGAGCATGGCTAAAGGAAATAGAGGAATCATTTGAGATCCTAAATGATTGACGAAGTGCAAAAGACTGTTTTTTTTTCACTTACCTTCCTAAGAGAGAGGCCACGCGCTGGTGGAAGGCTAAGGAAGATAGAGAGAAAGTGTAGAAGTTTTAAAACCAGGGAAAAGGCGGACGAGTATGATGAATTATGTATCTAAGTTGTAAAAGTTGGCAAGATTCGTCCCGAGGACACGAATCCCAGAACAACGTGATGTTTGAAGTCAATGATTAGTGGGTTCATGAAATGATTGTAATAGAAAGGAAAATAAAAAGAAACTGAAGTTGAAAGGAATATAAAGGTAATAGAGTTTGAGGAATGATAAGGGAGTCGGGTATGAAGAAACCCTAAAGATTCGTAGCAATAGAAATAGAAAAGTATGTAATCGTCAGGATGAGGGTGATTCACCATGAGTTAAAGTTGATGGTTGAAGGCATAAGAGATATAATGAAACTTTGAGATGGACCGATGGATTAATAAGGAAACACGAATGGACTGAGGAGACATGATAACAAGAAATTAGGAAAATGAGATGAAGGAAGTGACCTTCAAGAATGTGAAGTGTATGTAAGACTTGTGACTTGATGCCCAAAAAGGGAGACACCAAGTATAGAAGATATCTCAACATTGAGATGACTGTTGAGATAAACAAAAAAAGTAAATGAGGATTTAGAAAGAAAAAAAAAGAAGTTCATGTTGAACACGACCAATATCTTCCAGAACATCCAAGCTATCATTACCAAATCAGGAAAGAAAAGCGGATAACCATTTTTATCTTTTGGAGGCCATATGGATTGACCTCAACTTGAATAAGGATGTTATTGTGAAATTTGGTATAGACTATCGAGGTGGAAATGATTGAATAAGATACCCTTATCAGGGATATATGACTTGATTTATCTATGGAAGGATGTAAGTACCTTTTTAAAGATGGAATTAAGGATATAACCTCAATAACTTGAGATGAACCACGGGGGAATGCATAGAGGTTGGCATTTCACCCTTAATAGGGACATTATGAGTTTGGGTAATACGGAATGAAGGATTAAGGCAACAACAACCTTTAAGGATCAGTAGAGAAATTTTTCAGAAGTACATAGACAATGGTTCTAGTATTAGTAAATGGTATTTTGATATGCCCTGTATCTAGGGAATACAGGAGGGACGATTCAAGGATAACCTTAGAGGTTTTACAAGGAGAAAGTTAATATTCAAAGTTCTGAAGAATAAAAATTTTGATAAGGGAAATATGACGTAATTATAATAATGCCAAGTAGGCACGTGTTGAACCATAAGAAAGTATAGATCGATCCAATGAGGGTCAATATTGGTGAAAACAAGAAGGATCCAAAATAAGAGACGTCCTAAGTATGATCGAGAGTCAGTCGTGACAATGTTCACATCTAAAGACCGAGGCAATAACTTATGGAAAAATGGTGATATTTTTTTCTCACCAAAGCTTAAGAAAGAGCATTTGCACACAAGCAGTGATTGGAAATGAGGTAGAAAATTTAGATGGAGATCGTTCAAAAGACATTGATTATAAGGAACTATTACTATCAGGAAAGGCCAATGAGGTGGCCGACACTCTAAGTGTAAGAGAGCAATTATAGGCGCTCGTGCCAGAGGAATACAGTGATGATGGTTAAAGGCGTGAAGGTTGTATTATGGTTTGAAAGATTGACATTCCTTCGGATGATTATGCGATACTCAACCGTAATAGTAGTTTGGTAAAGATTTAATTCATATAATTTCCGTGAGCGGGCTATCTATCTTAAAAGGTCCTATCTAGAGAATAAGCCTGGACCATGTTACGAAAGGACTTAATGAAACTTTGAGCTTCATGTTTCCTAATAAAGACATATGGTTAATAATGGTATTAACCTGCTATCGTTGCTTTCATTGAAACTCTTCTGCAATTTTATCTACTTCATGTCATATGTACATCAAGTTCAGCAGTGTTCTTCATGAATCATGAACGGTGATCATGTTGCCTCCTTAGAAGAATTGGATACGATAGTTATGGACTTTGTATGGTTAGATATTAAGATTTCATGGAAAATGAATGACTATAGTAGGTCCGTGGTGGACTATAGTAATGCATCAACGATTCTTTGAATAATTAGTCGATTACAACTGTGAGAGTTGTATTGTAATGGATGTTGAGATTGAGTACCACTAATCGGGTTGTGGTGATGTATAAGTTATCATTGATAGACTAATTAAGTCGATTATCTACCTATTGAATATTTATTTTTTCTTATCAATAAAGAGCAGTATTACTATACGAAGAAGGTTGCGGTATAGTAATGGATTCTAGTAACTACGATGTCTAGAATGAAATCCAAGATTCTATTTTCGCTGTCGCGGGAGTTTCAACGGTGATTGTTTTTAAGCTCGAGCAAGAGCATGGGTCCATAGAATGATGGACGGAATAGGGAAAGATTCAGGAACATGAATTACGATGATATAATACTTGATGTTGAGATATATACATATCTATGTTTTGTTCTTCTGTGATAAACCTCTATAGTTCAGGGGTAGACTCCAAGCCATATGTTTTATGGCAATATTTTTTATATAATTCTCTTAAATTCTTCCTTTTCTCTTCTTTTCATTTTTGTGTAAACTGAGAAGAACAACCCTTCCAGAAGGGGAGGTATTGCCCAATGACTATCTATCTCTGTGATAGAAGCCTAGTAGGATACCACATATTGTTAGATTGCTTGTCAAGTACTAAAGGCTGGCCACCTTCTGTACTAACTATACAATTGAACAAGTGTTCATGATCATAGTGATCTCTCAATAAATTTTGTACTTCTATATGATTGATCAAACTTTGGAAGATGGAAGCAGCTAGAGATGAAGTGGTATTAGTACGGTGGTATTTCGAATCTAACGCGTTGGTGATACTAAGGTTAACGCGGTTATTAAAAGGTTATAGAACACTAACGAGCAAAAGTGTAACCAGTATAATATTAGGTACGGAAGGTAGTATCGATTACGAACTAGAAAAGAGTAGGTATTGAGAAGCAAAAGCTATAACGCTAGAAACTATGATGAGAGTCTGTGCAATAGACTTGAAATAATTTTGGAATGATCACTTACCGCGGATTGAGTTTTCTTACGACAATAGATCGTATGTCAGTATCGAGATGTCGCCTTATGAGATCCTTGAGGGAAGACAATGTCGATCTCCCTTATATTAGGATGAAGTTGTAGAGCGCAAGATGCTCGGACCAGCCATGGTCCAAAGGACCAAGGATATAATAGATCTAATCAGAGGACGGCTGGTAGTAGCCCAAGATGGACATAAGAAGTATGCTGATCTGACAACGAAAGGACAAAGAGTATGAAATACGGGACCTAGTGTTGTTAAAGGTATCCCCTTGGAAAGCCTTGGAAAGGATTGATGAGGTTCGGAAAGAAAGGAAAGCTAAGTCCACGATTTGTTGGACCCTCGGATTTATTAAGACATATTGGGAAGTTATCAAATAAACTAGCCCTAGCCCCGAACTTGCAACAAGTTCGCAGTGAGTTCCAAGTATCAATGTTAAGGAAGTATGATCCATAGGCGAGACACATAAGGGAATATGAACACGTAAACCTCCGACCAGACTTAACCTATGTGGAGCAACTGGTGAGGGTTATGAATCAAAAAGGAGCAAGTGCTTAGGAAGATGGTTATCAAACTAGTCAGAGTTTGGTGGTAGAACCACCATGTTGGAAAAATTGACTTGAGTTAGAAAGTGCGATGCTAGAAAAGTATCCCTATTCATTTTCTATCTGATTCTGGGACGGAATCCTTTTAAGGAGGGGAGACTGTAATAACCCCAATTTTTGGAATTTTTGAAACCCCGATGAATAGTAACTTTTGATGATGATGCTGATTAAGGAAAATTATCAGACCACGCTATATAGGAGTCCTTTTATCGAAATTCTGAGTTCGTATTAGTATTCTATAATGAGAATGAGTGTATGTAAAAGTCGTCAGAATTCGAAACCGGACACTTTCATTTTTCTCGAGAATCCACCAGACACTAGAGGAATTATGTGGAAGGAATAAGAATTAAGGATTTAAACCCAAGGATTATAAAAGGTGATTAAAGAAGGAATAAAGTGAAAGAGATATGTCCTAAGTCCAATCACGTATGAAGATTTAGGAATAACTTTTATGTAATCTGTTTTGATTTCATTGATATTAATAAAAGACTTATTTTGTTTTTATTACGGGCTCTATCTATTTAAGTGTTTAAATAAGATATACCATAGTTTAGAGTAAAGCTTTTTATGGATTATGATGAGATCATAATAGTGAGACCTAAAAGATGATAACTCTAAACTTAAATAGTTCCTGGTCATAGGATTACTAACTGGTAATTAATAATCCGCAAAGAATGGTACATACTATGCTTGCTCCCTTCAGGAGGATGTCTGTTCTCATAGGCATTTGTGTGGTGACACTATAGCTAGTATGTAGGTGCTTATTAGGGAATAAGTTCACTGAACATGACTCGATAAGTTGAACAACTAATGGAGATTACTCACATGTCAATAGTTATTCACTGAGTGATAGTTGTACAAGTGTCCTTAGACTTGAGATCGTTAAAGGTATCTTATATATAATGAACTGTGCTTTGGTTTAGTCCTTAGTCTCAAGGACATCCATTAGGTCTATTTTGGGCATAGGGATTTGTGTATAGAGATAGTTAACGTCAATCGAGGATCTACCCCTTCCAGTATAGGAAGAAAATATCCTATGTTATTCTTAGTATGCGAGTTCTGGAATCTCTGGACAGAGTGTATGAAATTAGAAAGGAGTTTCTAATTTTCATTAATATGAACTTTGTATTATGAATAAGAAATCATATGATTAAATTTGACAGGCTTGACACGAGATCCATGCTTTGTATTTATTCGGGATATTATAAGGGTAGAAGGAATTCATTGTACGGTAACTAGTCACTGACAGGTTCTTGATATTCTAAGCAGTGAATTCATATTATCCGGATAGTCGCGATATGTTGAGAAGCATCACTCACGATGTAGAATAAATATAATTAATCAGTTAATTATATTTAGTGAATTTTAGTATTCATGTAAATAATTAATAAAAGTTTATTATTATTTATTTCTACTACCGGCATAATATTGAACCTATAGGGTCACGCCATAAAAGAATATTTTCTTTGATAGAAAAAAAGGGGGAAAAGAATTATTTTCTAAATAGTTAAGAAAAAGAAATAATGATTAAAATAGTTTTAATTATTATTAAAGCATTTTATGAAGATAAAATGTGGGGGTTAATATATATAAAGATATATTATAAAACCCTAGGAGAGCCCTATAAATAAAATGAGATGGATGGCTCATTCAATTAACACACATAATTTTGGTTTTGTGAAAACCCTAGCCTCCATCTTCTTCCTCTCTCTCTCTCCCAAAAACTCCATTTTTATAAAAGCTCAGTTTTATAAAAAGGTTCATCGAAGAGGATCGTTCTTGGTGGATACCGGTAGAGTGCTTCACACACTGAGGAGCAACTGCTAGCACTCCAATTTTATAAAGCTTCAATTCACGAGGTATGATTTCGATTCCTCAGTTTTTCCCTTTTATATGTTTTTCTATATGTGCGGTATATGGTTTTTATGGAATAAATGTTATTTCACGCTTCCGCTCATCCGTAAATTTCTTCATAAAGGATATTAAAAAGGATTTATAGAGACCCTGACAATGAAACCACAGATATGTTTCCTCGAACGATAAACGAATCGTAAAATAATTAAACGACTAAGTAATGCAAGTGGCAAGGAGGATGAGCTCATTGGTACTTTTTGATTTTGGGGTAATCTGTTGAAATTAATATTGCAACTAGCTTTATTTGACGATATCTGATCGATTCATGCTAATTAATTTTACAGACGATTGCTTGAATTAATAGTATGTTATCTAGGGTTTATGTATTTTTTTAGTCATTTTTGATTTTTGAAGGAACTGAGATATGTTTGAGTATAGGGGTTTAATTATACATGTTATAAGCTTTATTTTGAGATATAGAACATGAATTTTGGTGTACGATTTAGGCAGATCGGAGTTTGGCCGGATTTTAAGTCGGTTTTGATCGGAATATTGTTTTAGGGGTTATTAAGGTGTTTTGTTAGTTAATTAATGTTTAGAACTAAGTTTACATTCGATTCCATGTAAAAACGAGCACAAACGATTCGTGATTTGGCCTGAAATTGACTTCATCGGAATCTACAATTGTTCACCGGAGTTCTTTGGATTTTTGGCCGAAAAACACGACTCAGGGATCGTGTGGTGTTGTTGATGGCAGCATGATGTTGCTGTGTTGAAATAGAATGAAAACCCTCTAAAAATCAGTTCAAATCGTTCCTGGATTGACCTGAATTAGACTGGCCGAAAAATTTTCCGGTGACCGGATTGTCACAGGATTCTAGGTTTTTGGTGACCCGTTTACCCGAATTAAAACCCGATTTCAACCCGGTTGCGATCTGTTTTTGTCAGATTTTCTTTTCTCACAAATGTTTCTGGAAATTATTTTTATTTTAATTAATTATAAAAATAAGTTTTTATTTATTTTATAAATTGATTAATTAATTATTTAATTAATTGAAAGGTTAGGAAGGTATAAGTTTTAGGATTGCTAAGTGACCTTTCTTCTTTCCTTGTTATATTCTCAGATGGCATCATCAGGATCTTCCGAGAGGACGGTGACTGGACCAGCGGCATAAGCTATACCACCAGTGTAAGCACAGATGTTTCCACCACCACCACCACTACCTCAGGAGCCAGCACCACCAGCTTCAGAGCAGATACCAGATCTAGTAGAGATGTTTGATCCATTAGAGTTCTTTAAGCCGATGCTTCCACCTCCACTTCCGATATAGTATCAGTTTATCCTAGAGATTGAGCCAAAGGTTCCACCAGCAGTATTGCCTCCTTTTCCTGTGTATACTTCAGAGCTAGAGGTGTTTCAGATGGCCACGGTTGAGGGGATAGATGAGCATGACGGAGGATTACAATTGGGTTTGCCATAGCAGGGCATGGCAGGATACCTAGAGTTCCGTCATAGGAGTCTGTGGGGCAGGTTACAACACCAATATGGTGCCGTATCATGAGTACAATGTTGCGAGAGAGGATGTTGAGTATTGGAGATCTCAATGCAGGGAGATCATGGGTTTGTTTGACCAGAGAGATAGAGGACCGTTAGCTGCACTTCAGCCAGACTACATGATGAGACAGAGGCTTTAGTCGACAGTGTACAGTGCCACTTTCGAGTTAGATGCTTTGATGCATGATAGGCCGCATTCTTATGTAGATTTTATAGAGCTACCTGTTTGGCACAATCAGTTATTGAGATACTTCGTGATGAGTTGAGGCGCATTCCACCAGGATTCTGATATTTGACAGTGGGAGACTAGTTGTTATATTATATGTGACATATGTAGATAGAGGCAGCATAGTATAGTGTGGTTAGTTATGTATGTGTGTAGTATCTAATTTTGACTTGTATCAGCAGTAGCCATGGCAGATCTGACTTAGACTTTTTGTACCAAGCACTTACACCTGAGGCTGGTGTTATATATATAAAATAAACTTTTTCTTTTCATTTATTAAAATTCCAGTCTTTATAGCATTTACATTCATTTTATCATTTTACAGTTCCATATTTAAAATTCTGTTTAATTTAAAACAGTATACCACCAATTTCATTTCAAATTATAAAATCATTTTAACTGATCGTTTCAATTCCAAATCATTCAAATTTCTTGTTTTAATATTAGTCAAATTGTTTTCTTTCCATTATCCATTATTTAAATTTCATGTTTTAACGCCAGATAAATTATTTCTTTATCTATTATCAACTGTTTGGTAAATCATTAAAAAGAATCCTTGTTTTATTATCAGAAAAATGGCACCAAAAAGAAAGGCCAGAACTGAAACCTCCAACAGCAACTCTGAGGGTCAGAATAATGATACTATGAACCAAATGTTCCATCTGATACAACAACAGATGGTAATGATGCAGCAGCAAATGCAACAACAACAACAACAACAACAACAACAACAACAACAGATTCAGCAACAGATGTTATAACAACCACCTCGTCCTGAACCTCAGATACCACCAGTTGTGCTTGTTATTACCGTTAAGCAGTTTTAATCAGTTAAGCCTCCAGAGTTTGAGGGTACAGCAGATCCTACGAAGGCTAGGGCTTGGTTGAAAGAAATGGAGAAAGCATTTGCACTCGTGAAAGTTGAAGAGGATCAGAAAATTGATTTTGCCAACTACTTCCTGAAAGGGGAAGAAAATTACTGGTGGGAATCCAGGAAAGCTTTAGAGGATGAAGATATTGTGACCAGGGATAGGTTTACGGAATTATTTCTGGAGAAGTATTTTCCTCGCTATATGAAGAACCAGATGGAAATCAAGTTCTTGGAATTCAAGTAAGGGAATATACCGATGATTGAATATGAAACCAAGTTTACTGAATTGGCTAGGTTTCTTCTGGATCAGGTTGATACTAAAGAAAAACGGGCTAAGAGATTCCAACAGGGACTACAGCCATGGATTCGCAGCCGAGTTGCAGTTTTTGAATTGACAACCTATACCGTCATGGTTCAGAAATCTATAATTATTGAAGGGGAAAGTGAAAGGTCCCAAAAGGAAAAGGGACAAGGGAATTTTCTGAGCCATTCCAACAAGAAGCCGGGATTCCAAGCCCGGACAAATATGAATTTCAAAAGGACAGAACAAGGCAATCAGAGAGCAGGTAATCGTTTCCAAGCTCCAATCAGCAAGGAATTATTAGACCCCCACTACCGTACTACAAACATGTGGTCAGAAATATACGGGCGTATATATCAAGGCAAATGTGACATGCTTCAGATGCAAACAGAAATGGCACTACTCTAATGAATGTCCAGCAGGAAGAACTGAAGTTACTTATTTCCAATGTGGGAAGAAAGGACATGTTTCTAGGGATTGCAAAGGACTAGCTATGGCCGCTAGTGTTCCAAAAGTATTGGCACTACCTCCGCCACCACAGCATAATCAGCCTAGAGCGAGAACTTTTAACATGACAATTAAAGAAGTTATGCAGAGTCCTAGTGTGATTGCATGTATGCTTTCTATAAATTCAGTAAATGCAAAAGTATTGATTGATTCTGAAGCTTCGAGATCTTTTATTTCTGAAGAATTCATTGATAAGATAGGTTGCTAAATTCAACGGTTGGGCGAGACGTTAATTATAAAATTAGCGAATGACGACCAAGTTCCTATAGGTCGAGTATGTCCCGAGTGTGATATCGATATAGCCGGACATCATTTTTCTGTGGACTTGATTTCTTTCAAGTTATGAGAGTTTGATGTTATTTTAGGAATGGATTGGTTAGCCTGTCATAATGCTCAGATCGATTGTGCAAATAAAAAGTGAAATTACGAACTGCGGAAAATGCAACGGTAATGTTTAGAGGCGAGAAACAGCGAAATAAATTCCTGATAATGATGCAGACCAAACGATTGCTACGATATGAATGTGAAGTGTATATAGCTTAGATATTGGATACCGAGAAAAAAGTCCCAAGATAGAAGACATTCCAATTGTATGTGAATTTCCTGACATTTTTTCAGATGAACTGGATTACCGCCGGATCGAGAAATTGAGTTTGCTATCGATTTAGCACCAGGTACGGAACCCATTTCAAAAGCTCCATATCAGATGGCACCGATTAAAATGAAGGAATTGTCAATGCAATTACAAGATCTTCTGGACAGAGGATTATAAGACCTAGTGTATCCCCATGGGGTGCACCAGTATTGTTTGTGAAGAAAAAAGACGACAGCATGCGACTATGTATCGACTATCGTGAACTAAATAAGTTGACTATCAAGAATAAGTATCATTTACCGTGGATCGATGATTTGTTTGAATAAATGAAAGGAGCCGCATGGTTTTCCAAGATAGACTTAAGGTCGGAATACCATCAATTGAAGATCAAGGCTGAAGATATTCCTAAGACTGCTTTTTGTACCAGATACGGACATTATGAATTTCTCGTAATGGCATTTGGTTTGACCAACGCACCGGCAGTATTCATGGATTTAATGAATAGGGTATTCAAGAGGTATTTGGACAAATTTGTGATTGTATTTATTGACGACATCTAGATTTACTCAAAGACTGAAAAAGAACATATCGAGCATCTGAGGATTGTTTTGGAAATTTTAAGAAAGGAACAGCTTTATGCGAAGTTCTCGAAATGCGAATTTTGGTTAAAAGAAGTACGATTTCTGGGCCATATCATCAGTATGGAAGGAATTAAAGTTGATCCAGCCAAGATTGAAGCTGTATTGAATTGGGAAAGGCCAAAGACACCGGCAGAAGTCAGAAGTTTCTTGGGATTGATAGGTTATTATAGAAGATTTGTCAAGTATTTTATGAAAATAGCTACGCCACTAACCAAGTTAACTCGAAGGAAAGAAAAGTTTGTATGGGATGACAAGTGTAAAAAGAGTTTCCAAGAACTGAAGAATCGATTAGTAACTGTACTGGTACTTGTGTTACCAGATGAGCAAGGAGATTTTGTTATTTACAGCAACGTGTCATATCGAGGACTAGGATGCGTATTGATGCAACACGGTAATGTAATCGCATATTCTTCTAGACAATTGAAACCTCATGAACAGAAATATCCTACGCATGATCTGGAGTTAGCAGCAATCCTGTTTGCACTGAAACTATGGAGACACTATCTTTATGGCGAGAAATGTGAAATTTACACGGATCATATGAGTTTAAAGTATATCTTTATGCAGAAGAAACTTAACATGAGACAACAGCAATGACTAGAGTTAATTAAAGACTATGATGTTATAATTAGCTATCATCCAGGAAAAGCGAACATCGTGGCAGATGCATTAAGCCGGAAAGAAAGATTGAATATATTGACTTCTTCGGAAGAATTAGTCATAGAATTCAAAAAGTTGGAAATTGAGATTCGTATTCCAAATGAATCCACCGAAGTTATTCATGCAATGACATTCCAGCCAGAATTATTGGAAAAGATTCAAAGATGCCAGAAGAAAGTGATGAGTCAAGACGACGACAACTTAACTGGAGAAGAAATCAAAACTCAGAAAGATAATGAAGGAATTTTACGCTTTTCATCTAGAATCTGGATACCTAATGTGCCAGAACTGTAAGAAGAGATATTACGGGATGCTCACAACTCAAGATATTCCATACATCCCGGAAGCACAAAAATGTATCGAGATCTGAAAGAAAAATTTTGGTGGCCAAATATGAAGAAATAAATAGCAGAATGGGTAAGTAAATGCTACACGTGCCAATGAGTCAAAGCAGAACATCAACGTCCAAGCGGATTACTACAACCACTGGATATTCCAGAATGGAAATGGGAACATTTAGTGATGGATTTTGTGGTGAGACTTCCATGGATTAGAGTGAATCATGACGCAATTTAGGTGATTATCGACAGACTAACGACATCAGCACATTTTCTACCAATCAACGAAATATTTTCACTCAACAAGATAGTACACTTATATCTCAAGGAGATTGTGATGCGACATGGAGTTCCAGTATCTATTGTATCTGATCGAGATCCACGTTTTAATTCAAGATTTTGGAGACAATTTCAAGAATGCCTTGGAACCAAATTAAATATGAGTATCTCTTATCATCCGCAAACAGACGAACAAAGTGAAAGAACTTTACAAACAACTGAAGATATGTTACGAGTCTGTGCGATTGATTTTGAAGGCAGTTGGGACGAGCATTTACCGTGTTAGTCCTTAACAATACAAGAAGAATTACAGAAGGGGGGTTGAATGTAATTCTGGCTACTTTTTAAGATTAAAGAAAAATGGTTCTAACTTAATAATATATAAGTGTTTGATTCGCAAAGTGCGGAATGAAGAGTTAGATAAATCAAAACATAAGTCTTTAAAAACTTTCTGATAGATTTGAATGTATCCACCAAAGATATATATATATATATATCAAGAGAACCCTGTGAAGCTTGAATAGCTCACAGCTGCTTACAAATATGAACAACTAGACTTACAGAGAAATGCTACAGGATTCAGCTTACAATTGTTTCTCTGAGAATGTATTTGCTTAGTCTTATTGTTGTTCTACTTGCTACTCTTGGTTTATATATTACCAAGATTACATAGTAATAAGACAAGATAATAAAACAAAACCTATCAAGTCCAATACCATGCTGCTTCATTACTCTATTCCAGCATCTTTGAATATCATCATAATAGCGTGGAAATGGTAATGCTTCTTTGTTCTCAAAAACCCAGCTGAATAGGCTGCCACATTCCTTTTGCAAACACTCGACGCATGTGACTGTGTTGTCAATGTCAACAGATGTTTGAATTGATCATCCGTCGGGTACATGATTATCATCCGTCGGGTTTCCTTGTTGATCATCTGTTGGGACCTTTATTGATCATTTATCGGTAGCTTTGTTGATCATCCATCGGGTAGCTATTTGACAGTTGACTTCATTTCACTTATGTAGAATTACAAGACATCTTATATTTACAATTAATCAACCTATTCTGCATATCTAGTTAAAGTCAACATGATTTATATGCTACTATAGAGTATATACAAAGGTGTTTGCAGAATTGTGCTACATGACTTATTGTTACATAAGCTACTCACTCGATGGATGTCAAATCATCATTCGTCGGGACTATATTGAGTCATCCATCGGGACTATATCTGATTATCCGTTGAGTGCTACATTTTTCACTAAATTGAATCTACTAAAGTGTTTTGTTAATGAAATTATCAAGTTCATAACATATTCCTAACAATCTCCCCCAATTTATGTCTACTAGAATTGTAGCCATAAATTAAGAGAAACTTGATGATGACAAAACACTCTAAAAATACAGATTTAAAAAGTAGTAGATAAAACTAAAAAGTGTTGCATTAGATACAGAAAAATTTACAAAACAAAGTGTACAAAGATTTGCTCACAATCATTTTCAAGGTGCTCCTCTAGTCTAAGCAGATTGATCTATTTCCTTGATTGTCTGGATTTCTTCCCAAGCTTCCTATTGTTTATTTCAATCTGATTTTGGAGCTGTCTATAGAATTCAAGTTCATCAAATTCTGAGAGATCTAGCATTCCTTGCATTTCCAGGAGAGTCTCATTGCTAGAGATGCTCAACTGGTCTTCTAATCTGAAAAATCTTCTAACTCCCTTATTATCCATGAATTCCATTAGCCAGTAGGGCCTTAGATGCACTCTACTCCCTGTGTAAGGAATAGTTAGAGTCTTTGGGAGTGCATTTTTGGCTCTAATACTCCTCAGTTCTTCAATCCTCTTTAGAACTAATCTTCTAACTGTCACATTGAATCCAAAGTTCTTTTTGAAGGATGAATAAACTTTTATTAGTACAGATTGGCTTTCTTGAAGAATCCTGTGAAGTGGCCATGGTATCTCTTTTCCTGCCTTATACTTAAATACTAACCTTTCAGGTAGATTCCTGTAAGCATCAATGCCTCTAACTTCTTCCAGTTCATCTAGATAGAGGTTTAGGTCAGAGAATTTCTTGATGTCACAGATGTACATGATATCTCCCTTGTTGACCTTGGTTTGAGCTTTGGTTAGGGACTTGGATCTGAGAGTTGAGGGCTTCACTTTCTTGACTGCTCTGGTCTTTGTCTTCTTTGGCTTCATGAAATGAGTTATATTGAGTTAGGAATTGGTAGACTATCCCAGTCTATTAGTTCATCCTTTGGAATGATAGGTTCATCATGGAAATTCTTGGATGAATCTATCTTGAATTCTTCATGTGCCACAGAGGACATGGATGTTTGAATTGTTGTAGAAGTAGACTCTTTGGGAAAGTATCATTCCATCTCCTCATCAGTGAAATCTAACTTTCTCTTGATTCTTTGCTTGTACCTTGGCTTCTATGTCTTTGGAGGTTCATCTTGCACTATTTGATCTTGAGATTTAGCAATGACAGATGGTTGTGCATAAATTTGTTGTGTGGGTTTCACAGCTTGCAACTTGGCCAAGATAGCAGCTTGCTCCTTCTTTTGTTTGAGCTTTTTAGCATCTAGAGCAACTTGCTTCTTTTCTTGCTTCAATCTTGCCTTTTCTTCCCTTTTTGCTTCAACAAATTGGGGGTGTCCAGCCACCACACAAATTTCCTTACCATTTCTGAAAATCTTTGCAATTCTCCTTTTCAATGCTGAATCAGCTGGATCCTTGTAGAATGCAATAGATCTTGACAACAGTTTCTTCTCATCAGGCTTTGGTGTCTCATACACTATGTCCAAAGGGTTCTTTAGTGAATATTTTGTATAGTTCACCTTTGGCTTCATGATTAGATTTTCCTTTGGAGACTTGATGCAGGATGTCTGGCCTCTTTCCAGATAGTTCATGCTCATTTCATTCACAGAAATTTGCCTGACTTGAGAGTGATAAATGGCTGATTTTTCTGGCTTTTTTGCTAGACCAAATTTCTTTTGAATATCCTCATCAATTTTCTCCCAGTTTATTGTACTAAACTGCTTCTTCTCAGCTGCTCTCAAAGTGGCTGCTGCTTCATTAATTAGATCAATGTTATCTTTAGCTGGTGGCTTTGTGAAAGCAATTGTTGGCACAATTGCTTTACTCACTTGAATGTTGAGCACTTTTTGCTCCCCCTCACTCCTAGAGGTCTCTTTCTCCCCCTTTTTGTTATCATCAAGCTGAGTAGAGGAGGAGGTCTGTGCAACCACCAGTTTCTGAAGCAAGTCTGTTTGATGTGCTTGGTGTAGATGGATTGTTGTAAGAGAAGCTTCCATAGCAGCCATTCTTTTGTCCAAGGAATCCACCTTGGTTGCAAGATCAGAGTTTTTCCTGAGCATCTTTTGATGTCTATCATTGTTGTCTCTGGAAGTCTAGCTTCCAACTTGTCAGACATGTCTTTGTTAAGTTGATCAACTTCATTTTTGATGAGGGAGACATTTTGACTTTGTTGGTAGCCTGATATTTGCTGTAGCTGGAGAGATGCAAGATGTGCTTTGCAGAAGTTTCTTGGTGCTAGCATTTGTGGATGATTGAATTGCAGACTGTGTTTGGCTGATAAGTTGGATGAGTGTTGTTTTGAAATAGTGTTCATCACACGTCTTTGAAAATGCCCAAGATGGCATGCCCGATCTTGAACTAGGGCCTACTTCTCCCCATTTGTCCAATGGTTCATCTTCACTATCTCAACCCTCACCTCCAAAGAATTTTTCTGAACCACCAGTCTCATAATCAACATCACCAGCTGTTGAAGGCAAAGCTGTGATAGCATCCTTAGCTCTTTGCATGGACTGTGTGGTGTGCACCAAGTTTAGCATCCTTTCTGCATTGTCATTGCCATATCCAGCTAGAAGTTGATAGGCTGGAACAGGGTGAGTAAATGTCTCAGCATCTAAGGAGGTGGAATCTAAAACAACTTGAGTTTGCTGAGATAGTCATTCCCTGTCTGCATCCTGGACATTCATTAACTCACTTACAATGACATCCACCCTTGTATCTCCAGTACCTGCATTTCTCTCATTATCTCTCTTTTCTTACATCAAGGTCTCACCTTGGCTCCCCACCCTCACACCCTCACCTTCACAATCTAAGGTGGGACTCCTCACACTCACTTTTTCCAGTCCTGAAGAAATGGACTGCATTGGATCACTCTTTTTCTCTCCTTTTTCCTGGGAGCAACCCAGACTCTTACTCATGTCACTACCTTCCCTCAATCCTAATAGTGATTGCACAATTACTAAGTCATCTGCACTTGTGAATATAGTTGAACTTTGGAGTTCTGCAGAGACACTCGACGGATGAGAAATATCCATCGGGATAGTAATCTGACTATCCAACAGATGACTGATGTTAGGCACATCTGTCGGGATACAATCACTACTCGACGGATGAACAATATCCATCGAGTGTGTAGAAATGAATGAGTTTGGAGTGGAAACTATTTGCGACTCTGTGCAGATTGATGAAAATTTTGGCACAGATGTCTCAACAGTCTCAGAAAGGAATGGCAAGTGAGCCAACAAATCATCTAGAAGATGATGCTCACTTTCATGGATTTTTGGCTTCTCCAACAGAGTTAAAGATGGAGAATATGGTTGTGATGTTTGAATCATGTCAACATCCAAAGATTGTGTGGGAGAATTTGGTGTTTGAGGTGTTTCAATTTGTACATATTTTGGTTGTGACTCCACATTTGTTGGAGCCACATCAATTTGACTTTGAGATGGTGCAGTGACTGGGTCTTTAGCTCCAGTTTGCACTGTGTGTGTACCCTGTGCATCCCCAAGGGTTTTATATTTCTTCTTTCTTGTGTAGGTTTGTGGTGAACTTGTGTCCCTACCCCTTTTGTTCTGTGCTCCTGGTTGAGAGTTGTTGTTGTGTATTTTTAGATGTTCGTTCTCAGGGAAGGACTGATATCAACACCAATTTCAAGTCTTTTATCTCTTACAGTTCAGAAGTGTGGAGAATAATTTTGTGGGTGTATTAACTATCCACTAATTTAATCTAATAAACAAATAAAAGTTATAGAAGATATATGAGAGAAACAATCCAAGAATAAGGGTTCGTCAATGGCTATCATGAATGTCTAGTTTGTGTCTCTTGTTTTGTTAAAAACAATCCTTCTAGTGTTTATAAAATCCTCTCCCAAGGTAGATTATAGTGCCTACAATTATCCCTTGAAATCCACTCCCATGGTCCTACAAAGTACAATTATAAACTATTAAAAACAAAGGATTACATGTTTCACAATTTTCATATTAATATCCTGATCCAATACTTAAATTGTGTCTATCATATCATGTACTAGAATTACAACTCCTCTCCCGATTTGTTATAATTCCTATAGATACAATCAAAGGTTCGCGACTCCCTCAATTGTGTTAAGCCCTCAATGACAGATTAACCATCACAAGAAAATCACAATACAACTAAATAAACACAACAAGCCAAAGAATACTACCCAACACTTAGATTAAGGGATTAGCTACTCATGATATATGAAGAAAACAAATATATATATATATATATTAAAACCACAAATCATGAGTTAAGAATTTAAATACAGATAATACAACTTGAAGAGTTCCTTTGAAATCTGGATGAATCCCTTCGCTCCTTCTCCCAATCTCGCTCTCTAGTTGCCTCTCTCCCTTCTCTCTTAAGAATAATGGATATCTCTATTCTATTCATCTTAAAACCCTAATATTTATGTTTATATATACTTGGATGGGCTTTTAAAGGTCATACAAGGTAACTAAAAGAGAATTCAAAACAAGTTGGGAAAGCTATTTGATTACAATTTTCGTCAGGTTCAGGCCCTGAACCTTAACCTCAGGTCTTGAATGATGTCCTCAGGGCCTCACTCAAACTCTCATCAACACCATTGCATACATATGAATCATCATGGTATTAATTATCAAAAGAATAAGAAACATTTATGCTAGGAGGGAATGGAGCATAATATGAGTTGTAACAATAGAACGAGTTCACCTGATACGCATTAAAATCCTGAGAAGAATTAAAATTTTGATATCGTTCTTGATTGCTGATGAAATCTTGAGCGTTATCCCAGCCAAAATTTTTAACCATGTCATCTCCTCAACTCAAATCTTTACGTTGTCTACCACAAAGAAACATGTAGACACATAAAAGAAAAACAAAAAGAAGGAAAAAAAACTATATACAGAGATAAAATCCAAACTACAAGAAACAATTAACTCAAAATCAATATTGATGTCTTCCCCGAAAGCGGCGCCAATTTATTGTTGTGTATTTTTAGATGTTCGTTCTCAGGGAAGGACTGATATCAACACCAATTTCAAGTCTTTTATCTCTTACAGTTCAGAAGTGTGGAGAATAATTTTGTGGGTGTATTAACTATCCACTAATTTAATCTAATAAACAAATAAAAGTTATATAAGATATATGAGAGAAACAATCCAAGAATAAGGGTTCTTCAATGGCTATCATGAATATCTAGTTTGTGTCTCTTGTTTTGTTAAAAACAATCCTTCTAGTGTTTATAAAATCCTCTCCCAAGGTAGATTATAGTGCCTATAATTATCCCTTGAAATCCACTCCCATGGTCCTACAAAGTACAATTATAAACTATTAAAAACCAAGGATTACATGTTTCACAATTTTCATATTAATCTCCCGATCCAATACTTTAATTGTGTCTGTCATATCATGTACTAGAATTATAACTCCTCTCCTGATTCGTTATAATTCCTATAGATATAATCAAAGGTTCGCGACTCCCTCAATTGTGTTAAGCCCTCAATGACATATTAACCATCACAAGAAAATCATAATACAACTAAATAAACACAACATGCCAAAGAATACTACCCAACACTTGGATTAAGGGATTAGCTACTCATGATATATGAAGAAAACAAATATATATATTAAAACCATAAATCATGAGTTAAGAATTTAAATACAGATAATACAACTTGAAGAGTTCCTTTGAAATCTGGACGAATCCCTTCGCTCCGTCTCCCAATCTCGCTCTCTAGCTGCCTCTCTCCCTTCTCTCTTAAGAATAATGGATATCTCTATTCTATTCATCTTAAAACCCTAATACATATGTTTATATATACTTGGATGGGCTTTTAAAGGTCATACAAGGTAACTAAAAGAGAATTCAAAACAAGTTGGGAAAGCTATTTGATTACAATTTTCGCTAGGTTCAGGCCCTAAACCTTAACCTCGAGTCCTGAATGATATCCGCAGGGCCTCTTCAGAAGAGGTCAGGCCCTGAACTCCTTATTCTTCAAATCTGCTTCTTTCAGGCCCTGAACTCACAAGCTCAGGCCCTGAGGTAGGTGCATTTTCTCCACTGATTCCTTCAGGCCCTGAGCCTCCAAGCTCAGGTCCTGAACTCCCTTAATTTCTTCTTTTATCATGTATTCCTCTCTTTTGCACCTTCTTCTTCCATAATTCCCTACTAACATAGAAAATTAAGTCTTAGCATCCATCTAAGTTAAATAACAACTAATACTAATTATTTATGACTAAAGCATCACAAAACAAGGTTAAAAGAAGCATAACATGACATAAAAGAACTATAAATTGATCATGTATCAAGAGCTTGTTTCAATAGTTACATCATTTTGGGAGGATGAAACTAGAATTGAGCTTTTATCCTTATTAACAACCACAGTTTGTTGGGAAACTGTGGTGTGGCTTGGTTTGGGTACACTATGCTCACCATCTTTATCCTTAGGGCTTCTTTGATTTTCACCCAGTCCCTCACCCTTCTTTTCCACCTTCACACTCCCCTCTTTGTATTTAGTGGATTTTACAACTGGCATCTTTTGAGAGACACCAGAGGGGGCTTTCTTTGTCTTTGGTTTTGAAACTTTTGTTTTGGTAGCTTGGGTAGGCATATGTCTGGTCATTGACACAGATGGCACTGCTACACTAGAAGGCAAAGAAATGGTTGAGGTTGAAAGAGTAGAGACAGTTGAAATTACCTCACTTACCTGAGGTACCTCTATTACAGGAAAGTAGAAGAGTGGCACCTCTTTGTGGTGATCTGCTCTATTGAGATCTGCAATAATTCTCCTTTCTTGAACCCAGCAATCTAATTTGTTGGTTGGGTTCTCAAGCACCATATCCTCAAAGAGATGGTCAGCAAGCATCATTAGAAATCTAGCATAATAAATATTCTTACCCCTCTTGTTAAGCTCCCCTAACTTAAACCCCAACTCAAACAAGACAGGATCACTAAAATTGAAGTATTTATCAGTTACTAGCATGTAAAGCATATTGAGCATGGAGATATTAACAGAATCAAAGTTGCTAATTTTATCAGAAAATACTTTAGTAACTACATCACACAAATAACTCCATTCTTTTCTAAGACCCAATCTCCTAATTTCACTTAATTTAGAGATGGTAAGTGCATAACCCATGGAGTTTAACATGTTAACAATATCAGTGTATGTGTGTGGAGTAGTGACAGTATTATCAGGAATTTTAAAGCATGCTTTAACAATGTCACTATTAACATAGTATTCTTACCTTTAATAGTGAAAGTGATGGTCTAGTCAGTTGAGTTGTACACTGCAGTCGTCCATATTTCCTCCACAACCTCACAGTAGATAGTGGGAGACTCCAACATGGTATATTTGAGCTTGCAGCCTTGCACAAAATCCATCATTTTGTGGTAGTCGCCAGACTATTGAATCCCCTTATTCACCAGAGCTGTGAAGTTGTTCTTCTCATAGATAAAGCCAGTTTGGGACATGATTTTGACGACTGGTTCCATTGTTAGAGAGTCAAAATTGCAGAGAAAAAGAGGGTAATTGCTTTTGAGACAAAAAGAAGTTAGAGCAGATGAATTGAGAATGATAAAAGAAAAGAAATGAAAAAGAATTTTGCTTTTATACTATCTCAAAAATAACTGTCAAAAGTAATAAA
Organism: Apium graveolens; assembly: GCF_009905375.1. Taxonomy (NCBI): domain Eukaryota; kingdom Viridiplantae; phylum Streptophyta; class Magnoliopsida; order Apiales; family Apiaceae; genus Apium; species Apium graveolens. The sequence continues at coordinate 157,879,968 of NC_133650.1, forward strand.
GTAAAATAAAGTGACCAATAAAAATTGCCCAAAATAGCCATTTTAAAAATAAATTGTAAAAATTCCATCACTTATCCGTCGTTTTATGCTTACAAACTGTAAGTATACTCGATGGATAATGTTCAGAAAATCAACGGCTAGGAATGAGATAATTCGACGGATGAGGATAAATCAGTTATCCGTCGAGATATAAAATATTCCAAAAAAATAATTGATTTTATTAACAAATTGTATATCGACGGATGATCAAACTCGATGGATAATGATCATCCGTCGGGATGTAAATTTTGACTTAGCCAAAATTTCGTCCAAGACTGAAAAATCAATTAAATTTCTGGCTACATTACAACTTGCAAAATATCTGAAAAGATTCAAGAGTAATTAAGCATACCTAACTCACTTACCAACCTTGAAAAGGCAGATTCATCCAGTGGCTTGGTAAATATATCTGCAAGCTATTTTTCACTTGGAACAAAATGTAGTTCCACAGTAACATTCATTACATGTTCCATTATGAAGTGGTACTTGATGTCTATGTGCTTTGTTCTTGAATGTTGTACTGGATTCTCAGTGATGGAAATTACACTTGTATTATCACAGAAAATAGGAATTCTTTCCACTTGCAGACCATAGTCTAACAATTGGTTTTTCATCCACAAAATCGGTGCACAGCAACTGCCAGCAGCAATATATTCAGCTTCTGCTGTAGAGGTAGAAACTGAATTTAGCTTTTTACTGAACCAGGACACAAGCTTGTTTCCTAGAAATTGATAGGTTCCTGTAGTACTGTTTCTATCAATTCTACAACCTGCATAATCTGCATCTGAATAACCAGTTAGATCAAAACCAGAATCTCTAGGGTACCAAATGCCAAGTTTTGGTGTACCTTTGAGATATCTGAAAATTCTCTTAATAGCAATTAAATGAGATTCTCTAGGATCAGCCTGAAATCTAGCACAAAGACATGTAGCAAACATTATATTTGGCCTATTAGCTCTTAAGTATAGAAGTGAGCCAACCATGCCTCTGTAACTTGAAATATCCACAGACTTTTCAGTAGTGTTTAATTCAAGTTTAGTTGTAGTGGCCATGGGAGTTTTTGCAGATGTGCAATCCATTAGTTCAAACTTCTTTAAAAGATCATAAATGTATTTAGTTTGACTAATGAATATTCCATTACAAACTTGCTTAACTTGCAAACTAAGAAAGTAAGTTAGTTCTCCCATCATACTCATTTCATACTTACTTTGCATCAATTTGCCAAACTTTTTGCAAAGTTTTTCATCTATAGAGCCAAAAAAAATATCATCTACATAAATTTGAACAAGTATGCTAGAGCCATTAACATTTCTAAAGAATAAGGTTTTGTCTACAGTACCTCTAGTGAAGTGATTCTCTAAAAGAAATTTTGACAAAGTGTCATACCAGGCTCTAGGTGCATGCTTCAATCCATAGAGTGCTTTCAAAAGATAGTATACATGATCAGGTAGATTTGGATCTTCAAAACCAGGAGGCTGACTGATATAGACTTCCTCCTCCAAATCTCCATTTAGAAAAGCACTTTTGACATCCATTTGATAGACCTTGAAATTTGCATGGGCTGCATAGGCTAAGAAAATTCTGATGGCTTCAAGTCTTGCAACAGGAGCAAATGTTTTATCAAAATCTATTCTTTCTTGTTAACAATAGCCATTAGCAACCAATCTAGCTTTGTTCCTGACTACTATTCCATTTTCATCCATCTTGTTTCTGAATACCCATTTGGTGTCTATTGGATTCTTTCCTTTAGACTTGGGTACCAGCTTCCAAACATTGTTCCTTTCAAATTGGTTTAGCTCCTCCTGCATAGCTAAAATCCAATCAGGATCCAACAAAGCTTCTTCTACCTTCTTTGGTTCTTCCTTGGATAGGAAACTGCTATATAGACATTCTTCTTGAGTTGCTCTCCTTGTTTGAACTCTAGAAGATACATCACCAATGATGAGCTCAAAGGGGTGATTTTTTGTCCATTTTCTTTGTTGAGGTAGATTAGCTCTAGATGAAGAGGCCTCATTGTTGTCTTGATGTGTGATTGAGTTTTGATTATTAGAAACTCCCCCTGAGTTTATAAATCTATGATTTGAGAAAGAGGGACTTTCTGTAAATGATCTATTCTGACTTTCAGCTTTTTTCGATGACCCGACAGATGGTGTATTTTGAGTTCCGACGGCTGAGGCTGATTGTCTCTCGATGGATGATGCAGATTGTCTACCGACGGATGAAGCATTTTGTAACTCGATGGATGTTGAGTTATTAGCTTCATTGGTAGTTGATTTTTCTGCACTTTCCTTATTTGTAATTTTTTGATCACTTTCATCTTCACTGTCATCACTAACCATCTCCACATTGTCAAATTTGAGGCTCTCATGATAATCTCCATCTTGTAGTCCTTCAACAATAAACACATTCCTGTAACACCCCCAAATCCGGGGTCGGGGATCCGGGTTGTCACGAGTTCCATTTCCCTTAATAACACCCAATATTAATAAATAATCAACTACTCTGTACTGTGACCCCACAATAAACACACACACCACAAGTTATAGTCTCAGAGATGAATATCTAAAAATAATCACAAGTCATTTTATTCCATAATTATCTGCCAATACACCTTAAAAGGGTTTCTGAATAATTTACATTTCTTCGCCATTATTACAATTCATAAATATACATAAATCTGGTACATCAAAAGTTGAAGCCTAGCCTATTGGTAGTTCCTACCTCAGCTACAGCGATATCAATGCCTATAGGAAACTGCGGAACGTTTCCTATCCGCTCGCGAATTGGGAGCTTGATCCTGTTCATCTTTTCTATCTGTTGTTGTGTGATGAAAGAAGAAAGCAAGGGTGAGCAGCAAGCCCACCAAAATAATATGTATAATGATTAACAATATATGAGCCTTCTCATAGTACTCATGAAAGTCTTGGTCAAAAGAAATGAACCAAGTTTGATATCTTAATGCGATGAAGTCGCAAAATATTCAGTATATATACATATATACTTTTCAAAATCTTGGAAGTCCTCTTCCATGCATAATATACACAGAGTTGCAGTTTATAACTGTATAAAACTATCGTTGCAAGGTGATCTCATATATCTAACCTTGTCTCAACGTTTTTCTGAAAATCTTTGACATACATAAGATAATCATTTATTAGATATAAGTTTAAAAGATGAAGTTATAAGATACTCCAATATACTTATATCTTTTCCAAATACTACTTGAACTACCACCGTTCAAGTTATAATTAGTTTCAAAAGTTCATCACATAGATGAGACTACAAGATAATACTTGAATAGATTCAATCTTTGAAATATTATTGAATAAAATGAAGTTACGAGATACTTCATTAAGTCCCGATATATATATACACCTATATATATCTCTCATACATTTCCTGAAAACCTCTGTCATGTAAAGTATGAATAGAGTTGCAATATCCAATGAATTTGGAAAGAAAAGAAATTTTGGCATAAACCTGATATCTTGCTGATCAGGCAAAGATACCAATAAGTAACCTTTTCTACTAGTAGATGGATGAATCCCCCACCGGTCATCACCCTGGCCACATAAGGACCTTGTGCTGGACAGCCACCCGGCCTCTTACGCGTTGATGGACTGCCGCCCAGCCACTTACACTTTGATAGACCGTACCCCGGCCTGTCGCTTATGTCGACTCAATTAGAGGGACTTACTTCCCGAACGTTGGGCAAGTAATCAAATTGTTTTCTCAAAACAGCAACCACGTTACGAATGTAAAATACACCACAGAGCTGGATCCCCCAGGTTTTGAGCGAGTATTTAAATCTCCTTCGAAATGAGGATCTTAAATATAAAAGAATGAGTTTTGGGATCCGCCCTAACTTTTAGAAATCATTTTGAAGACTCGAAAACATTTTTAAGAATGTTTGGAGTACTACTGATTTATTAAAATAAATCAATCCCGATATATAAGAAATATCTGAATATTATTATTTAAATAATATTCTCATAAAGATAATCCTTATAAAAATAATCGAAGTAGAAGTTTTAAAACTCATACTTGAAATGAATATTAAATAACCAAAGATATACTTATACGAAAGTACTATCTTTATTTGAATAATCGAAAATAAGTTTGATTATCGAAACATTATTCTTTAATAAAATAAAGAATATTATTAAATAATAAGCGGAGTCATAATACCTCGAATGAATATTATAATTAATATTCATTAAATAAAATAAACGGAGTCATACATCCTCAAATGAATATTCAAATAATATTCATTAAATAATATAACTGAGTCATAAGCCCTCGAATGAATATTATAAATAATATTCATTAAATAAAATAAAGTTAAAGTTATCGAATAAACCTTATTCGATTAATAGTTTTGAAAACTATAACCATGTAAATATAAAAATATATATATTATACTCGGGAACATCGACTCCCGGTTTAGAAATATGTTCACCTTTGGGTCCCCTATACTAAGGGTAAACTCAAATACCGCTTATCTCTAGCATAGATATTATGCAACTATAAGCATTGAAATCAACAGATAAATAACCAGATTACGAAACAGACATGCATATATACCAATCATGCACTTATCACAAGATAATGCATATACATATATTTACATCACAACAACAGTATAACGGGTAGAAAACTTGCCTGAGTGCTCCCGGATAGACTTAAGCTTAGAGTATGTCCGATAACCTATGAACAACAACATAAGTCAGAATTAGACCCCGGTCGCTTAAGAAACTAGACTTTAACCATTTAGAGTCCTAATGTTCGCTTTCGCGCTTAACGATTCACTTAAGTCGCTCGAGTACCCTCGGCTCCACCATTTTTAATAAATTAACCATTAAGGGTTTTAAGGCGATTCTTTCGCGAGTACCTTACCAACTGCCTAATCCACTTTACATAATTTTTTCTTACCCTAATTAATCATTTAAGGTCCTTAACCAAGGTTTCAAAGTAAGGCGAGTGGTAACGGTACGGTCGCGAAACACCGTTACTTAAAACGGTCGTTTCTCCTAAACCGTACATCGGAATCAAATGAACTACATATCAAAACGAAGCTCGTAACATGAACTATCTAATCATGGAAATGGTCAAAACCTAGCAGTGAGTTCACGGGTCCTAATGTTAAGAACAAAAATAGCCTAAAGTAAATCGGACATTACGACGACTATATTTACGCGATTTCCCAAAATTTTACCAACCAATTCAACACCAATTCATCACCAATCAATCCCAATACAACCATATGACCATATCACTCATCAACCACTTTAAACCATTTAATACAAGCTCAAATCATACCATGAATCATCAAGAACAACTAGTGCTACTTTTTAACTCCAAAATCAACAAAAGCACTTAACCACTAAGATCTCAACATGACAAAACAACTACTACACTTAATCTCTCATTCCATCATCATAATCATTTATACCAAACAACTAAATGCTAAGATAATGAAGAGTTATACCTTCCTTGAAGCTTTTAATCCATGAAAGATCCTTGGAATGCCCATGGAAGCCTTAATCTAACCTCCTACAAGCTTGTTCTTTCAAAGAAATCAAGAACACAAAATTTAATTTTAAGAAAGTACTATTCACCTTCTTCTTGAATGATTTATAGGAAATGCTAGGAAAGGATTTTGAAGCTAAGATTTCTAGGAAGTATGTAACTTAACTAGGAGAAGCTAGGATAATTACCTTGTAAATTAGCAAGTGGAGGAGCTTGGACTTCCCTTTTGCTAAGAAAGAAGCCGAGAGCTTCATGAAGAAAATGGAGTGTTTTGTGTTTTTTTTTTGTGATTTGTTTTGATTTGCCTTGGTTGTTTTTGTTTTGATTTTGGTTAATTACCTTTCTAACCTTGAACTTTGTATGGTTTTAAATCAACCACACCTCCTTCCCCTTATATCATGCTTATGTCATGCTTATGATGTCATCATCCCTTACTTGCCCTCTTCTTATTGGTTGGATGACCTCATCATCCCTAACCTCCTTGATTAACTTCCTAATTGTTTGCCTAATGACCGCTGATCTGTTATACGGTTCGCTTAACTTTCGTTCTCGTTTCTCGGTTGAGGGCCCGGGATCTTATTACTTGGGTTTCCTTAACCTTTCTCAATACATTATATTTATTTTATGATCCCCTCTTATAATCCTTTTATTTAAATCCTTTTTATCATGTTACCTTATACTCAATTCTTTCCGTATCTAGTGGATTTCCGGGAAAAATCAAAGTGTTCGGAATTGGATCCTGACGATCTTTACATACACTTATATACCATATAGAGTACTAATAAAATCTCAGAATATCCATAACAGAACCCCTACATAGTGTGGCATGAAAAGTTTTCTCATTCAGCAAAAACACTATTCATAAGGGTTACAAAAAGTTTAAAATTTTGGGGGTTATTACAGTCTCCCCTCCTTAAAATGATTCCATCCCGGAATCAAATAGAAAACAAATGGGGGTACTTTTCTAGCATTGCGCTCTCTAGTTCCCAAGTTGATTCTTCCATATTATGATTCTTCCATAGCACTCTGACTAGCTTGATCACTTTGTTCCGAAGTACCTGCTCCTTCTTATCTATAATCCTTACTGGTTTCTCCACGTAAGTCAAATCTAGTTGCATATCCACATGCTCGTACTCCACTATGTGTCTGGCATCCCGATGATACTTCCTTAGCATTGACACATGGAACACATTATGAACTTGTTGTAGGTTCGGGGGTAAGGCTAGCTCGTAAGCCAACTTCCCAATCCGTCTTAGTATCTCAAAAGGTCCAATGTATCTTGGGCTTAGTTTTCCTTTCTTTCCAAATCTCATTAATCCCTTCCAAGGGGATACCTTTAGCAGTACTAAGTCCCCTACTTCATACTCTTTGTCCTTTCGAGTCAAATCAGCATACCTCTTATGTCCATCTTGGGTTACTACCAGCCGTCCTCTGATTAGATCTATTATATCCCTGGTCCTTTGGACTACTGCGGGTCCGAGCATCTTGCGCTCTTACAACTTTATCCTAACATAAGGGAGATCGACATTGTCTTCCCTCAAGGATCTCATAAGGCGATATCTCCATACTGACATATGATCTATTGTCGTAAGAAAACTCAATCCGTGTTAAGTGATCATTCCAATTTCTTTCAAGTCTATTGCACAGACTCTCATTATAGCTTTTAGCATTAGATCTTTTGCTTCTCAATACCCATTCTTTTCCAGTTCGTAATCGCTACTACCTTCCGTTCCTAATATTATACTGGTTATACTTTTGCTCGTTAGCGTTCTATAACCTTTTAATAACCACGTCAACCTTAGTATCACGAATGTGTTTCCATTCCGAATACTACCACAACTTTATTACTCCTTTTTCAGCTGTTTCTATTTTCCAAAGTTTGATCAATCATATAGAAGTAAAAGAATTTATTGAGAGATCACTATGATCATGAACACTTGTTACATTGCATAGTTAGTACAGAAGGTGGCCAGCCTTTAGTACTTGACAAGCAATTAAACAACATGTGGTATCCTACTAGGCTTCAATCACATAGATAGATAGTCATTCGGCAATACCTCCCCTTCTGGAAGGGTTGTTCTTCTCAGCTTATATGAAATGAAAAGAAGAGAAAAGAACGAATTGAAGAGAATTGTATATGAAAAAAAATACTGCCACAAATATCTGGCTTGGAATCTACCTCTGAAATATAGAGGTTTATCATAGGAGAACAACACATATGTATCTATATCGATATCCAGTATTATCGCATCGCATTTCACATGCTTAAAAATTTTTGCTATTCCGTCCATCATTCTATGGACCCATGCTCTTCCTCGAGCTTATACACAATCACATTTGAAACTCCCTCGACATCGAAAATCGAATCTAGGATCTCATTCTAGACATCATCGTTACTAGAATTCTATACTTGCATCGCAACCTTCCTCGTATAGTCATACGACCCTCTATTGATAAGGAGGAATAAATATTCAATAGGTAAATAATCTACTTAATTTTTTTTTTGCTAAATTATAATCTACTTAATTAGTCTATTCAATGATAACTTATACATCACCACGACCCGATTAGTGGTACTCAATCTCAACATTCATTACAATACAACTCTCATAGTTGTCATTGTCTCATTATTCATAGACTCATTGGAGCATTACTATGGTCCACCACTGACCTACTGTAGTCATTCACTTTCCATGAAGTCTTAATAGCTAACCATACGGAGTCCATACATATCGTATCGAATTCTTCTAGGGAGGTAACATGATCACCGTTCATGATTCATGAAGAATACTCCTGATCCTGACGTACATTCATGACATGAAGCAGATAAAATTGCAGAAGAGTTTCAATCAAAGCAACGATAGCAGGCTAATACCATTCTTAATCGTATGCCTTAAATAGAAGACTTAACTCAAGGGTTCGTCTAGTCCTTTTTGAAACATGGTCCTGGCTTATCTCAAGATAGTATCTTCTGAGATAGATAGCCCGCTCATGGCGATTACACGAATTAAACCTTTACCAACTACTATTACGGTTGGGTATTGCACAGTCATCAGAAGGAATGTCAATATTCCAAACCATAATACAACCTTTATGGCTTCAACCATCATCATTGTATTCCTCTGGCACGAGCACATATAATTGCTCTCTTACCTTTAAAGTGTCGGCCACCTCTTTGGCCTTTCCTGATAGTAAAATTTCCTTACAGTCAATGTCATTTTAACCACCTCCAAATAAATTTTCTACCTCATTTCAATCACAGCTTATATGAAGTTGTTTCCCTTAAAATCTGATGAGAAAGAAAAAAAATCACCATTTTTCCATAAGTCATTGCCTCAGTCTTTAGAGGTTAATCACTGTCACGACTGACTCTCAATCATACTTAGAACATCTTTTATCTTAAGTCTTAATTGCCCTGAACAATTTCGACCATTACTGGTCCGATCCATACTTTCTCTTGGTTTAACACGTGCCCCACTTGGCATCATTATAATTACGTCATATTTCCTTTATCAACATTTCTATTTTTGAGAATTTTAAATATTACCATTCTCCTTGTAAAACCTCTAAGGTTATCCTTGAATCGTTCCTCATGTATTCCCTAGATACAGGGCATATCAAGATACCTTTTATTAATACCAGAATCATTGTCTATATATTTCTGAAAAAAATTTATCCATTGATTCTTAAAGGTTGTTATTACCTTAATCCTTTCCAATTCATACTATCAAAACTCATACTATCCCTATTAAGGGTGAAATCCAACCTTTATGCATTCCCCTAGGATTCGTTTTAAGTTACCGATGTTCTATCCTTAATTCCACCTTTAAAAAGGTACATGCATCCTTCCATGAATAAATCAAGTCATATATCCCTGATAAGGGTGTCTTATTCAATCATTCCCACCTCGATAGTATATGCCTAATTTCACAATAACATCTGTATTCAAAATGAGGTCAATCAATATGGCCTCCAAAAGATAACAACGGTTATCCGCTTCTTGCCTAATTTGGTAACGATAACAAGGATGTTCTGGAAGATATTGGTCGTGTTCAACGTGAACTTCTTCTTAATAAATCCTTATTTACTTTTGTTGTTTATCTCAACAGTCATCTCAATGTTGGGATATCTTTCATACCTGGCGTCTCCCTTTATGGGTATCATGCCCCTGGTCTTACACTTCACATTCTTGAAGGTCACTTCCTTCATCCAATTTTCCTAATTTCTTACTTTCTTGTCTCCTCAGTCTATCCGCGTCTCATTATTTATCCTTCGAATTATCTCAAGGTTTCCTCGAATCCTCCCAACTTATAGGGGATAAAATATATGTATCTCTTATGCCTTCAACCATCAATTTTAACTCATGGTCAATCACCCTCATCCTGACGAAAACATACTTTTCTATTTCTATTGCTACGAGTCTTTAGGGTTTCCTCATACCCAACTCCCTTATCATACCTCAAACTCTATTGCCTTTATATTCCTTTCCACTTCAGTTTCTTTTTATTTTCCTTTCTTTTATCATTATTTCATGAACCAACACAACATAAGCATTGATTTCAAATATCCCGTCATTCTGGATTCGTGTCTTCAGAACGAATCTTGATAACTTTTACAACTTAGATTCATAATTCATCATACTCGTCTGCCTTTGTTCTGGCTCTAAAGCTTTTACACTATCTCCATAACCTTGGGAAGTACTTTCCTGAAAACAATTGATTGAACTTAAATCAGTTTATTATAATCTCTTGCTCCGTGCCTTCCTTGGCCTTTCACCAGCGGGTGGCCTCTCTCTTAGGAGGGTAAGTGACAAAACAGTCTTTTGTGATTCGTCAATCATTTAGAATCTCAAATGATTCCTATATTTCCTTTAGCCAGGCTCTTGCCTCGACTGGGTCAACCTGTTCCTTGGAACTCTTAGAGGTTAGTGATTTAAAGGTCATGAAAGAATTTCCAACCGCATTATTTCCTCAAGGTGGTGGTTGGGGATAATAGTCTAAGTTCTTTTTAGACAGGTCCATGAATTGCCGTATAGGAGTACCGTCTCGGGTCTCCTTTCCTTACTCGACTTTTTATTTTCTTAGTATGAAATGTTTCATCCTTCTCCCATACTTGGGGTTATCTTATACGTTAAAATCATCATTTCCACTTCATTATGTTACGGGTTCCTTATATCTTGATGGCGTCCTCCCTGACTATCACATTCAGGGTTTGCCCTTAATCTTATTCCTTGAACTATGACTTTCATCTAAGATCTCATCTTTAAGCTCTTGAACATTTGGAACCCAAATTCTATAGGAATACCTCATTATTCCCTTATCATCTTTCTCGGTATTAATCTCATATCTATTTGCTGGCTCCCTGCCTTCATTCATCACTTTTTCTGGCACAATATGTTCTTTTCCAATAATTCGGTCTGTATTGCAATCTCAAACAGCTTTTCGGTCCCGTCTCCGGTTACCTTCACTTCTATTTCCATTTTCTCAAAATCTCTTATAAACTTTCCCAAAGACATTATTATCTTGAGTCTCTCCTTTTTACTAAGGGCATCAGCCACCACATTGGCTTTCCCTGAATGATAAAGAATCTCCCAATCATAATTCTTGATTAGCTCTAACCACCTCATTTAGCGCATGTTGAGCTCTTTCTGCGTGAAAATGTACTAGAGCACTTATGGCTTAGGTAAATCTCGCACTTCTCTCCATACAAGTAGTGCCTCCAAGATTTAGGGCAAAACTATTGCCACGAGCCCAAGCTCATGGGTGGGGATATCAAATTTTATATTCCCTTAATTGTCTTGACGCGTACGCGATTACCTTGTTGTGCTGTATAAGAAGCACCCTAATTCCTTATGTGAAGCGTCACTACAAATCACAAAATCTCCTTTTCCATCCGGCAACGCCAACATAGGAGTCGTCACCAACCTTTGCTTCAGTTCTTGAAAGCTGTTCTCGCATTTCTCTGTCCATTCGAACTTCTCAGTCTTATGAGTAAGCCGCGTTAAAGGGGCTACTATCTTTATCAACTTGAACGAACCTCCGATAGTGACCGACCAATCCTACCTCTGGTAGTTTCCCTAACCATGGTTATCAATTCCTCAGTGGTCCTTTATTCATTCTTTTCAGGATCCCCCACGGGATCCTCCTTAGCAACAATCCCTTCTCGGACAACATCCTCAACCGCTACATCCTCAATATGAACATCATCCGGTCCTGCATTAGGACGTTCTATCGGATCCACAATCTGATCTCCAATAAGTAATAAAACATCATCGCGTTGTTGCTCCTCAACCTCAGGGTTCGAAGTCCCGCTACCATATACGATAACGAACTACGCTTCTATCACGATATTTATAAGGGTTCTTATAAGGGTTTTAACTGTCAATACTACGTTAGGTAGCCCGACTATGAACTTGGCAAGAGTTCTTATTATCTTAGTGAACTTATTATCTTAACGTCACATCATCTCTGAGGTTTATAACGCTTAGCTCTGATACCATTCCTGTAACACCCCCAAATCCGGGGTCGGGGATCCGGGTTGTCACGAGTTCCATTTCCCTTAATAACACCCAATCTTAATAAAAAATCAACTACTCTGTACTGTGACCCCACAATAAACACACACACAACAAGTTATAGTCTCCGAGATGAATATCCAAAAATAATCATAAGTCATTTTATTCCACAATAATCTGCCAATACACCTTAAAAGGGTTTCTGAATAATTTACATTTCTTTGCCATTATTACAATTCATAAATATACATAAATCCGGTACATCAAAAGTTGAAGCTTAGCCTATTGGTAGTTCCTACCTCTGCTACAGCGACATCAATGCCTATAGGAAACTGCGGAACGTTTCCTATCCGCTCGCGAATTGGGAGCTAGGTCTTGTTCATCTTTTCTATCTATTGTTGTGTGATGATAGAAGAAAGCAAGGGTGAGCAGCAAGCCCACCAAAATAATATGTATAATGATTAACAATATATGAGCCTTCTCATAGTACTCATGAAAGTCTTGGTCAAAAGAAATGAACCAAGTTTGATATCTTAATGCGATGAAGTCGCAAAATATTCAGTATATATACATATATACTTTTCAAAATCTTGGAAGTCCTCTTCCATGCATAATATACACAGAGTTCCAGTTTATAACTGTATAAAACTATCATTGCAAGGTGATCTCATATATCTAACCTTGTCTCAACATTTTTCTGAAAATCTTTGACATACATAAGATAATCATTTATTAGATATAAGTTTAAAAGATGAAGTTACAAGATACTCCAATATACTTATATCTTTTCCAAATACTACTTGAACTACCACCGTTCAAGTTATAATTAGTTTCAAAATTTCATCACATAGATGAGACTACAAGATAATACTTGAATAGATTCAATCTTTGAAATATTATTGAATGAAATGAAGTTACGAGATACTTCATTAAGTCCCGATATATATATACACCTATATATATCTCTCATACATTTCCTGAAAACCTCTGTCATGTAAAGTATGAACAGAGTTGCAATATCCAATGAATTTGGAAAGAAAAGAAATTTTGGCATAAACCTGATATCTTGCTGATCAGGCAAAGATACCAATAAGTAACCTTTTCTACTAGTAGATGGATGAATCCCCCACCGGTCATCACCCTGGCCACATAAGGACCTTGTGCTGGACCACCACCCGGCCTCTTACGCGTTGATGGACTGCCACCCCGCCACTTACACTTTGATAGACCGTACCCCGGCCTGTCGCTTATGCCGACTCAATTAGAGGGACTTACTTCCCGAACGTTGGGCAAGTAATCAAATTGTTTTCTCAAAACAGCAACCACGTTGCGAATGTAAAATACACCACAGAGCCAGATCCCCCAGGTTTTGAGCGAGTATTTAAATCCCCTTCGAAAGGAGGATCTTAAATATAAAAGAATGAGTTTTGGGATCCGCCCTAACTTTTAGAAATCATTTTGAAGACTCGAAAACATTTTTAAGAATGTTTGGAGTACTGCTGATTTATTAAAATAAATCAGTCCCGATATATTAGATATATCTGAATATTATTGTTTAAATAATATTCTCATAAAGATAATCCTTATAAAATAATCGAAGTAGAAGTTTTAAAACTCATACTTGAAATGAATATTAAATAACCAAAAATATACTTATACGAAAGTACTATCTTTATTTGAATAATCGAAAATAAGTTTGATTATCGAAACATTATTCTTTAATAAAATAAAGAATATTATTAAATAATAAGCGAAGTCATAATACCTCGAATGAATATTATAATTAATATTCATTAAATAAAATAAACGGAGTCATACATCCTCAAATGAATATTCAAATAATATTCATTAAATAATATAACTGAGTCATAAGCCCTCGAATGAATATTATAAATAATATTCATTAAATAAAATAAAGTTAAAGTTATCGAATAAACCTTATTCGATTAATAGTTTTGAAAACTATAACCATATATATAAAAATATATATATTATACTCGGGAACATCGACTCCTGGTTTAGAAATATGTTCACCTTTGGGTCCCCTATACTAAGGGTAAACTCAAATACCGCTTATCTCTAGCATAGGTATTATGCAACTATAAGCATTGAAATCAACAGATAGATAACCAGATTACGAAACAGACATGCATATATACCATATCAGCATGCTCCAATATATCGCAAAATTTGCTAATAACAATCATGCACTTATCACAAGATAATGCATATACATATATTTACATCACAACAATAGTATAACGGGTAGAAAACTTGCCTGAGTGCTCCCGGATAGACTTAAGCTTAGAGTGTGTCCGATAACCTATGAACAACAACATAAGTCGGAATTAGACCCCGGTCGGTTAAGAAACTAGACTTTTACCATTTAGAGTCCTAATGTTCACTTTCGCGCTTAACGATTCACTTAAGTCGCTCGAGTACCCTCGGCTCCACCATTTTTAATAAATTAACCATTAAGGATTTTAAGGCGATTCTTTCGCGAGTACCTTACCAACTGCCTAATCCACTTTACATAATTGTTTCTTACCCCAATTAGTCATTTAAGGTCCTTAACCAAGGTTTCAAAGGCGAGTGGTAACGGTTCGGTCGTGAAACACCGTTACTTAAAACGGTCGTTTCTCCTAAACCGTACATCGGAATCAAACGAACTACATATCAAAACGAAGCTCGTAACATGAACTATCTAATCATGGAAATGGTCAAAACCTAACAGTGAGTTCACGGGTCCTAATGTTAAGAACAAAAACAGCCTAAAGTAAATCGGACATTACGACGGCTATGTTTACGCGATTTCCCAAAATTTTACCAACCAATTCAACACCAAATCATCACCAATCAATCCCAATACAACCATATGACCATATCACTCATCAACCACTTTAAACCATTTAAACCAAGCTCAAATCATACCATGAATCATCAAAAACAACTAGTGCTACTTTTTAACTCCAAAATCAACAAAAGCACTTAACCACTAAGATCTCAACATGACAAAACAACTAATACACTTAATCTCTCATTCCATCATCATAATCATTTATACCAAACAACTAAATGCTAAGATAATGAAGAGTTATACCTTCCTTGAAGCTTTTAATCCATGAAAGATCCTTGGAATGCCCATGGAAGCCTTAATCTAACCTCCTACAAGCTTGTTCTTTCAAAGAAATCAAGAACACAAAAATTAATTTCAAGAAAGTACTATTCACCATCTTCTTGAATGATTTATAGGAAATGCTAGGAAAGGATTTTGAAGCTAAGATTTCTAGGAAGTATGTAACTTAACTAGGAGAAGCTAGGATAATTACCTTGTAAATTAGCAAGTGGAGGAGCTTGGACTTCCCTTTTGCTAAGAAAGAAGCTGAGAGCTTCATGAAGAAAATGGAGTGTTTTGTGTTTTTTTTGTGATTTGTTTTGATTTGCCTTGGTTGTTTTTGTTTTGATTTTGGTTAATTACATTTCTAACCTTGAACTTTGTGTGGTTTTAAATCAACCACACCTCCTTCCCCTTATGTCATGCTTATGATGTCATCATCCCTTACTTGCCCTCTTCTTATTGGTTGGATGACCTCATCATCCCTAACATCCTTGATTAACTTCCTAATTGTTTGCCTAATGACCGTTGATCTGTTATACGGTTCGCTTAACTTTCGTTCTCGTTTCTCGGTTTAGGGCCCGGGATCTTATTACTTGGGTTTCCTTAACCTTTCTCAATACATTATATTCCTTTTATGATCCTCTCTTATAATCCTTTTATTTAAATCATTTTTATCATGTTACCTTATACTCAATTCTTTCCGTATCTAGTGGATTTCCGTGAAAAATCAAAGTGTTCGGAATTGGATTCTGACGATCTTTACATACACTTATATACCATATAGAGTACTAATAAAATCTCAGAATATCCATAACAGAACCCCTACATAGTGTGGCAGGAAAAGTTTTCTCATTCAGCAAAAACACTATTCATAAGGGTTACAAAAAGTTCAAAATTTTGGGGGTTATTACATAACTGGTAATTAATAATCCGCAAAGATCGGTACATACTATGCTTGCTTCATTATGAAGGATGTCTGTTCTCATAGACATTTATGTGGTGACACTATAGCTAGTATGTAGGTGCTTATTATAGAATAAGTTCACTGAACATGACTCACACAGCTGAACAACTGATGGAGTTCACTCACGTGTCAGCAGTTGTTCACATAGTGATAGTTGTAAAAGTATCCTTAGACTTGAGGTCATCATTGTCATCTTGTGTACACTGAACTATGCTTTGGTTTAGTTCTTAGTCTCAAGGGACAATTATAAGGGCTCTACTGGGTATATGAATTTATACACGAAGATAGTGTATGATCAATAAAGGATCTACCCCTTCCAGTGAAGGAGGAGAATGTTCAATGCTGATCCACTTGTGTTAGTTCAGGAATCTCTGGCCAGAGTGAATGAAATTAGAAAGGAGTTTCTAATTTACATTAACTAGAACTAAGCATAGTGAATGAGAAAGCAAGTGATTAAATAAGATAGGCTTGACACAAGTTCCATGCCTTGTATTTAATCGTGATATTGCAGGGTAGAAGGAATTGATTGTACGGTAACTACTCACTGAATAGGTTCTTGGTATTCTAAGCAGTGAATTCGTATTATCCGGATAGTCGCGATATGCTGAGAAGTATCCCTCATGATGTAGAATAAATATGATTAATTAATTAATCATATTTAATGAATTAGAGAATTTATATAAATAATAATAAAATAGTTTTATTATTATTTATTTTTACTACCGGCTTAATATTGAACCTACAGGGTCACACCATAAAAGAGAATGATTTAATGGTGGAGGGATTAATTAATAATGGCTGATAATTATTTATTTATGAAATAAATAATTAATTGGCAAATTTAATAATTGATTAAATGAGATTTAATTGATTATAAATTAATTAAGAAAAGGTTCTTAATATTATTAATTAAGAATTTAATTTTTGGAAATTAAATCAAGAGAGAGAATTATTTCTAAAGTGTTTAGAAAAATGATTAATAATTAAAAGGTGTTTTAATTATTAGTGAGAATAATAAAGGGTTAATAATAATAATATTTTATGGGAAAAATTTTAGCTGAAAATTTTGCCTATAAATATACTATTATAAACCCTATTTTTGCCTCAACCAAAAAGATTTACAAAACCCTAATTCTCTCCATCTCCTCCTCCTTCATTACATCGTTTTCTTGGTGGATACCGGTGGAGTGCTTTACACTTGAGGAGCAGCTGCTAAGGGTCCCCGTTCATCGTTTTTGGATCACCATTAAAGACCTTCATCTTTCCATTAACGTAAAGCTTCTTAAGGTAAACATACTGAACTACGAATTAAATATTATTTTCGCATGGATCCTGCGGAGGGTTTCGTTTTTTTTTAAGATTTAAATTTACGTTTTCGCTGCGTTTATGTGCTAAAAACCCTTCAATGGCATCAGAGCTACTTGCGAAAAGTTTTTAATTCGTTTATGTGTTTAACTGTTTTCGATATATGAGCATGTATGTGATTCGCCATGATTTGATGTTGATGTAATATGCTTATATATGTATGGTTTTGAATATATGATATTCATGTGAGTTGTATAATCATAAGATGATTATGTAATCTGTATATATACTGATATATACATGATTTATGTTTGTTCTAATTATGAGAATCATATTAGATACGGATTCTGAATTGGCTGCTGCAGATTTGCTGAAATTTGGGTCTGGTGTTCGATTTACACAAACGAATACCTTATTCCATAGGTAAACGAGCGTCTGAACAAAACTGATAACTTAAGCTATGAACAACTCGTCTGTAAGGCGTTTGACGTCGTTTACTGCCCGTAAACAGTGATTCTTGTTTTTCTGATTTGATTCTGATTTTTCTGATTTTTGTCATATTTTCTTTTTATGATTAGATCATGGATAATATGATATGTTAAGATCAGATTATGTGTTTTAACATGCTTTTATGTGTTGTATGAGCATGGTGGATGGTTATGGCCTTTCGACCTTGGTGTAATGGTTTTAGTTTTGGTTTTAAATATGACTTGCATGTCGTCAATCTTTGTAATCATAAATCTCGAATGTAACTCGAGTTATTCTTGTAAGTTCATTAGATTAGTTTTACTTCCAATCATGTAATGTAATTGAAGACTCAAGAAGGCTATCCAATGGAGGTGATACAAAGAAGAAGAAGAAGAAGAAGAAGACTTATGTAATAAATAGTTGTATTTATTTCCATCACCATATTAGATTGACCTTGATCTTTATCTTGAGCTTGATAAAGATCACATAGGATGGGGCCATAACCAAACACATTTACTTTATTGCACTTTACATTTACTTGTTTATTTAATTTTATATATGAGATATATATCTATGTTTACCATGCGATGATAGATTTAGGTGAACTTAAATCAATATAAGGCGTGCTCTGGAAAATCTAGAATCGGAATCGTTTCTCGCCTTAACAATAATATTATGAATACAATCATGAGATTCTTGTGTTTATGAAACACATAATTGAATATGAATTTTCAATATAGAGAGAAAGGATGATTATGTCAACAACAGATTTCTATCTGTAAGAAAGGGTTATTAAGTGACACATCTTGACAATGCTCCACCCGATCTGGGAATCATCTGATTATCGATTATTGATTTGAAATATTTAATTTAAAAGGAAGAATCTCTTTATAATATGATTATGATTGTAACATAATATAATCTTTCTAAAATTAAATAATATCAAGTAGTAATTGGCCAATGACATAACGGGCTTGTGTCGGTCAAAGCCTTCCAACATGGTAGAAAGTAGTTCTTATTTTTGAATCATTGTCGTTTCGTGCTACAGCCGAGGGCTTTGATTTCGAAATAAGAAATACTTGTCTATTACATAGAGATGTGTAAACCCTATTTTTGCCTCAACCAAAAAGATTTACAAAACCCTAATTCTCTACATCTCCTCCTCCTTCATTACATCGTTTTCTTGGTGGATACTGATGGAGTGCTTCACACTTGAGGAGCAGCTGCTAAGGGTCTCCGTTCATTATTTTTGGATCGCCATTATTGACCTCCATCTTTCCATTAACGTAAAGCTTCTTAAGGTAACAACTGAACTACGAATTAAATATTATTTTTCACATAGATCCTGCGGAGGGTTTCGGTTTTTTTTAAGATTTAAATTTATGTTTTCGCTGCGTTTATGTGCTAAAAACCCTTCAGGGAGTCATACATTTTTCCTGATTAACCAAAAAAATATTCTTAGTACAGCATGCAGTATTTACAGCTTCAGCCCAGAAATATTTTGGTAACTTTGATTCTTCAAGCATTGTCCTTGCAGCTTCAATAAGTGATCTGTTCTTTCATTCTACTACTCTATTTTGTTATGGAGTTCCTGCTGCTGAAAACTCATGCATAATCCCATTCTCTTCACAAAATACTCTCATAACAAAATTCTTGAACTCAGTTCCATTGTCACTCCTGATTCTTCTAACTTTGAAATCAGGATGATTATTGACTTGCCTTATATGATTGATGATGATTTCACTAGCCTCATATTTAGACTTTAGAAAATATGTCCAAGAGAACTTTGAGAAATCATCTACAATTACTAGGAAAAATCTTTTCCTTGAGATGGATAACACATTGACTGGTCCAAACAAATCTATGTGTAGCAGTTGCAAAGGTTCTTCAATTGTTGAATCAAGCTTCTTTGTGAATGATGTTTTGATTTGTTTTCCCTTTTCGCAAGCATCACACAGTCCATCCTTAAAAAACTCCACTTGAGGAATACCTCTAACCAAATCTTTCTTTACAAGCTCATTCATGGTCTTGAAGTTTAGACGGGATAGCTTCTTGTTCCATAACCAACTTTCATCTTGACTTGCTTTACTGAGAAGACAAGTAACAGATTCTGCATTTGATGAGTTGAATTCAGCTAGGTACACATTTCCTTTTCTCACTCCAGTGAGAACCACTTTGTTGCTCCTCTTGTTTGTCACAACACAGGCTTCTGTAGTGAAGGTTACTGAATTACCTTTATCACAAAGCTGGCCGATACTCAACAAATTGTGCTTGAGACCATCCACTAAGGCAACCTCCTCAATGGTGACATTGTCTTTTGAAATCAAGCCATATCCCACAGTATAACCCTTGTTGTCATCACCAAAAGTAATACTTGGGTCAGCTCTTTCCTTGAACTCTGTGAGCAGGGTAGAATCTCCAGTCATGTGTCTTGAACAACCACTATCCAAGTACCACATATTATTTCTGTTTCCCTGCATAAATTAAAATCAAATCAAGTTGATTTTGGTACCCAAGTTTCCTTGGGTCCTGCCTTGTTTGCTTTCTTCTTTTGTTTCTTAGGTTTGATCTTATTTGACTTGGGGATATCAGATTCATCCTTAGTCATCTGATTTGGATCTTTGAAACCATTCATAAAAAAAGAGTTGTCATGCACATTTTGATTAACAGTAAATGGCATGCTATTTGCAAACATGTTATTCCAGTAGGGCATGCTAAATGGCATTTGAGGCATATTAAATGCAGCATAATAAGGATTAGGTGCAAATGGTATATTAGCAAATTGTGCATTCATATTCTGTGTAGACATAGCATTCAAAGGCATAGAAGGTATAACACTCATGTTGGGAAAAGAAGGTGGTACAGTCATAGAAGTAGGCATGGAAAGTTTGCAATTAACAGACAAATGATTAACACTACCACGCTTAACACAAATTTTTCTAGGAGCATACTTATCAGGTGTGTAGTTGTTCTGTTTGTTAATCCCTACTTTCCCATTTTTATTGTTTTTCTTTTTAGCCTCTGTTTTAACCTCAATCTTTTCTAGTCTGTCATTCAATTGCTTGATGGACAGATCACCAACATTCACTTTCTTCTCCTTCTTCACTTGACTAGATTCTCCTGAAATAAAGTTTTTAGAAACTGGTCCATATTTTTCATTTAACTTGGCAAGTTTGGCTTTACTCACAGGTTTGCTCACAGCCGACGGATGAGGATTCATGTCACTCGACGAATAACCTTTTTGATCATCCGACGGATGACTCTCATCATCCGTCGATTCTACATCTGTTAGCAATACTTCAACCAAATTGGATTCTAGCTTCTCTTTACTCTTTTTCCAGGCTGCATCACAGAAAGACTCGATACCTTGAACTTCGGTGATTTGAGCATGGACATCTCTAGATGATTTCCATGCCTTAATCACCTCATGTTCATGATTAAGCTGCTTCTTCAAAATTTCTTCTTTCTTCAAGGCCTCAGTTAATTCCTCCTTAGCAATCTTACATTCTATTCTCAATTTTTCAAATTCAATAAACTGAGACTCTAGCACATTATTCCTCACACTTAAAAATAAATTGTTTTCTTTGATTTTAGCATTTTCCTTAGTGAGGGACTTGAGTGTAACACGCAAATGATATAATTCTGTAGACATGTCATTTATTGCATCATTACACTCAGCTTTAGATAAATGTGCAAGGTTAGTGGTGATTACCTGATTACTTGAAGAACTTGTTTCTGTTTCATCATACTTGGCCATTAGGGCTAGATTGACATAACTGACATCGTCATCCTTATCCAGACCATCTGCTGCCTAGTCACTTTCTTGTGTAATAAAAGTCCTTTCCTTTTGTTTGAGCAACTCAAAATACTTCTGTTTATAATCCACATGCTCAAACATTTTGCTTGCTGGAATCTTACTTTCTACACTCACTGACAAAGTGCCCTGCCAAGCCACATTTGAAACATTTGAATTTTGATTTATCCACCATGTTTCTATTTGGCTTAGCTGCTCCAAAGTTCTTCTTGAACTTGAGCTTGGAAAATCTTCTGGAAAGAAATGCAAGATGTTCATCAATTCCATCCATATCATCTTGGCTCATAGAATCTTCATTTTCTGCTACCAGCCCCTTGCCCTTGTTTTCACAGACCTTTGAAGTAGACTCAACAGCTTCTATCTTCATCTCCTTCTCTTTCTCTAACTCAGCAACCAGTGCAATGGACCCTCCTTTCTTTCTCCCTTTCTTCATTCTTTCATCTTGCTCTATTTCAAGCTCATAAGTCTTTGGAATGCCATACACTCTATCTAGTATAAACTTCTTGTATTCTTGTGAATTTATCAAGGAGACTGTCATTGGATTCTATTCTTTTGGAAGGGATCTTAGGAATTTGAGGTCAGATTCTTTGGTTTGGTAGACTCCTCCATGCAACTTCAGGGCATTTAGTATCTTTTGAAATCTACTAAAGATATCAGTGAGAGTTTCACCTTCTTCATAGTGCAAATGCTCATATTGCTGAATCAGTAACTGCATCTTGTTTTCTCTAACTTGTTTAGTGTCATCACAGATTATTTGAATGGTGTCCCAAACCTCCTTGGCTATCTTGCAATTCATGATGTTGTCAAACATGTCACCATCAACTCCATTGAATAAAATATTCATGGCCTTCTTGTCTTTCCTGACTTGTTCTATATCATGATCTGACCATTCATGCCTTGGCTTGGGAACTGATGGCTCATTTCCAGTTGCAGCTCTCATTGGTACATGAGGACCTCTCTCTATGCAATCCACAAGGCCTCATCTTGAGAAAGTAAATGAAGATGCATCTTTACCTTCCAGTGATGGTAATTATCTTTGTCCAGAAAAGGAATCTTGACTCCAACATCCTTCTTGTTCATCTTGTTGTTTGTTGTGATCTTTAAACTCTTTGTGCTTCAAGAGCTTGCTCTGATACCAATTGTTAGTCCTTACCAATATAACAAGAATTACAGAAGGAGGGGTTGAATTTAATTCTGGCTACTTTTTAAGATTAAAGAAAAATGGTTCTAACTTAATAATATATAAGTGTTTGATTTGTAAAGTGTTGAATAAAGAGTTAGATAAATCGAAACACAAGTAATTAAAAAAAAGTCTTTAAAAACTTTCTGGTAGATTTGAATGTAACCACCAGATATATATATATATATATATATATATATATATATATATATATATCAAGAGAACCCTATGAAGCTTGAATAGCTCACAGCTGCTTACAAATATGAACAACTAAACTTACAGAGAAATGCTACAGGATTCGGCTTACAATTGTTTCTCTGAGAATGTATTTTCTTAGTCTTCTTGTTGTTCTACTTGCTACTCTTGGTTTATATATTACCAAGATTACATAGTAATAAGAAACCTATCAAGTCCAATACCATGCTGCTTCACTACTCTATTCTAGCATCTTTGAATATCTTCATAATAGCATGGAAATGGTAATGCTTTTTTGTTCTCAAAAACCCAGCTGAATAGGTGCTACATTCCTTTTGTAAACACTCGACGCATGTGACTGTGTTGTCATTGTCAACAGATGTTTGAATTGATCATCCGTCGGGTACATGATTATCATTTGTCGGGTTACCTTGTTGATCATCCATCGGGAGCTTTGTTGATCATCCGTCGGTAGCTTTGTTGATCATCCGCCGGGTAGCTATTTGACACTTGACTTCATTCCACTTATGCAGAATTACAAGACATCTTATATTTACAATTAATAAATGTAACACCCCCAAATCCGGGGATTCGGGTTGTTACGAGTTCCATTTCCCTTAATAACACCCAATCTTAATAAATAATCAACTACTCTGTACTGTGATCCCACAATAAACACACACACCACAAGTTATAGTCTCAGAGATGAATATCCAAAAATAATCACAAGTCGTTTTATTCCACCAATATGCCAATACACCTAAAAAGGGTTTTCTGAATAAATTTACATTTCTTTGCCATTATTACAATTCATAAATATACATAAATCTGGTACATCAAAAGTTGAAAGCCTAGCCTATTGGTAGCTCCTACCTCAGCTACAGTGACATCAACGCCTATAGGAAACTGCGGAACGTTTCCTATCCGCTCGCGAATTGGGAGCTTGGTCCTGTTCATCTTGTTTATCTGATGTTGTGTGATGAAAGAAGAAAGCAAGGGTGAGCAGCAAGCCCACCAAAATAATATGTATAATGATTAACAATATATGAGCCTTCTCATAGTACTCATGAAAGTCTTGGTCAAAAGAAATGAACCAAGTTGATATCTTAATGCGATGAAGTCGCAAAACATTTAGTATATATATATACATATATACTTTTCAAAATATTGGAAGTCCTCTTCCATGCATAATACACACAGAGTTCCAGTGTATAACTGTATAAAAATATCGTTTCAAGGTGATCTCATATATCTAACCTTGTCTCAACGTTTTTCTGAAAATCTTTGTCATGCATAAGATAATCATTTACTAGATATAAGTTTAAAAGATGAAGTTACAAGATACTCCAATATACTTATATCTTTTCCAAATACTACTTGAACTACCACCATTCAAGTTATAATTAGTTTCCAAAGTTCATCACATAGATGAGACTACAAGACCAGATTTGAATAGATTAAATCTTTAAAATATCATCAAAATAAAATGAAGTTACGAGATACTTCATTTGATGCAAACATCATTTTGAAAACTTGACCCTGCCAACACTCAACAATCGCCCAACCGTAGCCTTTCTATCAAAGTGCTCTGGGTAGTGTTGCAAAAATATCCAATTGGATGATGAACTCATTACGGGAGTTTGCCGCGCCAGGAAGACCACTTATGATGATCAGTCGTAGTAGTGCAACCCCACCATTTTCTACATGTAGAGGAGAACCTGTCGGATTTACTTGTCAACCGAACACTGAACTCCTAAGGAATGGACCGCCTTAGCGGAACTTCCAGGCCATTTGGGCCAATATAATAAGGCTGGGCCGGCGCCACTCCTAGTTCAGATGAAATCCATGACTCTGAAACATAAAGCTCGTTCCCCCTTTCCCCAAGTAGAAACTTGTTGATACGGCTCCACCAAGAAGTCGTATCTAGTTGGAAAGGAAAACTCACCGATATTTCCCAGGCGATTCCTGTTAATGGATTAACTTGTTCCAAGAATTTTACTTCCCGAGTGTTGGGTAAGTAATCAATTCATTTATCAAAACAGCAACCTTGTTGCGAATATAAAACACACCACAGAGCCGGATCCCTCAGGTTTTGAGCGAGTATTTAAATCCCCTTCGAAAGGAGGATCTTAAATATAAAAATGAGTTTTGGGATTCGCTCTAACTTTTAAAAATCATTTTGAAGACTCGCAAAACATTTTTAAGAATGTTTGGAGTGAGGCTGATTTAACAAGGTAAATCAGTCCCAATATATTAGAAAATATCTGAATATTATTATTTAAATAATATTCCCATAAAGAATAATCTTTATAAAAATAATTGAAGTAGAAGTTTTAAAACTTATACTTGAAATGAATATTAAATAACCAAAGATATACCTATACGAAAGTACTATCTTTATTTGAATAATCAAAAGTGATTTTGATTATCGACACCTTATTCTTTAATAAAATAAAGAATATATCTCAGCAAATAATCGGAGTCATAGATCCTCAAATGAATATTCAAATAATATTCAATAAATAAAATAAGCTGAGTCATAAGCCCTCGAATGAATATTCGAAATAATATTCAATAATAAAATAAAGGAGTCATAAGTCCTCGGATGAATATTCGAAATAATATTCAATAATAAAATAAAGGAGTCATAAGTCCTCGGATGAATATTCGAAATAATATTCAATAATAAAATAAATGAGTCATAAGTCCTCGGATGAATATTTGAAATAATATTCAATAATAAAATAAAGGAGTCATAAGTCCTCGGATGAATATTCGAAATAATATTCAATAATAAAATAAAGGAGTCATAAGTCCTCGGATGAATATTCGAAATAATATTCAATAATAAAATAAAGTTATCAAATAAACCTTATTCGATTAATAGTTTTGAAAACTATAACCATATATATATTTTATATATATATATAAAATCTACTCGGGATCCTCGACTCCCGGTTTTAGAAAATGTTTTCACCTTTGGGTCCCTATACTAAGGGTATATGCAAATTACTGCTATTCTCTAGCATAGGTATTATCAACTGAACCAACAGATATATATGGCAAGAATACGAAACAGGCATGCATATATATACCATATCAGCATGCTTCAATATATCGCAACATTTGCTAAATAACCATTATGCATCTATCACAGGATAATACATGTACAAATGTATACATCACAACAACAGTATAACGGATAGAAAACTTGCCTGAGTGCTCCCGGATAGACTTAAGCTTAGAGTGGGTCCGATAACCTATGAACAACAACATAAGTCGGAATTAAACCCCGGTCGCTTAAGAAACTAGACTTTAACCATTTAGAGTCCTAACGTTCGCTTTGCGCTTACGGATTCTCTTAAGTCGCTCGAGTACCCTCGGCTCCACCATTTTTAATAAATTAACTATTATGAGTTTTAAGGCGATTCCTTCGCGAGTGTCTTACCAACTGCCTATTACACTTTACATAAATGTTTCATACCCCAATTAGTCATTTAAGGTCCTTAACCAATGTTTCAAAGTAAGGCGAGGGGTAATGATTCGTTCGTGAAACGCCGTTACTTAAAATGGTCGTTTCTCTTAAACCGTAAATCGGATTTAAGGGAACCACATACCAAAACGAAGCTTACGACATGATCTAGCTAAAAATGGAAAATTTAAAGATTGGTCAGTGAGTTATCTGGTCCGAGATTCATGTACAACAGTCTAAGGAAAACGGGCATTACGACGGCTATATTTACGAGTTTTCCAAGTTTCTCACTACACCAAAACCTCACCAAACAACCCACAATTATTAACACATCAAAACCTCAACTACATAATACTATACCAGTCCTTATTCTCCAGATTCTTCATCTCAACCAACCACAATCAAGTTCTATTAACTATAACAAGATTCATTCACCAAATCACTCCAATTTCAAATCAAACTACTAATAATCAAAGATCCTGCTTCTCATTTTGAAAACCAACCATCAAACTCACTAATAGTAAAAGTAAAGGCTATGGTTTGAAGTTTATACCTTTCTTGGTAGGTGTTAAGTTGCTAGGCAGCCTTAGGGAGCCTCCTACAAGCTTGATCTTTCCAAAGAAATCAAGAACACAAAGTTAGGCTTTGAAATTTCTAAAAGTACGATTGAAAGAACTGTAAAAATAAGGGTCTTACCATGCTTATTTGGATGATACTTATGAACAAGAGTTGTAGGCCATCTCAATACCTTTTCAATGAGCTATATAACACAACATTTGAGTGAGTATTGAAGGAGATATGAGAATTTCAAGTTGCTGGGTTTGTTTTGGCCGAGAGCTTCTCTTCATGGGAGCTCAAATTTTTAATTTTTGTGTTATGATATTTTGCTTGGTTGATTTCCTTTTTGGCTTGGCAAATTTTGATCTTTTACCATGGTAACTTTTGCATGGCCAAGAATCAACCAACAACACACTTCTTTTTATCATGCTTATGTCACCATGCTTGTGTCATATTTTTAACACATGTCCTTTCCTTGTGGTTTGATGATGTCACAATCATTGGCTTCTTGTACAAGCTTGTCTCTTGGTCGCTTATTTGTTTTACGGTTCGCTTAACTTTCGTTCTCGTTTCTCGTTTGAGGGATCATACCCGGGATCTTATTACTTGGGTTTCCTTAACCTTTCTCAATACATTATATTCCTTTTTTGATCTTCTCTTATAAACCTTTAATTTAAATCTTTTTTATCCTGTTACCTTTTACTCAATTCTTTCCGTATCTAATGGATTTCCGGGAAAAATCAAAGTGTTCAGAATTGGATTCTGACGATCTTTACATACACTTATATACCACATAGAGTACTAATAATATCCCAGAAGATCAATAACAGAACCCCTACATAGTGTGGCATGAAAAGTTTTCTCATTCAGCATAATCTGCAAAATCACTATTCATAAGGGTTTCAAAATTTTCCAAAAATTGGGGTTATTACAGTCTCCCCTCCTTAAAAGGATTCCGTCCCGGAATCAGATAGAAAATGAATAGGGATACTTTCTTAACATTGCACTTTCTAACTCTCGAGTACATTTTCCCACATTGTGGTTCTTCCATCAAACTCTGAATAGTTTGATAACCCTTCTCCTAAGCACTTGTTCTTTTTTACTCTATAACCCTTCCTGGTTGCTCCATATAGGTTATGTCGGGTTGCTTGTCTATGTGCTCATATGCCCCTATTTATCTGGCATCCGAATTATACTTCCTTAACATTGATACGTGGAACACGTTATGACTTGCTACATGTTCTGGGGTAAGGCTAGCTCATATGCTAACTTCCCAATACTTCTTAATATATCCAAGGGTCCGACAAATTGTGGACTTAGCTTTCCTTTCTTTCCGAACCTCATCAATCCTTTCCAAGGGATACCTATAACATTACTAGGTCCCCTATTTCATACTCTTTGTCCTTTCGTGTCAAATCAACATACTTCTTAGGTCCATCTTGGGCTACTACCAGCCGTCCTCTAATTAAATCAATTAAATCCCTGGTCCTTTGGACTACTGCGGGTCCGAGCATCTTGCGCTCTACAACTTCATCCTAACATAAGGGAGATCGACATTGTCTTCCCTCAAGGATCTCATAAGGCGACATCTCGATAATGACATATGATCTATTGTCGTAAGAAAACTCAATCCGTGTTAAGTGATCATTCCAATTTCTTTCAAGTCTATTGCACAGACTCTCATTATAGCTTTTAGCATTAGAGCTTTTGCTTTTCAATACCCATTCTTTTCCAGTTCGTAATCGTTACTATCTTTCGTACCTAATATTATACTGGTTACACTTTTGCTCGTTAGCGTTCTATAACCTTTTAATAATTGCGTAAACCTTAGTATCACGAACGCGTTAGAGTCGGAATACCACCGCACTGATACTACTTCCTTTGTAGCTGCTTCCATCTTCGAAAGCTTGATCCATCGTATAGAAGTAAAAGATTTTATTGAAAGATCACTATGATCATGAACACTTGTTACATCGCATAGTTAGTACAGAAGGTGGCCAGCCTTTAGTACTTGACAAGCAATTAAACAATAGATGGTATCCTACTAGGCTTCTATCACACAGATAGATAGTCATTCGGCAATACCTCCCCTTCTGGAAGGGTTGTTCTTCTCAGCTTATACAAAATGAAAAGGAGAGAAAAAAATGAATTGAAGAGAATTGTATATGAAAAAGTACTGCCACAATATCTGGCTTGGAATCTACCTCTGAACTATAGAGGTTTGTCATAGGAGAACAAGACCTTTATATATATCAACATCAAGTATTATAGCATCGTATTTTGCATGCCTAAATATTTTGCTATTCCGTCCATCAATCTACGGACCCATGCTCTTGCTTGAGCTCATAAACAATCACCTTTGAAACTCCCTCGACATCGAAAATCGAATCTGGGATTTCATCCTAGACATCATCATTACTAGAATTTTATGCATGCACCGCAACCTTCCTCGTATAGTAATACGACTCTCTATTGATAAGAAGGAATAAATATTCAATAGGTAGATAATCGACTTAATAAGTCTATCAATGATGACTTATATATCACCACGACCCGATTAGCGGTACTCAATCTCAACATCCATTCCAATACAACTCTCACACTTGTAATCGGCTCATTACTCGCAGAATCATTCCTGCATTACTATGGTCCACCACTGACCTACTGTAGTCATTCATTTTCTATGAAATCTTAATAGCTAAACATACGGAGTCCATACATGTTGTATCGAATTCTTCTAAGGAGGCAACATAATCACCATTCCATGATTCATGAAGAACACTCCTGAACTTGGCGTACATATGACATGAAGCAGATAAAATTGCAGGAGAGTTTCAATAAAAGCAACGATAGCAGGTTAATACCATTATTAACCATATATCTTTATTAGAAGACATGAAGCTCAAAGGTTCATTTAGTCCTTTCGTAACATGGTCCTGGCTTATCTCAAGATAAGACCTTATAAGATAGATAGCCCGCTCACGGCAATTTTATAAATTAAATCTTTACCAAACTATTTTCACGGTTGAGTATCGCACAATCATCAGAAGGAATGTCAATCTTTCAAACCATAATACAATCTTCATGGCTTTAACCATTATCACTGTATTCCTCTGGCACGAGCCCCGATAATTGTCTTCTTACACTTAAAGTGTCGGCCACTTCTTTGGCCTTTCCTGATAGTAATATTTCCTTACAATCAATGTCATTTTAACCACCTTCACTAAATTTTTCTACCTCATTTCAAATCACTGCTTATGTGAAAATGCTTTTCTTAAGTCCTTGTGATAAAAAAAATCACCATTTTTCCATAAGTCACTGCCTTAGTCTTTAAATGTAAACATTATCATGGCTGACTCTCGATCGTACTTAGGACGTCTTTTATCTTGGGCCTTTCTTGCTTTAACAATTCTGACCTTCATTGGTTCAATCTATACTTCTTATGGTTTAACACGTGCCCACCTGGCATTATTATAATTACGCCATTTTTCCTTTATCAAATTTCTATTCTTGAGAACTTCGAATATTACCTTTCTCCTTATAAAACCTCTAAGGTTATCCTTAAATCGTTCCTCCTGTATTCCCTAGATACAGGCATATCAAAAAATCATTTACTAATACT
The DNA here is from genome assembly GCF_009905375.1 of Apium graveolens. Lineage (NCBI taxonomy): Eukaryota > Viridiplantae > Streptophyta > Magnoliopsida > Apiales > Apiaceae > Apium > Apium graveolens. The sequence goes on from NC_133650.1 coordinate 157,910,746, forward strand.
AGAACCATTGTTTATACACTTCTGAAAAATTTCTCCACTGATCCTTAAAGGTTGTTGTTACCTTAATCCTTTCTAATTCATACTGTCAAAACTTATAGTGTCCCTATTAAGGGTGAAATGCCAACCTTTATGCATTCCCCTAGGGTTCATCTTAAGTTATCGAAGTTATATCCTTAATTCCGCCTTTAAAAAGGTACTTGCATCCTTCCATGGATAAATCAAGTCATATATCTTTGATAGATTATCTTATTCAATCATTCCCACCTCGATAGTCTATACCAATTTCACAATAGCATCCTTATTCAAACTGAGGTCAACCTTTATGGCCTTCAAAAGATAACAATGGTTACCCGCTTTTCCTTCCTAATTTGGTAATGACAACAGGGATGTTCTGGAAGATATTGGTCATGTTCAACGTGAACTTCTTCTTAATAATTCCTCATTTACTTTTGTTATTTATCTCAACAGTCATCTCAATGTTGGGATATCTTTCATACCTAGTGTCTCCCTTTCTGGGTATCATGCCCCCGGTCTTACACTTCACATTCTTGAAGGTCACTTCCTTCATTCAATTTTACTAATTTCTTACTTTCTTGTCTCCTTAGTCTATCCGCGTCTCATTATTTATCCTTCAAACTATCTCAAGGTTTCCTCGACTCCTCCCAACTTACAGGGGATAAACTATATGTATCTTTTATGCCTTCAAACATCAACTTTAACTCATGGTGAATCACCCTCATCCTGACGATTACATACTTTTCTATTTCTATTGCTACGAGTCTTTAGGGTTTCCTCATACCCAACTCCCTTATCATTCCTCAAACCCTATTGTCTTTATTTTCCTTTCCACTTCAGTTTCTTTTTTTTTATTTTCTTTTCTATTACAATCATTTCATGAACCCACTACTCATTGACTTCAAACATCACGTCGTTCTGGGATTCTTGTCATCAGAACGAATCTTGACAACTTTTACAACTTAGCTTCATAATTCATCATACTCGTCCACCTTTGTTCTGGCTCTAAAGCTTTTACACTATCTCCATAACCTTGGGAATTACTTTCCCGAAAACAATTGACTGAACTTTAATTAGTTTATTCTAACCTCTGGCTCCGTGCCTTTCTTGGTCTTTCACCAGCGGGTGGCCTTTCTCTTAGAAGGGTAAGTGACAAAAACAGTCTTTTGTGATTCGTCCATCATTTAGAATCTCAAATGATTCCTATATTTCCTTTAGCCAGACTCTCGCCTCTACTGGGTTCGCTTGTTCCTTGGAACTCTTAGAGCTTAGCGACTTAAAGGCCCTGAAAGAATTTCCCACCGCACTGTCTCCTCAGGGTGGTGGTTGGGGATAATAGTCTAAGTTCTCTTTAGACAGGTCCATGAATTGCCGTATAGGAGTACCGTCTCAGGTCTCCTTTCTTTACTCAACTTTCTGTTTCCTTAGTATGAAATATTTCATCCTTCTCCCATACTTGGGGTTATCTTATACGTTAAAATCCTTGTTTTCCACTTCATTATGTTATGGGCTCCTTCTTTCTTAATGGCAACCTCCCTGACTATCACATTCGGGGTTTGCCCTAAATTTTATTCCTCGAGCTATGGATTTCATCTAAGATCCAGTCCTTAAGCTCTTAAACGTTTGGAACCCAAATTCTGTAGGAATACCTCGTTATTCCCTTATCATCTTTCTTGGTATTAATCTCTTCTCCAGTCATTGACTCTCTGCCTTCATTCATCACTTTTTCTTGGCACAATATGATCTTTTTCGATAATTCGGGCTGTATTGCAATCTCAAACAGCGTTTCGGTACCGGCTCCGGTTACCTTCACTTCTATTTCCATTTTCTCAAAATCTCTTATCAACTCTCCTAAAGACATTTTCATCTTGAGTCTCTCCTTTATACTAAGGGCATTAGCCACCATTTTGGCTTTCCCTGGATGATAAAGAATCTCATAATCGTAATCCTTGATTAGCTCTAACCACCTCCTCTGGTGCATGTTGAGCTCTTTCTGCGTGAAAATGCACTAGAGAACTTATGGCTTGTGTAAATCTCGCACTTCTCTCCATACAAGTAGTGCCTCCAATCTTTAGGGCAAAACTATTGCCACGAGCCCAAGCTCATGGGTGGGGATATCGAATTTTATATTCCCTTAATTATCTTGACGCGTACGCGATTACCTTGTTGTGCTGTATAAGAAGCACCCTAATTCCTTATGCGAAGCGTCACTACAAATCACAAAATCTCCTTTTCCATCCGGAAACGCCAACATAGGAGCCGTCACCAACCTTTGCTTCAGTTTTTGAAAGCTGTTCTCGCATTTCTCTGTCCATTTGAACTTCTCAGTCTTATGAGTAAGCCGCGTTAAAGGGGCTACTATCTTTACAAACTTGAACGAACCTCCGGTAGTGACCGACCAATCCTACCTCTGGTAGTTTCCCTAACCATGGTTATCAATTCCTCAGTGGTCCTTTATTCATTCTTGTCAGGATCCCCCACGGGATCCTCCTCAAAAACAATCCCTTCGAGGACAACATCCTCAACCGCTATATCCTCAATATGAACATCATCCGGTCCCTCGCTAGGATGCTATATCGGATCCATAATCTGATCTCCAATAAGTAATTAAACATCATCGCATTGTTGCTCCTCAACCTCAGGGTTCGGAGTCCCGCTACCATATACGATAACGAATTACGCTTCTATCACGATATTTATAAGGGTTCCCATAAGGGTTTTAACTGTCAGTACTACGTTAGGTAGTCCGACTATGAACTTGGCAAGAGTTCTTTTTATCTTAGTGAAGTTATTATTTTAACGTCATATAATCTCTGAGGTTTATAACGCTTAGCTCTGATACCACTTCTGTAACACCCCCAAATTCGGGGTCGGGGATCCGGGTTGTCACGAGTTCTATTTCCCTTAATAACACCCAATCATAATAAATAATCAACTACTTTGTACTGTGATCCCACAATAAATACACACACCACAAGTTATAGTCTCAGAGATGAATATCCAAAAATAATCACAAGTCGTTTTATTCCACCAATATGCCAATACACCTAAAAAGGGTTTTCTGAATAAATTTACATTTCTTTGCCATTATTACAATTCATAAATATACATAAATCTGGTACATCAAAAGTTGAAAGTCTAGCCTATTGGTAGCTCCTACCTCAGCTACAGCGACATCAACGCCTATAGGAAACTGCGGAACGTTTCCTATCCGCTCGCGAATTGGGAGCTTGGTCCTGTTCATCTTGTCTATCTGATGTTGTGTGATGAAAGAAGAAAGCAAGGGTGAGCAGCAAGCCCACCAAAATAATATGTATAATGATTAACAATATATGAGCCTTCTCATAGTACTCATGAAAGTCTTGGTCAAAAGAAATGAACCAAGTTGATATCTTAATGCAATGAAGTCGCAAAACATTTAGTATATATATATACATATATACTTTTCAAAATATTGGAAGTCCTCTTCCATGCATAATACACACAGAGTTCCAGTGTATAACTGTATAAAAATATCGTTTCAAGGTGATCTCATATATCTAACCTTGTCTCAACGTTTTTCTGAAAATCTTTGTCATGCATAAGATAATCATTTACTAGATATAAGTTTAAAAGATGAAGTTACAAGATACTCCAATATACTTATATCTTTTCCAAATACTACTTGAACTACCATTATTCAAGTTATAATTAGTTTCCAAAGTTCATCACATAGATGAGACTACAAGACCAGATTTGAATAGATTAAATCTTTAAAATATCATCAAAATAAAATGAAGTTACGAGATACTTCATTTGATGCAAACATCATTTTGAAAACTTGACCCTGCCAACACTCAACAATCGCCCAACCGTAGACTTTCTATCGAAGTGCTCTGGGTAGTGTTGCAAAAATATCCAATTGGATGATGAACTCATTACGGGAGTTTGCCGCGCCAGGAAGACCACTTACGATGATCAGTCGTAGTAGTGCAACCCCACCATTTTCTACATGTAGAGGAGAACCTGTCGGATTTACTTGTCAACTGAACACTGAACTCCTAAGGAATGAACCGCCTTAGCGGAACTACCAAGTCATTTGGGCCAATATAATAAGGCTGGGCCAGCGCCACTCGACCACTTACGCCACTCCTAGTTCAGATGAAATCCATGACTCTGAAACGTAAAGCTCGTTCCCCCTTTCCCCAAGTAGAAACTTGTTGATACGGCTCCACCAAGAAGTCGTATCTAGTTGGAAAGGAAAACTCACCGATATTTCCCAGGCGATGCCTGTTAATGGATTAACTTGTTCCAAGAATTTTACTTCCCGAGTGTTGGGTAAGTAATCAATTCATTTATCAAAACAGCAACCTTGTTGCGAATATAAAATACACCACAGAGCCGGATCCCTCAGGTTTTGAGTGAGTATTTAAATCCCCTTCGAAAGGAGGATCTTAAATATAAAAATGAGTTTTGGGATCCGCTCTAACTTTTAAAAAGCATTTTGAAGACTCGCAAAACATTTTTAAGAATGTTTGGAGTGAGGCAGATTTAACAAGGTAAATCAGTCCCAATATATTAGAAAATATCTGAATATTATTATTTAAATAATATTCCCATAAAGAATAATCTTTATAAAAATAATTGAAGTAGAAGTTTTAAAACTTATACTTGAAATGAATATTAAATAACCAAAGATATACCTATACGAAAGTACTATCTTTATTTGAATAATCAAAAGTGAGTTTGATTATCGACACCTTATTCTTTAATAAAATAAAGAATATATCTCAGCAAATAATCGGAGTCATAGATCCTCAAATGAATATTCAAATAATATTCAATAAATAAAATAAGCTGAGTCATAAGCCCTCGAATGAATATTCGAAATAATATTCAATAATAAAATAAAGGAGTCATAAGTCCTCGGATGAATATTCGAAATAATATTCAATAATAAAATAAAGGAGTCATAAGTCCTCGAATGAATATTCGAAATAATATTCAATAATAAAATAAATGAGTCATAAGTCCTCGGATGAATATTCGAAATAATATTCAATAATAAAATAAAGGAGTCATAAGTCCTCGGATGAATATTCGAAATAATATTCAATAATAAAATAAAGGAGTCATAGGTCCTCGGATGAATATTCGAAATAATATTAAATAATAAAATAAAGTTATCGAATAAACCTTATTCGATTAATAGTTTTGAAAACTATAACCATATATATATTTTATATATATATAAAATCTACTCGGGATCCTCGACTCCCGGTTTTAGAAAATGTTTTCACCTTTGGGTCCCTATACTAAGGGTATATGCAAATTACTGCTATTCTCTAGCATAGGTATTATCAACTGAACCAACAGATATATATGGCAAGAATACGAAACAGGCATGCATATATATACCATATCAGCATGCTTCAATATATCGCAACATTTGCTAAATAACCATTATGCATCTATCACAGGATAATGCATGTACAAATGTATACATCACAACAACAGTATAACGGATAGAAAACTTGCCTGAGTGCTCCCGGATAGACTTAAGCTTAGAGTGGGTCCGATAACCTATGAACAACAACATAAGTCGTAATTAAACCCCGGTCGCTTAAGAAACTAGACTTTAACCATTTAGAGTCCTAACGTTCGCTTTGCGCATACTGATTCTCTTAAGTCGCTCGAGTACCCTCGGCTCCACCATTTTTAATAAATTAACTATTACGAGTTTTAAGGCGATTCCTTCGCGAGTGTCTTACCAACTGCCTATTACACTTTACATAAATGTTTCATACCCCAATTAGTCATTTAAGGTCCTTAACCAATGTTTCAAAGTAAGGCGAGGGGTAATGATTCGTTCGCGAAACGCCGTTACTTAAAACGGTCGTTTCTCCTAAACCGTAAATCGGATTTAAGGGAACCACATACCAAAACGAAGCTTACGACATGATCTAGCTAAAAATGGCAAATTTAAAGATTGGTCAGTGAGTAATCTGGTCCGAGATTCATGTACAACAGTCTAAGGAAAACGGGCATTACGATGGCTATATTTACGAGTTTTCCAAGTTTCTCACTACACCAAAACCTCACCAAACAACCCACAATTATTAACACATCAAAACCTCAACTACATAATACTATACCAGTCCTTATTCTCCAGATTCTTCATCTCAACCAACCACAATCAAGTTCTATTAACTATAACAAGATTCATTCACCAAATCACTCCAATTTCAAATTAAACTACTAATAATCAAAGATCATGCTTCTCATTTTAAAAACCAACCATCAAACTCACTAATAGTAAAAGTAAAGGCTATGGTTTGAAGTTTATACCTTTCTTGGTAGGTGTTAAGTTTCTAGGAAGCCTTAGGGAGCCTCCTACAAGCTTGATCTTTCCAAAGAAATCAAGAACACAAAGTTAGGCTTTGAAATTTCTAAAAGTACGATTGAAAGAACTGTAAAAATGAGGGTCTTACCATGCTTATTTGGATGATACTTGTGAACAAGGGTTGTAGGCCATCTCAATACCTTTCCAATGAGCTATAGAACACAACATTTGAGTGAGTATTGAAGGAGATATGAGAATTTCACGTAGCTGGGTTTGTTTTGGCCGAGAGCTTCTCTTCATGGGAGCTCAAATTTTTAATTTTTTTAATGATATTTTGCTTGGTTGATTTCCTTTTTGGCTTGGCAAATTTTGATCTTTTACCATGGTAACTTTTGTATGGCCAAGAATCAACCAACAACACACTTCTTTTTGTCATGCTTATGTCCCCATGCTTGTGTCACATTTTTAACACATGTCCTTTCCTTGTGGTTTGATGATGTCACAATCATTGGCTTCTTGTACAAGCTTGTCTCTTAGTCGCTTATTTGTTTTACGGTTCGCTTAACTTTCGTTCTCGTTTCTCGTTTGAGGGATCATACTCGGGATCTTATTACTTGGGTTTTCTTAACCTTTTTCAATATATTATATTCCTTTTTTGATCCTCTCTTATAATCCTTTAATTTAAATCCTTTTTATCCTGTTACCTTATACTCAATTCTTTCCGTATCTAATGGATTTCCGGGAAAAATCAAAGTGTTCGGAATTGGATTCTGACGATCTTTACATACACTTATATACCACATAGAGTACTAATAATATCCCAGAAGATCAATAACAGAACCCCTACATAGTGTGGCATGAAAAGTTTTCTCATTCAGCATAATCTGCAAAATCACTATTCATAAGGGTTTCAAAATTTTCCATAAATTGGGGTTATTACAATAAACCTATTTTGCATATCTAGTTAAAGTCGACATGACTTATATGCTACTATAGAGTCTATACAAAGGTGTTTGCAGAAATGTGCTACATGACTTATTGTTACATAAGCTACTCACTCAATGGATGTTAAATCATCATCCGTCGGGACTATATTGAGTCATCCGCCGGGACTATATCTGATTATCCGTCGAGTGCTACATTTTTCACTAAATTGAATCTACCAAAGTGTTTTGTTAATGAAATCATAAAGTTCACAACATATTCCTAACATACCTCTAGTGGAATTTTCTTATAACAACAGCTATCGTGTAAGCATTGGAATTCCACCTTATGAAGCTCTATATGGAAGAAAGTGCAGATCACCTGTGTATTGGGATGAAATTGGAGAACACAAAATTTTGGGTCCAGAATTGATTCAACAAACCAAGGAAAAGATAGATCTTATCGGAAAGCGACTCGAAGCAGCACAAAATCGACAACACAAATATGCAGATCAAGCTAGGAAAGATATGGACTATCAAAAAGGAGAGCATGTATTACTCAAGATATCACCATGGAAAGGATTGACCAGATTTGGCAATAAGGGTAAATTGAAGCCACGATATGCTGGTCCATTTGAAATCTTGAAGAAAGTCGGGAAAGTTGCGTACGAGTTAGCTTTACCGCCTCATATGCAGCATATCCACAATGTGTTTCACATGCCAATGCTTAAGAGATATAATCCTGATTCTAGACATGTAATAGAATATGAGCCGATAGAAATTCAACCTAATTTGTCTTATATAGAACATCCAATAAGAATTCTAGACTGGCAAGAGAAAGCATTGAGAAATAAATATGTATCTTTAGTGCGAGTCTTGTGGAGAAATCCTATGGTTGAAGAGTCAACCTGAGAACTTGAGAGTGAAATGTTAGAGAAGTATTCCTATATATTTTCATAGCGAGATTCTGAGAACAGAATCCTATTAACGGGGGAAGTATGTAATGACTGGGAAATTACGCATGTATTACATCATAATAAAGATAAATTATGTGTCTTATTATGCCATTTATGTGTATTTAGTTATAAAACCCTAATTGTTACGTGATATGTGTATTATGTGTTGTCCGGGTATGTTCAGGGTATTTTTCAAATATTTTATTTCGTATTTAAAGCCTTTGTATAAAAATTTATACTCCCCGAACTATGTTTTAATAGATGATATTTCAAATAAAATAATTGGCCTTATTTTTCTTAGAACGGCTTATACCATCGCATTATTCTAAACATCTAGATATTTATAAATTTTCTTGTTTCGCGAAACATAACTTTTCCAGGCCCCATTGGGTTTTAAAAACCCCAAAAAAATCACATTTTTATTTTTATAAAATTATAGGACTTTCATTTATACCATTTCTTTGTATTTTTGAATTATTCATAATTTTTGGGAATTTTTGGCATATATATTGTATATATTATTTATTTAAAAAATTAAAATTTAATACTCAAAAATTATAAAATTAGGGGCCAATTAATTTTAAAAGATGTATAATTAAGGCCTTAATTTTAATTAGGAGTATTATTTTACCTACTATAAATAGTTAATTTTTATTTTATTATTATTAATTAATAATAAAAATTCTGTAAAAAATCTGGAAATTCTCTGAAGAACAGGGTCGGGTCGGATTTCGGGTCAAGAATCAATTGTTGATTTTGAGCATTTCTGAACACCAAATCGATTGATGTGAGTACTCAAATTGATCCTCTCAGTCTGTTCTTTCGATTTCTGGTACCAATATCATGTTTTGATTCGTTGTTTTTCAATTTTAATTTCTAGGATTTATACCCGATTTGGTACTTTTTTATTCTGGGGTTATCTGTTGAAATTGATATTGCAACTAGCTTTATTTGATGATTTTCGATTGATTCATGTTAATTAATTTTATAGACTATTGCATGAATTAATAGTACGTTATCTAGGGTTTATGTGTTTTTTGTTTAGTCGTTTTTGATTTTTGAAGGAACTAAGATATGTTTGAGTATAGGGGTTTAATTATACATGTTATAAGCTTTATTTTGAGATACAGAATATGAATTTTGCTGTACGATTTAGGCAGATCGAAGTTTGGCCGAATTTTAAGTCGATTTTGATCGAAATATTGTTCTAGGGGTTATTAAGGTATTTTGTTAGTTGATTAATGTTTAGAACTAAGTTTACAATCGATTCCATATAAAAACGAGCGCAAACGGTTCGTGATTTGGACTGAAATTGACTTCATCGGAATCTGCAATTGTTCGCCGGAGTTCTTTGGGTTTTTGGCCGGAAAACACGACTCAGGGATCGTGTGGTGTTGTTGATGGCAACATGAGGTTGCTGTGTTGAAATAGAATGAAAACCCTCTAAAAATCAGTTCAAATCGTTCATGGATTGGCCTGAATTAGACTGGCCGGAAAATTTTCTAATGACCGGATTGTCACCGGATTCTAGGTTCTTGGTGCCCCGTTTACCCGAATTAAAACCCGGTTTTGATCTGTTTTTGTCAGATTTTCTTTTCTTACTAATGTTTCTAGAAATTATTTTAATTTTTATTTTTATTAATTATATAAAAATCAGTTTTTATTTATTTTATAAATTGATTAATTAATTATTTAATTAATTAATTTATATTATAAATAATTTTGAAATGTTTTCTAAAAATTATAATTACTTATTTCTTTAATTATTTATTATTTATTTATTGGTTATTAATTATTTAAAAATGATTTATTATTTTGATAATTAATCAAATAATTTTCAATAAATCATAATAAATTTATTGTAATTCTAACAATTTTGGAAAAATCATTTTTAATTCTGATTTTTCCCAAATAATTATTTAAAAATATTTTTAGGGTTCAATAATTAGTTATAATTACTTATATTGAATAATAAATTGATTTATCTATATTTATCGAATAATAATTGAACCGTTTATCTGATTTGAGCGAAACGAAAGCCCTTTGACTCAGAAAAATGATCTGTTTTTATTAAAAATAGTATTAAATCCTAATTCTTTTAGAAGCGAGTCGACTTTCGATATTTATTTACTTATAAGCCTTATTACGTATAGAGACGAGTCCAATAAATTCCGAAAAATAGAAAATGAGTCAGATATTGTTCAGTTAAGCGAATAGTGAGTCGATTTCGATTCCAAAAATTATTTTAAACCTAGAATGACTATGTGAACTTGTGTGTTATGTGAATTATGTGGTTAATCGAGTCTTATGTGCTAATAATTAATGTACGGGTTAGTAATACATGTATGGGTAGACGATAAAGGCTATGTGAAGTCGGTTTGAGACGCGATTGAGATACGGGATGACTAAATAAGTCTATTTATGTGATAGAAGCAAAGCCAACAAGGCGAGTTGAGCCGGTGATAGAAGACGGTGAAGTACTTGGAGTAAATCGCGTGAAAGACAAGTTTTTTCCCTATTCTAAATTCAGAATAGTGAATTGCTTTTATATTCTTATCTCAATTACACACTGATAATCTTTTTTCACAATCACTGAAACACAATTATCTTGCCTTTATTCATATTTTGGTTCGATTCCTGATTTCTCCTACTTTGTTGAATCCTCTATTTTTATTCCAATAGTTATATATATACATATATCTTGATATATTCAGATATTGGGATATATCAAAGTATACCGATGGTCCCAGTTGCTCCTCTATGGACTGGATGGCGACGATTGGGATCAGGTATAAACTTGATCTTAAAGGCCGAGAATTAACCGGATCCTTGTGTTGGGTCATAGAGCCTGGGTACCCGAATGGATCTATACATTAAGGTATGGATCTGCACTGTATCCTGGCTGATCAGCAGGATATAGGTGTGAACTTGTGTCCAGTTTAGTTCATTTGATATCCGCCGATAGTGGCCTTCGTTCTTTTCTCGCGAGGTTATATCTTTACAGATGTAACCAGATTACCGGTTCATTTAGCTTCTTATAACACTGTTTATATATTGCGGACTTATTAAGAAACTTATGGTTCACCCCCTGTTTGTTGTTATTTACCTTATTGTTTTCAGTTAAGAAGGAAAATGAAACCTATCAGGACTCGAGTGGTAAAGAAACGAGTCAAGCCGCGGGACCCTCTCATACCAAAGATGTTAATCCCAATTCAGGAGGAAAGCTTTGAGTTTCCTGACCAGGTGTAGTGTAGATAGTTGATGTGTGTGTTTAAATAATAAAGAAAAGTTGTAGTTAAAACTTGTTAGATAATGGTTTGTAATAAAGAGAGTTTGTAAGATTTTAAATTGGGATTGTAATAAAGTTAGATTGTGGTTCTTATTTTCATACTTTAATCTAAAAAGATCCTGCTTAGTGTTAAAGGGGTTTAGATATATATATATATAATTATTATACAGGTTGTACATGTTTGGTGATTAGCTAGTAACCCACAGACTTATACCCCGGGTCTAGAGGGCGTTACAATATCGCCTCTGAAACTTAATTTTTCATGCATCACATGTGTGGGCTAAAACGTTTTCTCCCGACCGTCAGGTTACTATTTATCGACTGTTTTACAAAGTCCCAAAAATTCGGGTTATTACAGTCTTTCCCTCTTTAAAGGATTCCGTCCCGGAATGAAATAGAAAACAGGTGGGGATATTTTTCTTTCATCGCATCCTCTAGTTCCCAAATTGATTCTTCAATATTCTGGTTTCTCCACAAGATTTTGACCAACTTGACAGTCTTGTTCCTTCTGGTCCATCACTCTCACTAGTTGCTTAATGTAGGTCAGGTCAGGTTGTAAGTCTACCTGTTCATATTTTATCACATGTCGTGCATCAACATGGTATTTCCCTACCATGGACACATGGAATACATTATGCACTTGTTGTAAGTTAGGAGGCAAGGCGAGCTTGTAAGCTAGAGATCATGTACTCCTCAAGATTTCAAAAGGTCCAATGAATCTGGAATATAGTTTTCCTTTCTTTCAGAATCTCATCACTCCTTTCCACGGAGATACCCTCAACAATACTGAATCTTCCACTTCATACTCTCTATCCTTACGAGTCTGATCCGCATATCTCTATTATTTGTCCTAGGATGCCACTAGCCGTGTTTTGATAAAGTGTATGATTTATTTGGTCGGTTGACTCAACCGGAGCCCATTTATCCTCTGCTTACCAACTTCTCCCCAACCTAAGGGAGAACAATTTCTTCTTCCATACAAAGCTTTGTAGCCCTTTCCAATGCCCGCGTGATAACTCGTTATAGTTGGTGATTCAATTAACGTCAACTGGTCACTTCGTCTTCCTTTAAAATCTACAACATGGACTACTGGCACATCTTCTAGCATTTGGAATGGTTTTTCAATGTATTTGTTCCCCTCCATCGCTCTTACTAGTGCCAGAGTTTTGTTTCTTAATGTTTTATTATCTCGATGTATGATTTATGTCGATCATTTTATGTAAGAACTTCTCATTGCATTTCTACAGGCTCGTCTCCTGTTACACACTCAATGTCAGAGTTAATATTTATTCCTGTAGTAACGTAAGACACGTCGTGGAGGAAACACCATTTCGTATGCAGTTGATTGATGCATTTAAAATCTCGGAATGCTCGGCTTCCACTATTTTTTGAACTTCTTTTATCCCTTCTTGTATGACACTTCTAATACTACAATACTTTCAAGATCGTATTCATTAATCTTGCCAGCACCTTATATGTATCCGCATTTATTGAGAGTTGTTATCAATGGCCTTTAAAGGTTTGAACAATCTTATTTATCTTCTGTTTTGCCTTGTCATTCTCGTTCTTCGTCTTCTCACTTCGTTCGTATCGCAAAGGACATTGGTGCATATTTCCCGTATGATTGTATGGTAAGTGTGATTACGGGAAATGTCTATCGATGATAGGCAATCCTCTTAGTTTTCATAATTAAAAGCATGGGGATTGGCGTATCTTTTTAACAGTCTGCATAGTTCTCTCATTTTACTTGTCGATTGAGAATTCTGAGTCGTGCTTCTGCTCATTCTTTTTCACAAAAATACTTTGAAAATAATCCAGTTACAAAATTAAATCTTGGCTTCATGAGTGGCGCAATTGTCACGGGGTCTCTCTATCATCAATTATCTTTTTCATGTTCGGGAAATATTTGGTCGAGTTGAGATCTATCGTTTGCATTATAAATTAAGTGGTCTTATTCCACCTATAACTCATAACCCCCAAAATAGCACTGTGGCTTAATTGGTTATTGATAATCCTCATTCAGAATTTATTATACTAAACTCTTACTCCCATTCGGGTCATTTACAAGTTGTAATCTCCAAAATTTTAATTCTCTCCATTTTGTTTTCATTTTTCGACCATGTCGAGTACTTACTTACATATCCAATGACACCCTTTTTCATATTCGGTCATTAATTATATCCACTTAAGTCCTTAGACATCTCTAATTCTTCATGTTGCATAATAAGGGTCATCTTCTCATTATCCTTTCTTGTCACAATCATGGCTTCTCGTTAATTTTGGTTGAGTCTTATATTCACTAAATTCCTTTGGTCCACCTCGCATTACATTAACTTCAAACTTCATCCGTTCAATCCTTCTCATCAATTGTTCTGAAATTTGTCCTTAATTTATCTTTTCCTACTTCAAGTGTCGGACACAACATTGGCCCTTCCTTGATAATAATAGATTCTTAATCATAATCCTTGATAAATTTGGCTATAGCCTTTACCTCGTGGTCAGTGCAAGTATACACATCAGTCTACGGAAGAAAAGAAAAAATAATTCACCGTTTTCCTCATAACTTGCAGTCTCTAAATTTTTGTTGTGGGAATACTATCGCGATTGTTCTAGGTTATGATTAGGACACCTTATGCCACGGTCCTTAAATTTCTTAGACTTTCATTGAAATTTTCACAAGGTCATCTCTTTAGGAATTTCTGTTTTCAGGTTGTTACTGACCTTACATTTATCTCTTGAAAACCATATTCCTCAAATTTATACATGTTTGGTCGTTCCTAAATCCATTAAGTACTCATCCTGACAAAAAAATTTGTACTATATGTTCTAAACATGTTATTCCCCCTTTTGATAATTTTACCCATCAATATGTTTCAATGGCACAATCATAGCACTGAGTTTTCAATCTCATATTACAATAATCGGTTCTCAACTATACCTCTCTTTGTTCGTAAGGAAATCAGCCCTGGAAGAATGATTTTCATGATATCTATGTAATTTAGACAATCATAACAAGATTTCATAAGCGAATATCTCGAGAAATAATGAGCTCTGAATAAAAGAATCACAACACTCAAAAGATATATGAATTGGAAGAAAGAATACAACAAGGATTATTCTTCCATGTCCTTAGAATTTTATATTATGATATTATAGAGAATATCCCTTGAAAGCAATGATTTCCGAATAATAACATCATATGAATGATGTTTGTAAGGTTTCCCCATTGGAAGAATACTTTTCTTTTCGAATAATGAAAGAAATCTCGAATAACATCATCAATCAAAGGTTAACCATTAAGGTCTCAAAATGATGCTACTTTGAAAGAAGGGATTATGTCCAATGATTATTTTTAACAAATAAGGAATTATATTGTTCTTCAATCACTTTATGATTTTAAATGGATATTCGTTATATAAATGAAAGAATAGAATATTTCATGAACAACATATTTCATAAAACTGGATATGAATCCTCATTTGAATGGGCGACCTAGTTAGGTCTCAATTAAATCACTCTTTGAAAATTTCATCAACAATTAATTTTGCATATATAATGCATTGGGTAATAAAAAAATGATTGAATGTGGAATTAGAAAAATAATAACTAGCCCATATCAAGCAATATTATCAACCGGCTAAGAAAATGGCAGCCTAATTGGTTTGGCACATACCAACTAGCTAGGATGATTAGCTAGGTTTCCATCATATCAATTAAAATTCCAACTAGTTAGGACAATTAACTAGTCATTCATGAGAACTTATACAACTAAGCAGATTCAGTTTGATCGTATACAATCTCAACAGCGTAGCCACTTAATTAATTTGTGGCTACCTGGATGACGAGTTTGAAATCAATAATTTTAAAGTTTGGGCCAAGAAAGGCAATTATAACTATGAATCGAGTGGTCTTGGCATCGGAACGATCGATAGCCTCTCATCAAATATTTCTTATTAATGAAACGGTTCACATAAGGTGTCACCGTACACGTACTTCATCAATTCCTTGGACACAATTGAATTTGGAATATCAATATCAAATTAATATCCTTACTTTGATTCCAATATTCAATATACAATCCCTTCCTGAATAGAAGAAAAGGATTCTCGAGGAATCTATGGATATCAGATCATCCATGTTTTTAACAATTTGTTAAATATTTACAATCTTGAATGAGAAGAGTAAGTATGAAAAAAGAATCAAATGGAGATATTTACTATGAATATTCATAGATTAGTTGAGGAAAATTTATTAAAATTTCCTCGAATAGTTGAAATAAAGTATAAAGAGCTCTGAACCGAACAAGAAGATCATAATCTATGAATGAAAGTTCATGAATCAACAAAAGACTTTGGGTAAGTCTTTAATTGAGAAAATGATTTAAGTTGTTGGTCATGTCAGAACTTCAAATTAGAGAACTAAAAGGATTGCCTAATATGATTTTTCAAGTCAATGTGAATGATAAACAGTTTTGAGGGAGTAGTGTGATGGT
The DNA here is from genome assembly GCF_009905375.1 of Apium graveolens. Lineage (NCBI taxonomy): Eukaryota > Viridiplantae > Streptophyta > Magnoliopsida > Apiales > Apiaceae > Apium > Apium graveolens. The sequence goes on from NC_133650.1 coordinate 157,926,743, forward strand.
GAGTAGATGCCAAAATAATTCACTAATTATCCTAACTCTCTTTATTTTCCGTCCGAGGATGATTCCATCGCTTTATTTTCGTAATTTCCATGTTTCACTAGTGTTTCCCTCAACATCATTTTAAAAGTCCCTTACTAACTTGACTTTCGCAAGTATATATGTTATTCCGGTGTTTTATCTCGAAGACCTTACTCATAATTATTCAAAAAACATCCGTTAAGCCGATATAGGCCTGCTACACGCATCCGTTACTAATTACAAGTGGCCAGTTCCCCTGGAAATAGATCAAAGAGATCTCTTAGGGATCTCAATGCAGTCCATAAGTTCGGTGGCATGTGTGTGTAAGTGAACATACGTTACCGAATATAAAGAGGTCTACGAGTATATAAACATAGTCTTTAACAACATTTTTACCGAAAAATTTCATTCTAGACTCATTGGTCTCTCCTTAGTCCTTGTAGTAGGTTCTGAGATTGAACCATCACTCGTTGTAATCATACGCCATTCAATTGCAAACATGTCATCCATTCTTAATATCCTTGACTTCTGAGCTAAACTATCATGGCCTTACATATTTCGCATACTAGTAATACCATGTATTGTACTTTCCTCACGATACATTCTTATACTGCTTCAAATCTTCCTCAGTGAAAAAAAAATCCTCAAGGGTATATTGGACACTATCTCTGCTGAATTCATTATCCTTACGGTATTCGAATTCTCGTTGGTAAGATGATACCTCCAACTAGTTTGGGTTAATATCTTCAACTGTATATTACTAATTAGACTTTATGGTCCACACATATGATGCCCCATCATGGGATACCTATAAATAAATACAAGTAACAAAGCTCGTGTTATCCAAATGAACATATGGTGTTGGTAATACCGTCTTTACCTCAAATGCATTGGACAATTAGCTTCGAGTTTTATATCACATCTTTCCCAAATCATATTCAATTATTAAATCTATCCTCATCATTTTGATGATCTCTGACAATTCCATTGTTCTTAATATAATACCTCAATCATCTTCCCAACCTAACTTACTCATCGGTATAAAACAGTTTGGAAATGACAGTTAAAATAATATTTCATCGTACAATAGGATGATTTGAAAACTGGGTGGTATACACCTTTTCCTTTTTAAATAAAATCAGATATTTTATATATACTAAAATATCTTGACAATGTTCTTGATTTATATACTCATGAGAATCATTTTCTTGGTGATATACACCTCTTTTCGAAACAATGTTTATGATTGACTTATTATTCTGCAAATACCTCAACTATAAACCCAACACCTAGGCTTGGGTTAAGATATTGCATCTCAATTCCAATTGGAAGAATAGGACATTCACTGGAGCCCTTGAGATATGATGATCAGTCGTATAACGGTAAATATTTATTGTTATAAACATGTAGAAGGACGACTCACATACATATAGTTGTCACTCTTTCCGCATTCGGGAATATTATGTGTGGCTCATACATCAAGGCTTTGCAAATACTTCACATGTTTACATGTGGCACACCAGTAGTCGCTCTAGTACACTAAGTACTAGAGTCTACCTCTCCTTGTCCTTTAAAGAATCCTATCATAAATTTTGAACTCGAATTATATCGAAGTTCCTCAAGTGTTTTGTTTGTTGATAGACACAATTCATCTCATATATGTACATATGTATTTCCGAGAATTTTCGGAGGAAGTGCTAAGATAATGTGAGTTGACCGTTGTCAACAGATAAATATTTAAGGGAGAGTTTTTTTGACACTATAATCAAAATATTTAAAATACGTCGAGATAATATCTTTCGATGATCCGAAAGTACTAAATTGATTTTCTGAAATTCAGAACATATATTAAAAGTATAATTTTGGATTTCTAAATCATAATAAATCACTTAATAAATATTTAATAATTAAATAATAATTATTAAATAATTATACCTCAAATAATTCTATTTTTAAAAAAATATTTGAAATAATATTTCTCAACTAATTTATGTTTAATTAATTAAATTAATATTTAATAAATATAAAATAATTTGTTTTAAAATAAAATAATTGTTGGAGAATACTTTTCCCTTCTTAAATCATTATCTGGAAAAAAAATTGTTCGAGTAATTAAATATAGTTGAGGGAATACAATCTTTGGAAATCGTTTTAAAATAAATTCGAGGTAATTAATACTTCGCAAGAGGACATCGAGTCCCTTGGAATAAAATAATTACGGACTTTAATTGTCCAAAACATCTCCGGGATGATTCCGGAGATATTAGAAGTTGACCGACACTCGGTCTTATAACTTATACATCACGTTATTCAATAGCGCTAATATATTCAACGATAAAACACCTTCGGAATACTTCCATGTTTTCAACAAATTATACTAACTGACTCTGAGTCTGAATATACATCTCATATATATATAACGCTACTCTTTAGCGTTATAAATTGAAATCTGATAATATTTTTATACTGAAATCAACAACATATCGTATGATATTTATATATATCACAATACGTAAAACATCGTAAATACAATCATATCATTATATGAAAATGTAGTAAATCATTTCCACAGCACAACATTATAAAGGAGTAGGGTTTGTAAACTTTCCTGGGTGTTTTGAGGTGGAGGGTGCTCTCGAGTTTGTCCGAAAATAAAAAATCAAGAACATTATTGTTTCGTTAGTCTCTAATCGCATTTTATCATTGTTTGATAAATACGCAACGCTTATAATCAATTACCCGATTTGCTTTACTCTCATAATTTTAACAAAGTACGAGTAGCCTTTAACTTCATTTTTAGTTTACAATCCTTTATGTTCATTATTCTCATTTGCTTTTACCACTCGGCTCCTCTCGCGATTCTTAAGGATTTCTACTCGCGCGACCTTGGCTCCGACATTTTTATAAAATTGAAAATTCTATATTTTCACTAGAAATTTGTATGGAAGGTTGTATACTCCATTTTTAATCTCTATAAAATTTAATGATTTTTGAATAATTTTAAGTCGAACGTTTATACTTCCAAAGTTCGTAATTCATAGCATTTTTTGTCGCGTAAATTGTTTTAACTAAAACAGACCTAACTTTTGAACCGTAAATCAAAATCAATAAATTCAAGAGCCTAAACGATCCTTACAACAAGATATATCATTATCAAGTCTTTTTTTCAAGAAAATATAGTTTACACTTTTTGTATCTTTGCAGAAAACTTAATGTCATGATTCGATCGTTTCATCGTGGTTACGTTTACGATCCGTGTTTCATTTTAACTCTAAACTACTAATCATCATTCCAACATTTAACTACTTAATAATATCAAGACATCATGTTCTTGAGACCATAACATCAAACTTAGCATTTAACTAACTGATATTTAATAAATCACAAAATAATCATCAAAACTAGGTTTATATCCAAGATCCTTACTTTTCTTGAAACTTAAAACTTAAACAAAGTTAGAATAAAGTTTTATACCTTTATTGGTAGCTTGGGAGGTTCTCTTCTTGATGGATAATAATTGGTTTATCTTTGGTGTGCTTAAGAAATCTAGATATTTCCAAGAAATTCAAAAAATCAACAAAAGTCATTATTTGACACTATTCATCATCACTTTCATCATTTTATTTAACCATAAAAACCTCAAGGAAATGCTATGAAAGATTTATCTTACCTTAGTTTGATGATGAGGAAGCTTAAGAATTATTTTTAGCATTTATCCATGGCTAGAAGTTGAGATTTGAATTTCGATTCTTGGTTTTACTATTACGGCCGAATGGAGCTCTTTGGGGGGGAGAATGCTTCATGTTGCTTGCTTGCTTGGTGAAGTATGTTGAATAAGTCTTGGTTGATTTTTGTGAATAATAGATATGTACATAACTTGTAGTACTTAAAAAATATGCCTCATTTTTCCAAGCCTACTAGCTACTCAAGTACATGCACCACTATTCCTCTCACTATTCACAACATCTCCTTACTATTTGCATTACTATTTGATTAGCATTATCTAATTATATCCTAGGCTAATTTATTTGCATGTCTTGCATGGGAAGTTGTATGGGCTTCATACGTTTATTTATTCGCTTACGTATTCACTTGGTCGTTTATTTGTTATTGTGATTAATCCCCGTAAGAGATTCGCGGGGTAATCCTTTTTCTTATAATCCTTTTATGCTTTGTAATCTTGTACTTGGGTTTTAATTTATAGATTTCTAGATTCGTGATTGTAACGTGATTCTCGTATTCCTTGATAGTTCGTAAGATAAGGTCGTTTTATGAAGTTGGTTTTCTTCGAAAACTAATGACTTTTACATACACTCATTTGATACATATAATCACAATATCGCCTCGAAAACTCAATTTTCCATGTATCACATAGTGTGGACTAAATAGTTTTCCCCCGACCGTCAGGGTTACTATTCATCGACTATTATTCAAAGTCCCAAAAATTTGGGTTATTACACACGAGCAAAGGCTTCATTAGTTATCTCCTTCTTCTCATCAAGCCAACCATTATTTTGTTGATCTTCAAGGTATTTAATCCTTACCTTCAGCTCACCAAGGTCAGTGTGAAGGTTATCAACTGTTTTATTAGCCAATTCGAGTTGAGAATCTTGGTTTTCAAGCTCTCCCTTCAGAAAAGAAATTTGAGAATCCCTAGATTTGATTTCTTTAGCATGGAGGAGATCTGTGTCCTTAAGGTTAATTTTAAGAATTTTGTTGTCCCCCGAAGCCTCTCCGGGCGCGCCCTCCCTTCCAAAAGCCTATCAACAGTACATAAGCTGAGCAGAAGCTTTGATAGAGGCGTTGGTGGCTTCTTCCATATTCATGGCTTGCCATTCCTTAATATCTTCTTCTAAAATACAGACAGAAGCTAAAGGGCCCAGATGATTGAGTGCCAAAGTAACAGTTGCAAAAGCAGAAATGTCCCGTGTTCTCTATTTTTTAGGTGCGCCCTGGCCTTCTTTCAGATCCACCATATTCCTTTTTAAGATGGGAGTCGGCTGAGGAATATGAGTAGGAGTAAGGGTTGGAGTCTTCTGTGCATCTTTATTTTGCACTCGATCCTTTGGATTGTCTCCCGGACGCGCCCCAAAAGATTTAGAAATTCTCGAAGGAGCCATATCTGCACAGCAAACAAAAACAAGTTTCTTAGTAAACTGAGGGCGCACCCTAAAAGAAAAATTCTTATAAAAGACAGATAATAAAGATGGCAGGAACAATAAAGATATAAAGACATATATAAAGCAATAAAGATATGCAATACATGCTAATCTAAAACTTGATTAAGTTCGGTTAAGGCGCGCCCAACCAACGAGGCGCACCATAAACAAATCTCAAACCTAGAGAAGATAGATCTTGAAAATTATTGTCTTCAACTTCTTCAGTTTATTCCTCTATATCACCATCATTATCAATGTCTATGGCACGTGAGACTTGGTTACCCTTCCTAAATTTTATATATTTACATTCTGTTCCAACCCAGTCGGAAAGAATTTCAACCCGCATCAAGTTAGATCCGGTCACCAATATTTTTAAGTTCCATCTTTCTGATGCAACCTTCAACAAAGCTTCTACATGAAATTTAGGTGTGCCCTCAAGTTCACTTACAGATGGCTTGTCTGTGGAATGGAAGAAATGAGTGTGTACATAAAAGAAGAATGGAGAAATAAAATAAATAAAGGAAGGCTATGGCGCGCCCTTACTTGGGACAGTATTGAACTAAATTTTGATTCTTGGCACGTCGTATAAGTAGAAAAAAAATTCCTTCCAACATTTCTCATGGCTAACCTTTCCAGAAGAAAACCCTTTTTTGTTGTGTTGTTTGTTAACCACCAAGTAGTAATAACCATGATCAGTTTTTCGAAGACTGAGAAATGGCTCACCTTATCCGTGGTCGGCTGAGGGAAATTCAAATCCATATAAAGGATATATAAGGCCAGTATGAGCTTATAGATGTTTGGTGGTAATTGGAGAGGTGCTAAGTCATATAGCTTAATCAATTCCCTATGGTAGGAATGTAAGATCATGCCCACACTCGGGGAAATCAGTTTTTGGCTTGTAACCATCCTGGGGATCTTGAAATTTTTTCCATAGTTAAAAAGATGAGGGCTCGTCATGTTTAGAGGGCGCCCCGAAATGCCCTCCATATCATATAATTTCATTATCCAATCAAGTTGCTCGTCCGAACAGCTTAATGAAAGTCCAATACAAAATAGCTTCCCTTTTTCTTTTCTAAAGTGCTTCTTCACGGCTTCTAAACATTTTTCATATTTGCTCCAATCAATGTCAATTTCGTTATCAAAGACCTCTCAATGCTCATATGGAATGGGTAAAGGTTAATGGGAATTAGAAAATTGTTAAGTATCATCATCAAAGAAGTTCCTTTCATCATGCAAGGGTGTGGAATTTTCTTCAGGCGTGCCCTCGTGACTTTAAGAGTTAGGAGCGCTCTGAGATGACTGAGCATAAAGATTGGGAGAGTTAGGCTTGTAATTCACTTTGGATGGTCCAGCCCCCTACATTCACACAAATCTCAACATCCATATATTTGTCAGAGTTTAAATCTCCAAGCCAATCATCAAGATCTGTGCTCTCTGGTACTGGTATTCTTTCTTTGGAAACTAACTTCTTATTTCCTTTCCGTTGAGCTAAAAGGACATCGTCTATGGAAGATTCACTCGAATAGTCTGCCATGAATTTGTTTTCTATGAAATCTTGGATAAGGCACGCCTCAAGTTATAGAAAATTTAGAGTTCTTTAAGCGTCTGGAAATCTGGTTTGATAAGTGTAATTGGGGGAGAATAAATCCCCAACTTGGTATAAAAGTCTTTTAATGGATGGAAGGGAGAAGAAGAGGGCGCGCCATCATCTTCCAGCTCCCTAAACAAACAGAAAATTCTATTGAGGGCGCGTCTAGAGAAGAAATAAAAAATAAACGACAAGAAAAGATGTAACAAGAAGTTTTAGGCGTGCCCTAACATAAGATGGCACACCTTAATTAATGTATATAGGTCATTCAGAATTCTATTATAACGCACCTAAAGTACAATATATGTCCTAAAACCCCTTAAGGCATGCCCTAATCTGAATTAGGCGCATGAGATATTAGGCTAACGGTTGGAATTCCCGAAAAAAAAATTCAAATTCCCACACCTCCTAATTATGGATCATAGGGGTATATACATAATATATACATACATATGTACACAGAAATCATGAAGAACATAAAAAGTAAAAGACGAATAATCAGTTTATCATTACAGTAGATCTATAAGATGAAATTGAAAAAAGAAAGGAAGGATTTTGTTCCTTTTAAGATGCTGGGTGAGTTGAACGGTTTGGAAATAAGAAATGATGATGGAAAGACCGAAATCCGGTGACCGGAAGTTGAAAGTGGCGGTGGTGTTTCTTCTTGAGAGAAAGAAAATGAAAAGGTTAAAGTAAAAGTGTAATATCCCGGAATTTTAGGAATAATTATTAATATATTATTTGAGTGTTTTGTGTTACTTTCTAAAGCGGGAGGAATAAAATTATGGATATATTATTCATGTGTGATGAATTTTTATCTTTAACTGCATTAATATGCTAATTGGTAGTGGTGTCGATCCCTTTCGTATTGTGAAAGTATTTAATTATTTTTATTATTTCAAAATTTTATTTGGAAGCCGGTCGTTTTTGTTTTAAAATTTTAGGGATCGAATGGGTATTTTACCCACGTCAAAAATATATTTGGTATTTTATCCAGGTTCATCCTGATAGCGGGTGAGTGTGAAAATATTTAAAAATAGTAACGACTATTTTTTTTTACTTTTTAAATGAATAATTATGTGTTTATTATTATTTAAAATGATGTTGGCTATGATTTAACATGCAGTAGAATTGTGAGTGATCCTGTAAGTACTAGAGTACTTCTCTGCGTGCATTTGCATATATTATATTTGTTTTCGGGGTTTATTGTTAATTTCGAAAATATTTCGTTTTCGAAAAGATTATCAGATCGGGCCCCTACCAGGATGTCAAAGCAACAAAATTCGTATTTTCATTTTTTTAAATCGTGGGACTTTCATATATTTTAAATTTTGAATTTTTGGAATATTCGTAATTTTTGGAAAATTTTGGCATAAATTTTATATTTATATAATTAAAAATTATTCCTCATTAATTAGTAATTTTGGGATAAATATTTTTATTAAATGATATAATTAGGCCCCAAATAATTTTAGAGGTATTTTTTGTGTAGTTATAAATAGGATTTTTATTTAACAAACTATTTATTAAAAATCAGATATTTATTTTTATTATTCTGAAAATTAGAAAATCCTCTCAATTGTGTTCTTGAGTTCTTGAAGATCAAATCCAAGTTTGGAGATGATTAGGATCTCAAAAATTGAAGTGTTAGTAACCAGAAATGCTCAAAATTCAATCCTCTTTTCGATTTCATCATCAAAATCCATAAAGGATTGGTAATATTTCTATTCAGTTTTTAGGGTTTATAACCCGATTTGGGGGTTTTTAATTTACTGATTGTTCACTTGTTTTGATGTTGTGGATGGCCTTATCTTTCAATTTGTGATCGATTGATATGTAAATTGTGTGTGTTTATGTTCGAAATTGTTAAATCGGGTTATTAGTTTTAGTTGTTTTTATATTCAATTCTTATGGTTTATTCATGAGGTCGTTGTTGATTTGGATCATAGGAATAGATTATACGTGATTTTAGCTTTGTTTTGACATCTTAATCAATAATTTTGGTTGATTTTTCTGGGTTATCGGATTTCATCAGTGTTCTTCGTCAAATCGACCGGAATTTGCTCGTTTTTTGATCAAAAATAACGATTCTAATTTGTTTTGGCTAGGTTGAGATTACTAGATGATTAGGTGCGTGTTTTGGAATGTTTTTAAATTAAAAATAGACTGAAATCATGCGAAGCCAGGCTAGGATTGTTTTGTCGGACTTTGGCTGGATTTTGGAACGACGGCCGGATTCCAGCGAGTTCTTGAAAAACTCCGGTAGTCTTCCTTACATGTTTCTGTTTGATCTTTAAACTCAAATTCCCACCCTAATTTCCTGTTTCTGCATTTTTATTTTAAAAATATATCCAAAAATGCATTCTTTATTTCATAAATTGATTTTCAATTTAAAATTTGATTATGATAATTAAATTAATTAATGATCTAAACCATAATATTTTTAGAAAATTCTACTCTTTGTCAATTCCAAAAATCCAAATTTGATTTACATATTTATAATTTATTTTATTTAATTAATCAATTAGTTCATTTAATCGATTAATATTATTTATAAATAATTGAATAACATATAATTACATATAATTAAGCCAAAAAGGTATTAAAAATTATTTTGAGCTTTTAAAAATATATTAAAGTATTGAATATTTAATTAATATTATTATTAATTGAATTTATTTTATTTTATTCATAATAAATAGACTGTTTGTCCGTTTAATACAAAAAGAATGCGTCTAGACTCGGAAAAATATTCCGCTTTTATTAAAAATAATTTTGAGACATAAATTCTTTTGTATCAAAAGGTCGCTTATTTTGTAAATGATTCTAAGTCGCGTATTTATCGAAAAGTATTGTTTCGACTCGATTTCAGTTTTAAACCTACTGAGTCGAATGTTGTCACAATCTGAATTATGTGATACATGACTTATGTGATTAAGTGCAAGGTGTTAGGAATTTGTCATAGGCTTGATGATAAGTTCACCAAAACACCTTAGTAGATTAAATTTGGTATATTTGTAGCTCTCAACGGATGATTATCTTAACATCCGTTGAGAGAGTGTAGCTTATGTATTAATAAGTTTTATAACACAATCCTGCATTCTATAATACCTTAAAGAACTAGATGGTGTAGGATATTCAAAGTCATGTTGACTACTAGATTGATATGCAAAATAGGTTGGCCAATTGTATATATTAGATGCCTTATAATTTTGCATAAGTGAAATGGGGTTAACTGCTATGAAAGACTTTCAACGAATGATTCTACAAGGTTTCAACAGATGATCCAATTCACATTTAACAGATGATCTGATGAAGTTTCAATGGATGATCCAACACAGTTTCGACGGATGATCCAATGAAGATTCAACGGATGTTCTAATTCAAATTGTAGTTGATAGTGACTTGACAGTCGCATGTGTTGATTAGATGTAAATGGAATGTGGCGGCCTATTTACAGGTTTTATAGAACAAAGAAGCATTTCCATTTCCATTCTAACTTGAAGATATTCAAAGATGTTGGATGGAGAAATGAAGAAGCATGTACTTAGACTAAGACATTTTTGTCTTATTAGTTTGTATTTTTATAATATAACTTGGTAATATATAAACCAAGAGTATCAAGTAGAAAATCAATCAAGTAAGTAAGAAATCAACTAGAGAAATAGAAAAAGTTGTATTTGTGAAGAATTTTTCTGTTCTTTGTGATTCTACTTGGAAGCAGCTGTGTATAATCTTTGTATCACATAGTTCTCAATCTTATATATATCTCTGGTGGAAAAGTTCAATCCACCAGAAAGTTTTTAAATAATTGTGTTTAATTACTTTGTGTTTGATTACATCAATATTTTCATTTCGCACGTTTGCTTAATCAAACACTGTTATATAATTGAGATAGGGTAGTTCTTGAAATCAAAAAAGGAACCAGAATTACATTCAATCCCCCCTTCTGTAATTCTTTGTTAGATTGTTTGGGAATAACAATTGGTATAAGATCAAGCTCTTAAAAACAAAGAGTTTAAAGATCACAACAACTAACAAGATGAGCAGAAAAGACGTTGGAGTAAAAATCCCATTTCTGGACAAAGACAACTATCACCACTAGAAGGTGAAAATGCACCTGCATCTCCTCTCTTAAGATGAAGAATATGTGGATTGTATTAAGAGAGGCCCTCAAGGTCCTATGAGAGCTGCTACAGGTAATGAACCATTTATCCCAAAGCCTATAGCAGAATGGTCTGATCCAGATATTGAGCAAGTTCATAAGGACAAGAAGGCCATGAACATTTTGTTTAATGGCATTGATGGTGACATGTTTAACAACATCATCGATTGCAAAACTGCTAAAGATGTCTAGGATACAATTCAAGTTATATGTGATGGAACTTAGCAAGTAAGGGAACACAAGTTGCAACTCTTGATTCGGCAGTATGATCACTTTCATTATGAAAATAGTGGAACATTAACTGATATTTTTAGTAGATTTCAAAAACTGCTAAATGCTCTAAAGCTGCATGGAAGAATCTACCAGACAAAGGATTCTAACCTCAAATTCCTTAGATCTCTACCAAAGGAATGGAATTCTATGACAGTCTCTCTTAGAAATTCCCAAGATTACAAGGAATTCACTTTGGAGAGACTGTATGGTATTTTAAAGACCTATGAGCTTGAGATATAACAGGATAAGCAGCTGGAAAAAGGAAGGAAGAAGGGAGGATCCATTGTACTGGTTGCTGAGCAAGAGAGAGAGAAAGAGATGAAGGTAGATGTTGTGGAATCTGTACCAAACCGTAGAGTTTGTGAGGGAAAAGGAAAAGGGCTGGTAGCTGAACATGAAGACCATCTTAGTGAAACTGATTGTTCTTGGAAAATTGTATAATTTTGCATTTTATATCATTTCAATTATTGTCCTGCATCAAATTGGTATCAGAACTAAATCTTAAAATTTAGTGTTCATCGAATTACTGTTCACATAATCACTATTTATCATTCTCATTGTTCACATCACCGGAAACCCCAACCTTCAACCATCGTTCTCAACCATAAACCTCATCACCGGCCCAATTAACATCAAACCCGACCCATTTTAAGCCTAATTCCCAAATCAAACACCTAAACCCTAAAAACACGACCTAAAACAGCAAGCTTTAAAAAAATGAGGGAGAAACAGATTGGGAAAGAGCAAAAAAGTTGATGAATCGCACATGTACAAGTTTTATCGGAGTTCGAGGAAATTATTATGCCGCTAAGTCGCGCTGCAGTAGCCGTTATCTCAGTCTGACGAGGTCGTTATCTCTTCTTCTTCAACATCTCCTTGTGCATCTTCTTGTTGTGTGGTGGTGAGAAAAAAAAGGGTAACACTGAACCATATCACATATACATACACGTACTTTTAAACATGCCCGTATCCACTATTATTTTTTGTTGCTCTATTTGTTTTATTTAATTTTTACTTTATTTTAATCACTTGACTTTTCCACCGGAATCAACTTTAGTGCCTAAAATCATTTTATTTGTTTATAAATATTACTTGGTTAATATATTTTAAAAAATCAAAATAAGAGTTTAAAAAAAAGATTTTCTTTTGTTATAATATTATGTTCATTTTCCATATCATTAGGTTATTTAATTCATAATCTTAGTACTTAAATATCTTACATTATTCGTGTGAACTTATTCTCTTAGTTGCATAACTATTTCATATTAGTTGCATATCTCCTGTCTCGTTTATTACACTACTTTAAGATTAGCGATAATATTTATGGTCGAGTCATAATTTGAGTTGTTCAATTAATTTACAATAGTGTCTCAGCGTTGCATTTAGGTAATCATGGGAGTGAATACACGCAATGGTTTAGCACCGACCGTCCGGAGCCAACTTTGGCTCAAATTTTCGAGAGGATAGAAGCACTTAGTATTGAAATGACATCTATGAAAAATATGTTTAAAACAAAGTTTGATGAGGTGCATACAAAGATTGATTAATTAGAACATGCACGTGTTAAGGATCGAGATGAATAGGTGGTTGATCCACCTCTACCTTGCGAATGTGTGGATCCTCAAGTTTCTAGGGATCGTGAGCGGGATGAGGGTTATCGTAATTATAGGGACCATGATCCATATAACCATCGGTGACACGATGTGTCTAAGATTAAGGTCGATCCCCCTGAGTTTGATGGGAGATTTAACCATAACGCCTTCACTGACTGGTTATCCAGTACTGAAAATTTCTTTGATTGGCATCAGATGGGTAATGATTATGGGGTTAGGTTTGCTAAGATAAAGCTTGTGAATCAAACCAATATCTTCTAGGGTAGTATTGAGAGAGACCTCCAGTGCATGAGACAGCAAGACATCTATTCATGTGGCCCACATATGTCTTGTACCAATCCACCTCGAGGATTACGAGGAGAGTTTATGATGTGATGTTCTTCCCATGGATGTTGCTCATATACTCATGGGGTGACCTTGGCTATATGACCACAGTTTGACTCACTATAGGAGGAAGAATACTTATGTGTTTATGAGTAACGGGAAGAAGGTCACATTGTGACCTAGCATGTCTCGTGAGATTCCCAGGAGTGGCCCAAAGGTCAACAGCGTTGCTAGAGAGGTAAGAGATGCACCCGTAGATCGGGGTACTGAGCTTCCGAGGGATGTTCAGCAGATTCTTGATAAGTTCGCAGATGTCATTCCCGATGAGCTACCCCAGGGATTTCCACCTTTTAGGGATATCCAACATGCCATAGACTTAGCCCCCGGATCTTCAGTTCCTAACATGCCGCACTATAGGATGAATCCTACTGAGCAGATAGAGATGAGGCGACAGGTTGAGGAGTTGCTAAGTAAGGGATTTTTTAGAGAGAGTCTCAACACTTGTGTTATACCAGCCTTGTTTACACAAAGGTTGATGGTAGTTTGAGGATGTGTTCTGATGGTCGAGCTATCAACAAGATCACCGTCAAGTGTATATTTCATATTCCTAGACTTGATGACATGCTAGAATGATTATTGGAGCTCAGTTATTCATAAAGGTTGATTTACAGAGTGAATACCATCAGATTCATATCCGAGAGAGAGAGAGAGAGCGAGAGAGAGAGTGAGAGAGAGAGAGAGAGAGAGGGAGAGAGAGAGATGAGTGGAAGACTGCCTTTAAGACCGCAAATGGGCTTTATGAGTGGCTAGTCCTATCATTTGGGCTATCCAATGCCCCGAGCATGTTCATGATAGCCATGAACCAGGTGCTTCATCCTTTTATTAGCGGGGTTGTTATCGTGTACTTTGATAATATACTCATCTACAGCCCCACACGTGGGGAACACTTATCTTACTTGTGTCAGGTTCTAGCAGCTCTTTTACATGAGAAGTTGTATCTGAATCTGAAGAAGTTCTCTTTTGTGCGTGACTCCACGATATTCCTTGGATTTGTTATTTCTAAGGATGGAGTTTATGTTGATCTAGAGAAGGTAAAGGCCACTCGAGAGTGCCTGAACCTTCTAATATCCATGAGGTGCGTAGTTTCCATGAATTAACTACCTTCGATAGGAGGTTTATTGGAGGCTTTAGTACTATCATGACTCCCATTACTGATAGCATGAAGAAATGGGCATTTGTTTGGTCAAAGTCAGACGCGAGAGCCTTTACTGAGGTAAAGGATAAGCTAACACACGCTCTCCTTACTTTACCAGATTTTGGTAAAGTCTTTGAGGTAGCGTGTGATGCTTCTGGTGTAGGTATAGGTGGAGTATTGAGTTGGGAGGGCCATCCTATAGCTTTCTTTAGTGAAAAGCTTAATGAGGCCAAAAGGATGTATACCACCTAACACTTTGAGTGTAGAGGTAGTCGAATTTGCACATATGATCCCCGATTACCCCTTATGGTCAAAATTTTGGAGAGATATATGCTAGCTTTCATGATCCTAGTTCTCCGCCTTCGAGCAAATTTTGTATTCATGAGAGATACCAGTTTCGAGGGGTTCGCTTGTGTATCCCTAGTACATTTTTGAGGGATTATCTCGTTAGAGAGTTACATGCGGGAATGGGTAGTTGGTCACTTTGGTTGAGATAAGACCATTTCTATTGTCGAGGATATGTTTTATTAGTCTGCTTTGAAGAGGGATGTCACTCGTATAGTTGTAGAGTGTCATACATGTCAGACAGCCAAGGGTAGTAAACTGAATACGGGCTTATACGCCCCTCTTGCGGTTGTTCATGTTGATTGGGAGAACCTTAATATGGATTTTGTGTTGAGGTTATCTAGGACACGTAGTGGGCATGACTCAGTCTTCGTGGATCATTTTACTAGGATGGTTCAATTCATTCCTCGTAGTAAGACTGACAATGTCCCTCATATTACATCCATCTTCTTTCGTGAGATTGTTAGGATACATGGTGTTCCACTGACCATAGTTTCCGATAGAGGTGTGAAGTTCGTGAGCTACTTCTGGAGGACTCTCTGGAAGTTACTTGGGACTAGTCTCAAGTTCTCCATCCCTTCACAGAATTGACGGACAGACTAATATCGTTAATAGGAATCTAGGTGATTTAATCATCAAATATCACCAAAATCCTTAAAATATTCAATTTTTTATATCAAAATATATTAAAAATATTACTCCCTCCATCTTACTTAATACTTTACATTAAGTTTGGACACGAAAATTAAGAAAAAAAGTAACTTTTTAGTTAGTGGTGAAAAGTAAAAAAATGTGTTAAATGATGAGATCAAATAATATTTAGTGTATAAAGTGGGTAAAGTGGAATAAAATAGGGAATATAGCTGATTTTTATATTATAAACTTTTTATATTTTTAGTATGTTTTGAATATGAAAAATAGAAAAAGGTGTAAAAAAAGGCACGAAGCAATTTTAAACATCATTTGCCAGCCAAATTTAAATTCAGGGTGGTACTAAATGCAGTAATAATTTGCTCCATGCAGTAATCAGCAATTACTACTATGTCCTTCATCTCTAACCGTGCAAACATTAAATAGCAGTTAAGCATTAAATAACAGTCTTGTAATCTTGCAAGTATTAAATAGCCTAGTAATCAAAACAAATCTTGTAATCTTGTGTGAACCAAAACTAACTAAATTGCATCGATTTGTTAATCGAAATTATCTCATTAACTAATATTTTTGATAAAATAATTGTTAACATGTAATTTAATGTAATACAATTGCTTGAAAAAATATGGAAATACTATTTTTGAATTAAAAAATATTTATACTTAAATTTGAATAATAACAATATTGTAAAATAAAAAATGAATATATAAAAGTAAGGTCACAAAATATAGTAAACTATGTTTGTAATCGAAATAAAATTATAGAAAAATTATTTATTGAAAGTAAAAATATATACTTACAAAAAAGAGAAAGTATGTAAAAGAAATTGAACTATGTTGGGTAGATAAAATTATTTAATTCCAATAGAACATTTTTATTTTTTATATGACGCTTTGATTTTTGCATGTATTTAATATATCTTGATTGAATAATTAGAAACGTTATTTGTAAAGTTTTTTTATAAATCAAAATTTACTGATAAAAATAAAAATGTGAAACTAAGAAGAGACGGAGGGAGTACTTCTTTTATGTGTTTCGATTTATCTGTTTTTCTCATACTTTTTTGAAGTATACTTCTTTCGTCCTTTTTTAATCCTTTTAATTATCATATTTATTTTTCATGGTAAAATTAAATATATTTTTTATCAATGTTTAACCACTACTCTTATATTAATTACAAAAACCAAAAATTATTTATTGAAGTATATTAAATATTCTTTCCAATGATATATATTTTTCATTTGGTTCAATTATAAAATATTTATTTCATAGTAAACATTTAATTGTGTTTATTTTTTATTATTAAATGAGAACTTAAAACAAAGATAATTACTAATTCATCACACTTTAATGCCTAAATAATATAAAATTTACATTATTGTTAAACTCAACTCGAATATATTCAGATTAAGTTTTACGTGGACAAATTCTTGTATAGATCATTTCTGTAAAAGTATAATTTTGAAATTGGATAAGAAATAGTCTAATTACTAATAAATTATGTACTGATAGGGGATAAATAAATCTTGATTGCGTAATTAAATATTACATTAATTATACATGATTTGGGCTACTAGGCCCAATAAGAAGATGTATGACATTCAGACCAAAAAGGTTAACACATTGATTAGGCCTGATGGACCAGATCAGGCCTGATGGAACAACAAAGGCCCAAAACCCTGAATATTAATTAATTTCATAATTAATTAATAAAGGAAAAATTAGCTTTTAAGAAGAGTCCCAATAAGGACATAAATCCTTACAGATTAACCTCTAAGGGACCTAGAAGGATAAGGAATCAGTTTCCTACCACTTAGGACTCCAAAGTCCATTCTAATTCTAAGACTTGGCTACCAAGTCTCCTATACCAAGTCCAATTTAAGGACCCCAAACATGTATATAAGGGGCCTCACCCCACAAATCAGAACTACATTTTTTGACTTGATCCTTGGCAATCAGCATGGTACGTAGGCATCTTGTTAAGGCAGATTGAGTCATGAAACACAAAAGCAGTCAAATCGAGCCTCAAAGCTCACGTTCCTTAGTAATAAATACAGCAATTATATACTTTAGTTTTTGATCCATAACATTTGGCGCCGTCTGTGGGAAAGCACAACAACAACCATTGCAAGAACACGGAGAACAGTTAGAGCCCTTGAAGGAGGAACACCAACGGGGACAACCCAAGTGATTTCATCAACCGTGGAGATACCTCCTCATTCAACTTATACAGCCACGCAAGGAGAAGCCCAGATAGGGGCAACTGAACCTCAGCCACAAGGGACGATTCCCTCGGCTACTGTTAGGGCGGAAACACGCGCTAATATTCACGCAAGTATACGCATTCACAAGTAATATAGAATACTTTCTAGTTCGTTCCCACAGAGACTCAGATTAATTATTGTTTAATTAAACTCACGCACCAATGTATGATTACTTCTCAATGTTAAGAAACTAACACTTAGAATTGTTGACTAAATATTAACTACAATTAATTACTTAAGTTATCACTTAATTAACACTTCAATTAACAATATTAAAACACTCATGAGATCACAACTTCATTACTACTTCCTTCAATAGTTATTGTTATTACCTTTAGCATGTGACAGTAATGATATTAATTGAATAACACGAAACTGATAAAAGCCAACTTTCATTGTACTCATACCATTCTACCAAGCATCCACAATTAAGATAGAAGTTGAATAAGCATCAATTATGTTGAGTTCCTATATGTCTACAGAAATTGACAACACAACGATTTAAGCACAAGTTATTCCTTTTGATTACACAGGGCAAATAAAACTGTTAGAGTTACCCACTACTCATGCACATCATACATGAACCTATGCTAGCATGGCAAGTTCTAAATCTCAAGATCCACCGTCGCTTCATAAGAGATTAACACCCTATCTTATATGTTCGTGACGCACATAAGACGAATATGCACAACCAATACTAGATATCATACAATCATCACACACTAAAGTATTAAACAATTAACTAAAGAATTCCATAATAAATCCGTTGCGACCCATGATAACGATTAGCCCATAATAGCACTTATCATCATCATGGGTTCATATGAAATCATGATAAACAAACACAAGAAAATAATAACTAAACTAATTATATTAAATCAGAGTACGTCACAAGAGTAATTAAGTTCAAAGTAAAAAAACTAGCATCCAATGTTACAACGAAATAAGAATCACAAGAAAGTATGCTTCCTCTTCGTTGCTGTGTGCTAAAACGGTCTTCTTCCTTATCTCCTTCGCTCCTTGCTTAATACCACGATCCTCTCCCATGAAAACGTCTCCAAATCTAATTATATAATAGTCCCATAAAACTCAGATTACATAGAAGTTGGAAGCCAAACAGAAGTAGAAGTCTTAAAATAATTATTTAATTTCCCGACCCTGTGCGGCCGCTCAGCATAGCTGAGCGGGCGCTCAGCTTTCTGCGCGGCCGCTCAGCATAGCTGAGCGGGCACTCAGGACCCTACTGGATTTTTTCTGAGCTTGCTCCGTTTCTTCGCCGTAATCTGCCCCTTTCTTTCCTCTCTCAATGGTGAACACATGCCAAGGCTTATTCTTGATGATTACTCCTCTGAAATGCAACTAATACCCTGAAATGCATAAACACTAGAAAAACGCATCAAATACACAAAATACTTGATTTCAAGGCACCAATTTAAGCCATTTTAAGATATTCTAAGTGGTATAAAATGCCACTTATCACACCCCCAAACTTAAATCGATGCTTGTCCTCAAGCGTCACAGACTAAAAAAAAATAAAAAAAAATGCATGAATGCAATCTATATGAAAATGCAGCGATCCCCCTTACTACGAACAAACCAACCAAATTGCAACATCTCAACAAATGCAGTTAGGCGACTAAAGATCAATAAATTCATGCAAACGAACATACAGCCAGAAATGTGGTGTGTGCAGATGCTTAACAGATATGCTTCAGAACTAGACCAGTTATTATTACTCAACTATCATCAAGGCAATCACATGATTATACAAAGAATAAAAATTCTAGGCACAAAGTGACATATAACACTACAAGAATTCTGGAGCTTATTACGGAATTATGCTTTTTATTCACGACAACAATGCTTATTTGACTGTGCAATGAGTGAGGTCCACAAAAGACTTATACAATGGTATCCATGTAGTGAGCGTTAGGTTAGTGGATCCCAGACTCTAAAAGCCTTAGGTCACTAGGCACAAAGTCCCCTAAGAACTTAATAACTCGAATACCAAAGAGCCCACTCGTGATCAATTATGCATAAACACCAAAAAAAAATTCTTTTTCTTTTTTTTTCTTTTTTTTCTATATTTTTTTCCTCTTTTTTTTTCAAAATTTCTGAGCAAGTGCGTTTCGCTCCATCTTGCTCAACCCTAGACTACTCGCATAACATGCGAGCCGGCTACTAGCCATTTGACGCCTAGCGACAACTAGCAACAAATTCCATTTTTACTCCATTTTTTTCATTTTCATGCCTTTATCACTAACCTATTATCGAATTCTAATCATAATAAATAGATTAACCTCGAAAACAATCAGATCATAACAACAATCTAGCCCTTAAGCATTCTCTAAGACTTAGTGAAAATACAAGTACTTCTAGCATGCATATCAACCTACACGACTCAATATCACTTTAATGCTATCACTACACTCGCATCAATATCACAATTCAGTCGATAAATCATCGCAAAAGGGATCATGGTATATGCATGAGCTATATGATATGATAAACAAATAAATCTATGAATAAAAAAAAACTATATGGCAAAAATTATACAACTATATGAACTAAACTATCATGAATATGCAGCTATATGACACACACAAAATATTCCTTAACTACCACCCCCAAACTTAAAATCTTCACTGTCCCCAGTGAAGGTAGTAGAAAGGAACACAGGGTATACCTACTTGGAGTCATCATCATCATCACCCTCAGTGGGTGGAGTATCAGGCGGCGGGTATGCAGAGTCCTCACCAAAAATTGGCCACTGGATATCGGCTCCAAGGCCCCGAAAAGCAGTCCCTAACGCAAGGGTGAGCTCCTGAGCAAACCTGCTCTGTGTCTCGTACATGGAATCCATCCGCCGTGAAAGCCTCCTATACTGGGTATCAGCCATTCCAGCACCCTCCTGAGCTCTCGAAGAACCAGCCTCATCATGCCTAGGCCTAGCCATAGTAGCACCTCATGTTGGACGCCCTCCTGGAAGACGATAACCCAGCCCATGCTCCTCAGGCTCACCACCGGTCCACTCCTGCATCCCATTCAGAGTCCCAGAATCAATTGGAGCGGCCGGCAACTGCAACTGCTCATGAGCCGGCCAGTTCACTCCTACTGCTCGATAAAGCTTCGTGACCGTGGATGCATAAGGGATGTTCATATGCTTAGCTCTCCTCAAAAACTTCAGAATTTTTTGGTAGATAAACTCACCAAGGTCCACATAGTACTCCTCATTAAGAATTCCCCACAACAACTGTGCTCTCTCAACTGTGACCTCGTGTGCATGAGAAGAAGGCAAAATATTAGCACAAATAAATGCATTCCATGCACGGGCATACCTGTTCATAGCGATCGCCGGGAAGTGACGATACTCATTAGTGCCGGTCTTGAAGGTCCAAACTGTGCCCGGCCTACAGAGAGTAGCACAAATCAAATCCAAGTCGAAATCCTCAGCAGTCTTCTCATTCCAGTTCTCCTCCTTGGGCTTCCTCTCTCGCTGCCCAATCACACGGTGAATCGCCGCTGGGTGATAATCAACCGTCAGCCCTCGGACCACAGAAAACCCATTCTTCTCGGCCTTCGTGTTCGCATAGAATTCGCGAACCACGCTCACCGGCACTGCTTCGGGCGACTCACAAAAAGTTATCCACCCCTTCTCTGCAATCATAGGTAGCAACTCACCATCCCTCCCCGATGGTAAAAACCCTCTCTCCTTCAGAATCGGCTTCCCCAAAAGCCTAGTGTACTCCTCCTCCGCAGCTCTGTCATTCAACCGAGGCCTTGCAGCAGTACCCTTCGATGAATCAGCAGTAGGGACTGTGCTGCTGCTATCAATAGTTCGTGCTCTCTTGGGTGCCATTGAATCTTGAATAAAAGTGTTAATAACTGAGTTTTTGTGTGTGGGAGAGAGTTTGAGTGTAGAGTTTTGTGGGAGATATGTAGGATAGGTGTATGTATATATAGGGTGTGGATTAGGTTAAATTAGATTAGGAGTGGGGTTGAGGGATGAAATCATGGGGTATTAGGAAAAGAAGTCGTGGGTTTATGGGCTGTGTTTGGGTTTTTTAATTTTCTGATTTTTTTTTCTCTGAACTTAAAAAAAAATTCTGGAAGTTGACCCCTGAGCGGGCGCTCAGCTTGCTGAGCGGTCGCTCAGCAGAGCTGAGCGGTCGCTCAGCAGAGCTGAGCGGGCGCTCAGGGGGTCACTGGAAAAAAAAAATTCAGTCCCATTTTTCTGATTTTTTTGTGTTTTTGGATAGGTTATTAACTTCTAAGGGTTCCTGGAACAACAAATCATGGGTTGCCTCCCACGCAGCGCTTCTTTTTCGTCATTAGCTTGACGTTGCGTACCTTTCTCAAGTAGTCAATAAAATGGCACTAACCACTTCTCGGTTTGCCATGTCCCCATAGTAGTGCTTCAACCGCTGACCATTAACCTTGAATGCTTGGTCCGGATCATTCTCAAAAATTTCCACCGCTCCATGTGGAAACACAGTTTTGACAATAAAAGGTCCAGACCACCTTGATTTCAACTTCCCAAGAAAAAGTCGGAGACGAAAGTTGAATAAGAGAACTTATTGCCCCGGCACGAATAACTTAGGATGTAGCTTCCTATCGTGCCACCTCTTCACCTTTTCCTTGTACATTTTGTTATTCTCGTACGCTTGAAGTCGGAATTCATCAAGTTCATTAAGCTGAAGCATTCTTTTCTTACCAGCTGCATCTAAATCCAGGTTTAACTTTTTCAACGCCCAGTAGGCCTTATGCTCAAGCTCCGCAGGTAAATGACATCCCTTACCGTACACTAACTGAAACGGGGACATACCAAGTGGAGTTTTGTATGCTGTTCTGTAAGCCCAAACAGCTTCATCGAGCTTTAAGGACCAATCCTTCCTTGACGGACAAACAACCTTTTCTAGAATACGCTTGATCTCTCTGTTAGACACTTCCGCTTGACCATTTATTTGCGGATGATAGGCAGTAGCAACTCGATGATTCACATTATAATGCTGCATCATAGAAGTGAACTTACGGTTGTAGAAATGCAACCCTTCATCACTTATGATTACCCGAGGTGTTCCAAACCTTGTGAAAATCTGCTTATGAAGAAAATTCAGCACTGCCTTTGCATCATTTATCGGTAGAGCTTTGACTTCTACCCATTTTGAGACATAATCGACTGCCAGCAAGATGTACTGATTATTGCAGGATGAGACAAAAGGCCCCATGAAATCGATTCCCCAAACATCAAAGACCTCGACTTCAAGCATCACATTTAACGGCATCTCATCCTTTCTCGTCAAATTTCCCACTCTTTGGCAACGATCACACCTTAAAACAAACTGATGAGCATCCTTAAACAAAGTAGGCCAGAAAAAACCTGCTTGCAGAATACGAGCTGTCGTCTTCTCACCACCATAGTGTCCACCATAAAGTGTGGAGTGGCAGTCTCGTAATATCCCCTTCGTCTCACAGAACGGGATACATCTCCTGATGATCTGGTCAGCTCCCTGTCTAAACAAATATGGTTCATCCCACATATACCACTTTACCACATGCAGAAACTTCTTCTTTTGAGTGGAGGTCAACTTAGGAGGCATTATATTGCTGACAAGATAGTTTACAATATCTGCAAACCATGGCTCTTCCTCCTGAACTGCGAACAACTGCTCATCCGGAAAAGATTCATTGATTAATGTCTCATCTTGTGAAGTACACTCGGGATTCTCCAACCTAGAGAGATGGTCAGCTACTTGATTCTCAATACCTTTTCGATCCTTGATCTCTAACTCAAATTCCTGAAGTAAGAGCACCCAACGAATGAGTCTCGGCTTCGAATCCTTCTTGGAAACCAAATAGCGAATGGCCGCATGATCAGTGAATACTGTCACTAGACTCCCAAGCAGATAAGATCGAAATTTCTCGAAACCAAAGACTATAGCCAAGAGCTCCTTCTCCGTAGTGGTGTAGTTCATTTGGGCCCCATTTAAGGTCTTACTCGCATAATAGACCACATGAAAGAGATTATTCTTGCACTGCCCCAGAACTGCACCTACCACATAATCACTCGCATCACACATCATCTCAAACGGCTCTATCCAATCTGGTACTGTAATAACTGGTGCAGTGATCAAACTCTTCTTGAGAGTCTCGAATGCCGCCAAACATTCATCATCAAATTTGAAAGGCACATCTTTCTCAAGCAAATTGCACAACGGCTTAGATATCTTCAAAAAGTCCTTGATGAATCGCCGATAAAAACCCGCATGACCAAGAAAACTACGGATTCCCTTCACAGAAATAGGTGGTGGAAGATTTTCAATGACTCCCACCTTGGCCTTGTCCACCTCCAGACCCTTGCTAGAGACCTTATGCCCAAGAATAATGCCTTCACGCACCATAAAATGACATTTCTCCCAATTGAGCACCAAATTAGTTTCCACGCACCTTTTGAGTACAGCACGAAGATTATTCAAACATTCATCATACGAATGTCCAAAGACGGAGAAGTCGTCCATGAACACCTCGACATTATTTCCAATCATGTCAGAGAATATAGCCATCATACATCTCTGAAAAGTGGCCAGGGCACCATATAACCCAAACGAAACTCTGCGAAAAGCAAACGTGCCAAATGGACAAGTGAAGGTAGTCTTTTCCTGATCCTCTGGTGCAATACAAATCTGATTATACCCTGAATAGCCATCCAGAAGACAATAATACTCATGACCAGCCAACCTGTCAAGCATCTGATCAATGAAAAGAAGAGGGAAATGATCCTTCCTCGTGGTTTTGTTCAACTTTCGATAATCCATGCATACTCTCCATCCTGTAACTGTTCGAGTGGGGATGAGCTCATTCTTCTCATTTGCTACCACAGTCATACCTCCTTTCTTAGGCACACATTGTACGGGGCTCACCCAAGAACTGTCAGAAATAGGATAAATGATACCTGCATCGAGCCATTTCAGAATTTCTTTCTTCACTACCTCCTTCATGATAGGATTAAGTCTGCGCTGCTGTTCAACAGTCGGCTTACTACCTTCCTCTAGCAGAATTTTATGCATACAATATGAAGGGTTGATCCCCTTGATGTCTGCTATGGTCCATCCAATACCTGATTTGAATTCTCTCAAAATCCTTAAGAGCTTGTCTTCCTCACTACCTGAAAGGTCAGATGCAATAATAACAGGTAAAGTAGATGCATCACCTAAAAAAGCATACCTCAAGTGTTCAGATAGTGGCTTGAGCTCCAAGGTAGGTGCTTCCTCTATTGATGGTTTGAGCTTTCCTTCAGTATTCTTGAGGTCAGAAGTACCAAGAGATTCAAATGGCATGTCCAACTTTCGCTTCCAGGGAGAAGCATTCAGATATTGTAATTGCTCATTGCCAACTTCATCATCACTGTCAAAATTCCCCACTAAGGCCTTTTCCAAAGCATCAGACATTAGCATGCGATCGAGTTCTGAAGTAACCGCAGAATCAATCACATCCACTTTTAAGCACTCCTCATCTTCTGTAGGGAATTTCATTGCCTTGAACACGTTGAAGGTCACATCCTGATCTTGTACCCGCATAGTAAGTTCACCTTTCTGCACATCTATCAAGGTACGGCCAGTAGCCAAGAAAGGTCTTCCCAAGATTATGGGAATCTTCTTATCTTCCTCAAAATCCAGAATAACAAAATCTGCAGGAAAGAAGAGCTTATCCACCTTGACTAGCACATCCTCCACTATGCCCCTTGGGTAAGTAATAGAATGATCAGCCAATTGTAGAGACATGTATGTGGGTTTTGGATCAGGCAAATCCAACTTTTTAAAGATCAACAACGGCATCAGATTGATACTTTCTCCCAAATCACAAAGGCACTTGTCAAAAGTCAACTCGCCAATGGTGCAAGGAATGGTGAAGCTACCTGGATCTTTAAGCTTTGGAGGTAACTTTTGCTGCAGAACAGCGTTGCATTCTTCCGTGAGAGCAACGGTCTCAAGGTCATCCAGTTTCACCTTCCTTGAAAGAATACTCTTCATAAACTTCGCATAACTAGGCATTTGCTCTAGAGCCTCAGCGAAAGGTATATTGATGTGAAGTTTCTTGAACACCTCCAGAAACTTACCGAACTGTCTATCCAGCTTTTGTTACTGCAATCTCTTAGGAAAAGATGGTGGAGGATAGAGCTGTTTCTCCCCTGTATTACCCTCAGGCAGAGTGTGTTCAACAGTAGTCTTCCTTGGTTCCGCCGCTTTCTCCTTTTGCTTAGCATCTTCATCTCTAATTTCAGCTTCTCCTTCTTTTGGCTTTTCAGCATCAGCAACTTTCCCAGACCTTAAGGTAATAGCCTTGACTTGCTCTTTAGCTTCCTTTATGTCTGGTACTTCTGTGTCACTAGGGAGTGTTCCAGGTTGACGATTGAGCACTGCATTGGCTATTTGACCGATTTGATTTTCCAAGGTCTTGATAGCAACCGCCCTGACTCTTGCATAACAGCTTAAGTTCATCAAAATCAGCACTAGTAGGTGTAGCTGCACTTCCCTGTTGAGGGTATGATTGCCTTTGAGCATACTACTGTGGTTGCTGGAATCCAGGTGGATTAAACTGTTTAGTCACACCTTGCTGATATGGTGGCTGAATAGCATTCTGATTATTACCCCAGCTGAAATTTGGATGATTTCTGTTGTTAGGATGATAAGTAGCTGGCACAGGCTGCTGTTGTCGCTGATAATTATTCACATACTGAACATATTCGTTGACAAGAGAACACTAATCCGTAGCATGAGAACTTGCACAAAGCTCACAAACCATAGCTATTTGATTAACTCCATATGTAGCTAGAGAATCAACCTTCATCGCCAGCGCCTGGAGCTGCGCTGCAATAGCGGTGGCTGCATCGACTTCCAGAATACCTGCTATCTTCCCAGGCATCATCCTCTAAGTTGGGTTTTGATGCTCATTTGCATCCATAGTCTCGATAAGATTATAAGCCTCAGTATAGCTTTTAGCCCATAAGGCGCCTCCAGCTGCTGCATCGAGCATGGGCCGAGATTGGGCCCCCAAACCATTATAGAAACCAGTGATCACCATCCAATCGGGCATTCCATGATGTGGACACTTCCTCAACATTTCCTTGTAGCGTTCCCAAGCTTCGCACATAGATTCTGTAGGTTGCTGCACAAACTGAGTAAGAGCACTCCTCATAGCAGCAGTCTTTGCCATCGGATAAAACTTCACCAGAAACTTTTGCGCAAGATCTTGCCAAGTAGTGATGGACCCAGCTGGTTCAGAATGTAACCAGTCCTTAGCTTTGTCCCTCAGTGAGAATGGGAAAAGCCTCAGCTTGATAGCCTCATCAGTCACGCCATTATACTTAAAAGTGCTGCAGATCTCGACAAAATTCCTTATGTGCATGTTGGGGTCTTCAGTTGTAGCTCCTCCAAAAGAAACAGAATTCTGCACCATCTGAATAGTGCCCGGCTTGATTTCAAAGGTGTTAGCTTGAATAGCCGGATGAAAAATGCTTGACTGAATGTCATCAATTTTAGGCCGAGAAAAGTCCATAAGAGCTGGATCAGCCTGAACAATATGATCACCCATGATTACTGGTTCTTTCTGCTCAGTTCCTGAATCCGAATCTTCAAAATCTATCTTCTCCGGAATATCAAGAACTTCGTCTGTCTCCTCAGCTGTATCTAAAGTCCTCTTGCGAGTACGAGAACAAGTTTGCATAAACGTTCGCTTAAGTACCTGAAACACAACCAGAAATAATAAGTAACAACTACGTCCTAATCACTGAGTCCTAATGACCAATGATGGTAAGTACATAAACTAAACAAATACGCCGAGTCCCCGGCAGCGGCGCCAAAAACTTGTTAGGGCGGAAACACGCGCTAATATTCACGCAAGTATACGCGTTCGCAAGTAATATAAAATACTTTCTAGTTCGTTCCCACAGAGACTCAGACTAATTATTGTTTAATTAAACTCACGCACCAATGTATGATTACTTCTCAATGTTAAGACACTAACACTTAGAATTGTTGACTAAATATTAAATATAATTAATAACTTAAGTTCACTTAATTAACACTTCAATTAACAATATTAAAACACTCATGAGATCACAACTTCATTACTACTTCCTTCAATAGTTATTGTTATTACCTTTAGCATGTGACAGTGATGATATTAATCGAATAACACAAAACTGATAAAAGCCAACTTTCATTGTACTCATACCATTCTACCAAGCATCCACAATTAAGATAGAAGTTGAATAGGCATCAATTATGTTGAGTTCCTATATGTCTACAGAAATTGACAACACAACGATTTAAGCACAAGTTATTCCTTTTGATTACACATGGCAAATAAAAATGTTAGAGTTACCCACTAAACATGCACATCATACATGAACCTATGCTAGCATGGCAAGTTCTAAATCTCAAGATCCACTGTCGCTTCACAAGAGATTAACACCCTATCTTATATGTTCGCGACGCACATAAGACGAATACGCACAACCAATACTAGATATCATACAATCATCACACACTAAAGTATTAAATAATTAACTAAAGAATTCCATAGTAAATCCGTTGCGACCCCATGATAACGATTAGCCCATAATAGCACTTATCATCATCATGGGTTCATATGAAATCATGATAAACAAACACAAGAAAATAATAACTAAACTAATTATATTAAATCAGAGTACGTCACAAGAGTAATTAAGTTCAAAGTAAGAAAACTAGCATCCAACGTTACAACGAAATAAGAATCACAAGAAAGTATGCTTCCTCTTCGTTGCTGTGTGCTAAAACGGTCTTCTTCCTTATCTCCTTCTCTCCTTGCTTAATACCACGATCCTCTCCCGTGAAAACGTCTCCAAATCTACTTATATAATAGTCCTATAAAACTCAGATTACATAGAAGTTGGAAGCCAAACAGAAGTAGAAGTCTTAAAATAATTATTTAATTTCCCGACCCTGCGCGGCCGCTCAGCATAGCTGAGCGGACGCTCAGCTTTCTGCGCGGCCGCTCAGCATAGCTGAGCGGGCGCTCAGGACCCTACTGGATTTTTCCTGAGCTTGCTCCGTTTCTTCGCTGTAATTTGCCCCTTTCTTTCCTCTCTCAATGGTGAACACATGCCAAGGCTTATTCTTGATGATTACTCCTCCGAAATGCAACTAATACCCTGAAATGCATAAACACTAGAAAAATGCATCAAATACACAAAATACTTAATTTCAAGGCACCAATTTAAGCCATTTTAAGATGTTCTAAGTGGTATAAAATGCCACTTATCAGTTACTCAAGGTACGAATCCCCAAGTTCAACAACTACACGTACCTGTGAATTCTCGACCCATTGGGTATGAGTATTCAACTATTGTGACTACTAACCCCCCCCCCCCATATGGGATGCCCCTTTACCCCGAGGTTGGAGGAAGCGGACATGCTGGGCGGAGTGAAGCACGAGGGCGATCGCCCCTATATACAAGGTTTGGCTCCAATCCCTGAGGATCAGGAATTTTTTGGTCCTTACACTGAGAGAGACTCTGAATCTTCAGATGATGAAGTGACCCCAAGAAGGAGGCGTGCTGGCAAAGAGCCGATGGCTGATGGTCGCCAACGTCCTAGGAGCACCCAAGGGACGAATTCCCAAGAAGTGCAGGAAAGGATCAGGGCTCATGAGGCTGAGATTCAAAGGCTGAAGCGCGACTTGGAGTCACACCAGAACACCAGACCCCCATTACCCCCAAAGCGGAGGAATCCTCCCCTATCATAGACCTGGATGGTCCGATACAGAGAAGGGTTGTTGTCCCAAGGGCTGATCCAAGCAATCTTCTTCTCCTTGGAGATCCTGATGATCCTACCCCACCATTCACTGAAGAAATAATGAATGCCCATATCTCAAGGAAGTTCAAGATGCCCACTATTAAAGCTTATGATGGTACTGGAGATCCCGCCAATCATGTCAGGACATTCTCCAATGCACTGTTGCTACAACCCGTGAATGACACTATTAAGTGTCGGGCCTTTCCTCAAACCCTGTCGGGTATGGCTCAAAGGTGGTATAGTCGTTTACCCCCAAACTCTATTGGTTCCTTCAGAGAATTAAGTCAGGCTTTCATTAAGCAATTCATCAATGGGAGAGTGCATGAGAAAAGTTCAGCATTTCTCATGAGCATTGTGCAGGGGGTAAAGGAATCCTTAAGAGACTACCAAAATCGTTTCACAAAGGAAGCTTTAAAAGTCCCGGACCTTGATGACAAGGTAGCCATGATAGCACTACAACAGGGAACTAGGGATGAGTTTTTCAAGATGTCCTTGACCAAACGCCCCCCTAAAAGCATGTTGCAGCTCCAAGATAGGACAGGGAAGTATATCAAGGTGGAAGAGAGTATGAGGAAGACAGTCGTGAGCAACGAGCCCGCTGGAGGCAAGAAGCGGAAGACCGATCCGGAATACATCGCTAAGGACAAGTATCCTAGAACTGAGCAATATTCTGACTCAACTCCCAAGAGAGGAGGACGTGGACAAAAATTTACTGAGTATGCTAAGCTGATTGCTCCAAGGAGCCAAATTTTAATGGAAATCGAGAAAGATCGAGATATTTGCTGGCCTAAGCCCTTGAAGGCCGATCCTGCCAAGTTAGATAAGAGCAAGTATTGTAGATTTCACAAGGATGTTGGTCATGACACCAATGAGTGTAGGTAACTGAAAGATGAAATTGAGTTCCTTATTAGAAAAGGGAGATTGAACAAGTACACTGGAGATAGAGGAGACAGGAGCAACAATGTGGGAACCAAGGACAGGAACCAAGGCAAGCAACTCAGATGTTGGACTTTGTGGTGGTGAAGGCTAGTTCGACTTACAACGCTATCATGGGAAGAACAGGGATACACGCCTTCAAGGCAGTCCCTTCTTCCTACCATTCAGTTATGAAGTTTCCAACCCGGGATGGGATCGGAGAAGAGAGAGGAGATCAAAAAATGGCTAGAAGTTGTTATGTGGCCTCTTTGAGGGCAGATGGAATTGGGGGGCAGGTTTTTCCTATTGAAGATCTAGATATCCGAGAGAATGATGAGAAAAGAGGAAAGCCAGCAGAAGACTTGGTTTCGATTCCTTTAGCCCCCGAGGATCCTGAGAATGTGACTTTTATTGGAGCCACACTCGAGGAGCCCCTTAGAGGGAAGTTGGTGAAATTTTTGCAAGAAAATAGTGTCGTATTTGCATGGTCAGCAGCTGATATGCCAGGCATAGACCCGAAACTGATTACTCATAAGCTGAATATGGACCCAAATTGGAAGACAGTGAAGCAAAAGAAAAGAAGTTTTGCTCTAGAGAGGCAAGAAGCTATAAAACAGGAGGTAGAGAAGCTCTTAGAGGCTGGTTTCATTGAGGAGATTCAATTTCCGGAATGGTTAACAAACCCTGTAATGGTGAAGAAGGCCAATGGAAAATAGAGGATGTGTGTGGACTTCACTATTCTGAATGATTCATGTCCTAAGGACTGTTTCCCGTTACCAATAATCGATACTTTGATAGATGCCACTACTGGGCATGAGATGTTAAGCTTTATGGATGGGTTTAGTGGATATAATCAGATCAAGATGCACACAGATGACATTCCAAAGGTATCATTCATCACTGACTTTGGTGTTTATTGTTATCTTATTATGGCATTTGGTCTCAAGAATGCAGGAACCACCTATCAAAGGTTGGTAAATAAAATTTTTAAGGATTTTATTGGCAAGACCATGGAAGTCTATGTTAATGACATGTTAGTCAAGAGTCTAGTAAAGACTGACCATATAACCCATTTGAGGGAAGCTTTTGAGGTCCTGAGATATCATAAGATGATGTTAAATCCTACGAAGTGTGCTTTCGGAGTAGGGTCTGGAAAGTTTTTAGGATTAATGGTCTCCAAGAGAGGAATCGAGGCCACTCCCAATAAAATAAAGGCAATCCTGGATATGGAGCCACCAAAAACTATCAAAGATGTTCAAAAGCTCACAGGAAGGGTTGCTGCGTTGGGACGATTCATCTCCAAGTCAGGAGACAAGTGTTTGTCGTTCTTCAAGTCCTTAAAGAAGGTCAAAGATTTTGAATGGAGTGAGAAAAGCCAGAAGATATTTGAGGAATTAAGGAAATATATGGCTCAGGCCCCGTTGTTGGCCAAGCCAACTTTTAATGAAGTTTTATACTTATACTTGGCCACTTTAGAGAATGCCTTGAGCGCTGTATTGGTTAAAGAGGAACTGAAAATCCTGAAACCCGTATACTATGTCAGCAAAATTCTGCATGGAGCTGAGTTGAATTATTTAACTATTGAGAAGTTTGCTCTAGCCTTGGTAATGGCTTCGAGAAAGCTGCGCCCTTACTTCCAAGCTCATAAAATTGAGGTGCTAACAAATCAACCCCTGAGAAATATCATTCACAGTCCCAAGGCTAGTGGGAGGTTGATCAAGTGGGCAATAGAGCTGGGAGAATTCGACATCAAATATAAGCCACAAACGGCAATAAAAGCCCAGGCGTTAGCTGACTTCGTGGTGGAATGTACCATACCCAACCAAGAAGTCGGGGGCAGGAAAATACCATACCTCAAGATAAGGAAGTTGATAAGGGGGACAAAGAACAGGATGATAAGAAGAAAGAATATTGGATGCTCTATTTTGATGGAGCATCAAAAACAAATTCAAGTGGAGCAGGTTTGGTTTTACAAAGCCCTGATGGGTTCCTGATTGAGTATGCCATGAAGTTAGACTTCCCGAACACAAACAATGAGGCAGAATATGAAGCTCTGATAGTTGGTCTTGGTTTAGCAGGGACACTTAGAGTCAAGAACTTAAAAGTCTGTGGAGACTCAAAGCTGGTCATATCCCAGGTAAAGGGAGAGTTTGAGGCAAGGGATGATACGATGGCTAAGTATGTCCGCCTAGTAAGGGTTGTGATGACCCAATTCAATGAATTCCATGTTGAGCACATTCCGATGGAGGAAAATGCTAAAACAGATGCATTATAAAAGTTTGCTTCATCTGAGATAGAGGAAAGTTCAGGAAGTGTGTACTTCCACATTCTGAAGACACGAAGCATTGATGTTAAGCTTGTAGCTCCTATAGGTCTGGGGACGTCATGGATAGATCCCATTAAGACTCATATTCAAACCGGATGGTTGCCAAATGATACTACTGAAGCACGGAAGCTGGTTGTTCGAGCACTAAGGTACTATTTGATAGATGGGATTTTGTATAAAAGATCTTTTGTGGTTCCTTACTTAAGGTGTCTCAGGCCCGATGAGGCACGCTTGGCTCTTGAAGAAGTACATGAAGGCATATGTGGGCAACACTTGGGGGGCATAGCGCTAGCTCATAAGATAACCCGTTTAGGCTTTTATTGGCCGGAGATGATGGCCGATGCCAAAGAATATGTGAAGAAATGTGACCACTGCCAGAAGCATGCACCTGTCATTAAACAACCCCCCGAGATGCTGACCTCCATCAACTCACCTATCCCCTTTGCTATGTGGGGAATGGATATACTTGGGCCTTTCCCCATGGCCATGACACAAAGGAAGTTCCTGATTGTAGCCATTGATTATTTTACTAAGTGGATTGAAGCCAAGCCTTTGGCCAAAATCATAACTAAGCAGGTTACACAAATCCTGTGGGAAAATATCACGTGTCGTTATGGAATTCCTCGCATCCTGGCCACTGACAATGGAACACAGTTCAACAATGAGGAATTCAAGAAGTATTGTGAGGAGAATGAAATTGAATTACGATTCACCTATGTGGCTCACCCGCAAGCTAATGGGCAAGCAAAAGTTGCGAATCGGATAATCTTGGATGGACTTAAGAAGAGGATCGAGAAGTCGAGGAATAACTGGGTGGATGAAATACTCCCAATACTATGGGCCTATAGGACTACCTGTAGAGTCATGACTGGAGCAACTCCCTTCATTTTAGCATATGGGGCAGAAGCAGTTATTCCTATAGAGATATCACATTTCTCCCCCAGGATTCAAGCTTTCAATGCTGAGGAAAATGAGGAAGGGCAAAGGTTAGCCCTGGATCTAATTGATGAAGTACGAGAAGAGGCACATGCGAAGATAGTAGAAAATCAGAAAAAAGCTTCATTCTACTATAACCTAAGGGTTAAAGAAAGGTTCTTCAAACAAGGTGACTTAGTCTTGAGGAAGGTGGAAGCTTCTGGTGTAGGGAAGAAAGGGAAACTTGCCCCAAATTGGGAAGGGCCGTACAAGGTTAAGAGCATTCAAGGTAGAGGAACCTACAAGCTGGAGACTATGGATGGTTTTGAAGTCCCATGAACTTGGAATGCGCAAAACCTGAAGGTTTATTATGTTTAAAACAATTAAAGCACGATTTTCACTTGTCAGAGTGACAAGTAGGTTTAAAAGCACCTTGAAGTTTTGCTTGCTTAGGATTTTTATAGAAGAGATGTTTATATTTTATCAAGGTTGAACCCATCTCATGTAAGGTATCCAGAATACCAAGTTATAATAAGAAGCGTTCCGCTTAATCTAGCCTATTAGATTGATGCATTATTAAGGATAAAACCAAGTTATAAACTTGAGTTTGAAAACTCGGAAAAAACACGATGATACTTGGACAATACAAGTGAAAATAGTAAAAGTCAATTACAAAGTTCGATATTGTCTAAAAAAGAAAAATACATAATAATGCAAAGAACTTAGGCCTTTGAAGGCTCAGATTTTTCAGAACCACTATCCGAAGTCTCCTCGGACGTCTCTTCAGTCGGTCCCTCGGAAATCTCTTCAAAAGTCTCCGCAGAGTTTTCCTCAAAACTATCCTTGGACGCTTTGGATACAACAGGGGACGCTGGTTTTGGAGGCTCTTCTACCCTGGCCTTCTTTATAACAAGCTCGGTCTCCTTCTCAGAAGAAGATTCCTCCTCTTCAGATCTGGATTCAAGCTCCTTCCTTTTTTGGCCTTGGCCCTGGCTTCCTGATGGGCCATCCTTAATCAGATCGACAAGTTTATCTGCAACGCCCCCAAGTGCTGGGACTTGCACAGGGAAAGGGAAGGAAGATTATTCAAGGACCTCAGGAAACTCATCCTGGATAGCCTCTACAGCAGCGTCCCAGCCTTCCTTATAACTGACTGGATTGAGGAGGGCATCGTGTTCTACCATTAAATCCTTGAATGCTTGAGTATCCATCCAGCCATCAAAGGCTTTGTCTTTTTGAGCCTTGAGGATAACAATCTCAGCCCTGGCCGTTTCAAGGTCAAAAGTTGATGAGGCGAGTTGGGCTTGAAGAGCCTCTATCATCTGGTTGGCTTTCTCCAGCTTCTTGTTTGCATCTTCTAGGCCAACTTTCCAAGCCTTGGTTTGGTGAATTGCCCCTTGAAAATGGACATTCGCCTACAAGATACAAAGCAAAAATGGCAAACAAGAAAAATTACGGCAGAAAGTTATGAATTCCAAGAACAGGACTTGGAGGCTAACGAGCTTTTCGGAGCTATGGAATGCATAGACCATTTATTGGCAAGCGTTGTGTTGCCAACAATCGAATCCTTTCCCCGGATTCCCTAAGCGGGTTGGAAAAAAGCCCCTGATTTTTGTTTTGTACGTAAAGGTTGGTTGTGGCCTTCCTCGCCTGCTTCCTTCACCTGGAGTAGGAACTCCGGGAAGCGATCCCCGAGGCGCTGGTCTTTGAAGACTTTCCCGGCGTGTTTCATCATGGTCGTTTCTAGGTCTTTAGGCTTTGTAGCCTCTTCGATCTTCTCAGCCACTACAGCAAATAAGATAAGTGAATTGAAAAATTAGAAAAGTAAAAAATGGGAGAAACGAAGACAACTAGAGAAGGAAGGAAACATACTCTTTTTAGGAACGGGAGAAAGGCCACATTCTACAAGAACGGTCTCCATGATAAGATCCCAAGAGTGGGAAGTCCCGTTATCTTGAGTAAGGAGGTTGAAGGCTCTGGTCTCCTCCTCAGATAAAACTATATCATTAGGGCTCCCATCCACAGCTAGCCCAAAAGACGAACGAAAGAGGGTGCCCCAATCGCCGACCTCTCAAAGGACGTACAAAAAATCCTTCTTCCACCCCAAGTTATTGTCAGGGATGGACTTCCCATTCACTATGTGGCGAACGGTGGGGCGTTGGATCAAAGAAACCCACCCCCGATTCTTGTTGGGCATGTTCTTGAACTGAAAGATCTTCCTGAACACAGCAACTGAGGTAGGGACGTTGTGTTTGGCGCATTGCCACAAGTAGCAAAGAATCAACCTCCAGGAGTTTGGAGGAAGTTGGCAAGGGCTGATGCCCACATCAGCTAGCAGAACAGGGATAAATGGGTGAAATGGGAGTCTGATACCTGTGGCGCCCTCCAAACCCGGGTCAGAAGTTTGGGGTCCACACACACACTATTTATAACCTGCTTATAACAATAATAAAGATAATAATAATATGCAGTGACCCTACTTACCAACTACCATGGACCACAACAGGTTAAAGTATGCACACAAGCCAAACATACACTTATATTACAAACCGTTCAAATCCCAACTATCCAAACTCAGAACTGAGTATTAAACATTATTACAAACATTTACAAACTTATATTATCCCAAAAGAAGCCTGCTAGCTCAGCTCGATCAACCTGAACTCCTAGCTCTCGCGTTGGACTGGGGATCCTCGGTACCAACCGATTGCTTTTTAACTGAAAAAGAACATAAACAATATCGCACAAATGAGCTAACTAGCTCAGCAAGTCACAATGACAAAACTGAGAATAATGATCATCAGGTGAAAATGGTTACGATATCAAGTGAACAATGAATTATGATTTAGAATTGGATATTATATTTTCATTTTAAAAACCAAGGTTAGGCTGCTGATCAGTCACGCACTAACCTCGAGCAAAACACACAGCACTGCTCTAACTACTGGATCCAAGGCACACATTGGCCTAACTTGACCATTATATGGTCTGACCACGAATCTGGTCCACAATTTTATAAACACAATCCAGTTCTAACATAATAACAGAATAAGCAGTAGTAAACAATAAACAGGATCATTAACAACATTGGACGTTCAATAATGAAAATGGTTTTAATCTGCATAAAGATCAATATGGCATTTCCAAAGCTTGGCTGTTAGGTAATGAAAGAATTGGATAACAAAGGAATCAATGTTTCAGGGTTTCAAAAACTTGGTCTTTCAGAGCATAAGATACAATGGGTTGAATGTGTAAGCAATCTGGTTCAGTGTTTGATATTTAGTTGGTATGTATTTGTGGAGTAGTATCGTATATTTGAGGTTCGTATTTGGGTATACAACAATCAATGGTCTAGAAAGAATCAGGTTTACGGCTCAAGATCAATAACTGGAATCAGGGTTTAGGGTTTAGTGCTTCAAAGCACTTGCAATATAAAACATAACTATCAATCACTACAATATCTCGAGAAAGTTCAGAACACTTGCCTGGTACTAGCTTATTATACTGCACTCGCTTTCAGTCACGACTGTCTTACTCCTTGACTACCTGTTTCCCTTTCCTATGCCTTGCCTCTTCTGCTCACATATCATAAGCATCTATCAATATTCAACTTATACGATTCTATTTGACACATACTTCTATCTACCATTTGTTTCACCCAAATCCGATTAACAGATTGAAAGTTACGCAATAAACAAGTAAACATCGAATATATATAGACCGACAGTTAACCAACAAGTCACATATAGCACATAACACATCACATAATCAATGATATATCATCTATAAAGAAATCCCGGGTCATAAATAGGCTTTCGGATGTTTAAAATGATTTTTAAAACATTTTTCGGAATTAAAACGGATCGTTAGATCAATATTGGAATAATAAACAGGGTTCGGCTGGCCAATTCTGGCTTCGAAACAATTTTATAATAATTATCGAGCTTTGAAAATAATTTAAAATAATATTTTAAAGCTCAAAACTATTTTTCAGAATTTTTAAATCATTTTTAAGTAATTAAATCTAATTAAATAATTAATTAAAATCAATTAATCAATTAATTTTCAAATTAATTGACTAATTAATTAATTAAAAATTAACTGAAATTAATTAATAATTAATTCAGATTTATTTTTGAATTAAAAATAATTTTTGAAATTAAAATAATAATTTTTAGAATTTTCAGAAATTAAAATCGAATTTTTATAATAAAAATAAATAGGAAATATGATTTTTGAAT
The DNA here is from genome assembly GCF_009905375.1 of Apium graveolens. Classification (NCBI taxonomy): domain Eukaryota; kingdom Viridiplantae; phylum Streptophyta; class Magnoliopsida; order Apiales; family Apiaceae; genus Apium; species Apium graveolens. Next base: position 157,964,572 of record NC_133650.1, read on the forward strand.
ATTTTTAAAACAGGAATCTTAAATTTGCAAACTCTGGAAACTTCAGGGACCAAACTTCATCGTCCCCAAAAGTCCAGGTACCAAACTGCAATTTACACCCCCCGGTCGCCGGAAAATACAGGGGTGACCGGAGAACTCGATTTCGGCACCCTCACCTCACCATCTGCTCCAGATTTACACTACACAACACCAGGAATCTATTCGTGCAATCAAAACACATCAATCATCCTTGTCCTGGCCGGAAATTGGCCAAGAACATCGCCGATTTCCGGCGAAACATCGAAAACTTAAAAAGACAACTCCCTTCGATTCATTAATCCTCTGTTAACGAGCTATATACCAATCGATTACAAATTTAATAAGGAACACAACCCACTATAAATCAACAGCTAATAACCCCTATATCAAAAAGGCCCAAATTTCAATTGAAAACATTCATACGGGTTATAAACCCTAATTTTAAAATTCGAGAATTAAACCCACTTTTGAGCATGTTATTGAACTCCAAATCAGACGTATGACATATGAAAATCATCAGGAAAACAATCTCTACAACATGCAATCATCAAATCATTCAAACAATCATCCGAACAAAAATTCATATTTTTAATAAAAATAATTTGAAAATAAATAAATTTTCAGAAAATAAACCTTGATTTCTGCAGTGATATGGAACACAGAATCTGATAGTACTCCTTGAGACCTTCGATTTGGTTACTCCAACTTTTCCAACTGATTTCAATAACACCTTGAAATTATAGTTTGATTCTCAGAAATGTTTATGAATTTAGGGTTTTTCTCTGAAAAATTATATAATTAACTGACTGCAAATGATTTTTATACGAAATAAAATACGGTAAAAGGCTATTTATAATTACGGAAAATTAGTATCCCGTTGGATCATTCCGGATATAAAACGATGCCTTTATTTATAAAAACTGATCCAAACGGTATCGGTTTTCGGGATAATTATCCAAATTAGTATAATTTGTATTGCGGTCATGGTCTCAGCGCCTGGTTACACGTATTACGAGGTGATAATTATGATAGTTTAATAAAAAGCTCCCGTTTCTCGAAAATACGAGTTTTATTGATTTACCGACACGAATATTGTATCGAAAATGTTGCGCCAGGACCCGCGCAGGACAAACCGTACGCCGGATCGAAAAAGTCGAAACATGGAAAATGCTCGGAATATTACAATTAGGTTAGGAAGGAGTTCTCGGAAAAGTTTCGGGTTCTAAAAACGTAACAACGGATGACGTCGATTGGTTCCTGTTTTTATAAAATAGATTTTAAATACCCGGAAAAAAGATTTTATAAAATTCATATGATTCCTATAAATTCATAAATCAACATAAAAATAATTAGGAAGATATGACAATTATCTATATTTTATTTTGGACATATAAAAATTAAAATACTCAATTAATAATATTTTTAAACATCCAAACACATTTAACACTTAACAAATAATTCACAGAATAGATACGGAACACATATAATAATTATTTATTAGCAAAAATAATTACACGATATATCCCGGATATTACAATACATGCCCTTAGAGTGTCCCTGTAGACGCATAGAGCGTCTTTCTTCCATTGACAAGCCCTGTCGGCCGGACCCGCAAGAACCAGCTTGAAGGGTTCCTTAATTTTGAAACAAGTACTCAACTTGTCCAGCTCCTTTGGATCCCGAAAGACACTGATGTGATCGTGCGCATCCAGATGCACGTCAGACGGGTACTCATCCCCTCGAGTGTTAATCATATCAATCAAGGAAGTGTACCTTGATCGAATGGGGAACTCACTGGACTTTTTGGCCACGTTCATCTTGGCCAAACAAGTCATTCTCTTATCAGCCATCTGAAAAAAGGAGCGCAAAAGAAGACAATTTTAAAACACAAGCTATGTAAAAACGAGCAAAAGAAAAGAAGAGAGAAAGGTATTTTACCTGAAGTAACACTGCAAAAAGGGACTGGCTTTCTAAGTAAAGGTTTTGGGGCTCAAAAACTCCGATCTACAATTATTTCTCTGAGATATTTAGGAGAAGAAAAGGGGAAGAAATGAGAATATGAGAAATGAGTGACCCTAGTTACTCCTTTACATAGGGGAAAAGGGAAGATGAAAAGGCAGAAAAGCCCATTAAGCTGAAGGCCCAAAGAAAAAGCCCAAATTCTGGAATGTTCCAGAATATCTTTAAAGTTATTAAGTTCTGGAACCTTCCAGAATATCTTCAATAAATCTCAAGGCCCAAACGAGGCCCAGTCCAAAAAGGATTTGGAAAAAGTGAAGGCCCAAATCCCAAAAGGATTTGGAAAAGTGAAGGCCCAAATGAGGCCCAAATCCCAAATGGATTTGGAAAAGTGAAGGCCCAAACGAGGCCCAAATCCAAAAGGATTTGGAAAAGTAAAGGCCCAAACAAGGCCCAATCCAAGTTGGATTAGGAGAAGCCCAATAAAGACCAGAATTGAGGTCGAAATTAAGGTCGTAAATCCTATTCGAGTTCTTTCGAACAGGCGCCCGAAAAATATTGTTGTGTATATGTTGTGTACTTGATGATTTCATGAACAAAACCCTTGGTAGATTTTACTTAATGAAAATGTAGCACTCGACGGATAAGGATTATAGTCCTGATGGATAACTCATTTTAGTCCCGACGGATGATGACTTATTATCCGTCGAGTGAGTAGCTTATGTAACAATAAGTCTGTAGCACATTTCTGCATACACATTATTTAGAATCTACAGTAGTACTTAAGTCTTGTTGACTTTAACTAGATATGCAGAATAGGTTGATTAATTGTACATAGATGATGTCTTGTAATTCTGCATAAATAAAATGGAGTCAAGTACCTGATTGCTACCCGGCGGATAAACAACAATGAATTTGATGGATGATCAACAACCCGACGGATGATCAATAACTCGACAGATGATCATAAACCCGACGGATAAAGAATTCAAATATCTGTCAACAGTGACAACACGGCCACATGCGTCGAGTGTATGCAAATGGAATGTGGTAGCCTATTCAACTGGGTTTTTGAGAACAAAGAAGCATTGCCATTTCCATGCTATTATGAAGATATTCAAAGATGCTGGAATAGAGTAATAAAGTAGCATTGTATTACACTTGATAGTTTTTGTTTTATTATCCTGTCTTATTACTTTGTAATCTTGGTGATATGCAAGTGAACATCAACTTTTAGATGATTTATTGGCTCACTTGCCCATTCTTTCAGAAATTGTTCAATCATCTGTGCCCAAAATATCTTCAATCGGCACAGAGTCCAGAATAGTTTCCATTCCTAGTTCATTCATTTCTACTCTCTCGATGGATATTGCTCATCCGTCGAGTAGTGATTGTATCCCGACGGATAAGCTTAACAGCAGTTATCCATCGGATAGCAAAACCAATCACCCGATGGATATCACTCATCCGTCGAGTATCTCTGCACAACTTCAAACTTCATTTATTTCAAGTGCAGAAGAATTAGTGGTTGTACAGTCACTATTAGGATTGATAGAGAAGAGTGTTTTGAGTGAGAGTCTGGGTTGCTCCCAGGAAAGAGGAGAGGAAATGAGTGAAATTATGCAATCCATTTCTTCAGGATTGGCAAAAGAAAGTGAGAGGAGTCCCACCTTAGAAGGTGAAGGTAAGGGTGTGAGGGTGGGGAGCCAGGGTGAGACCCTGATGCAACAAAAGAGAGAAAATGAGAGAAATGCAGGTACTGGAGCTATAAGGATGGATGTCATTGCTAGTGAGTTAATGGATGTCCTGGGTGCAGACAGGGAGGGACTATCTCAGTAATCTAAAGCTGTTATAGATTCCACCTCCCTCGATGCTGAGGCATTTACTCACCCTGTTCCAGCTTATCAACTTCTAGCTGAACAGGGCAATGACAATGCAGAAAGGATGCTCAATCTGGTGCATACCACACAGTCTATGATAAGAGCTAAGGATGCCATCACAGCTTTGCCCTCTACAGCTGGTGATGTGGATTATGAGACTGGTAGTTCAGCTGATTTCTTTGGTGATGAAAGTGGGGATAATGAAGATGAAACAATGGGCATAGGGGGAGAAGTAGGTTCCAGTTCAAGATCAGGTATGCCATCATGGGCATTCTCAAAGCACTATGATGAGCACTACTTCAAGACAACCCTGATCCAACTAATCAATCAGACACATACTGCTCTTCAAACCACTTCAAATGCCAGCACCAAGAAGCTCCTTCAGGCACATCTAGCCTATGAAAAGAAGAGAGAAAGGTATTTTACCTGAAGTAACACTGCAAAAAGGGACTGGCTTTCTAAGTAAAGGTTTTGGGGCTCAAAAACTCCGATCTACAATTATTTCTCTGAGATCTTTAGGAGAAGAAAAGGGGAAGAAATGAGAATGTGAGAAATGAGTGACCCTAGTTACTCCTTTACATAGGGGAAAAGGGAAGATGAAAAGGCAGAAAAGACCATTAAGCTGAAGGCCCAAAGAAAAAGCCCAAATTCTGGAATGTTCCAGAATATCTTTAAAGTTATTAAGTTCTGGAACCTTCCAGAATATCTTCAAAAAATCTCAAGGCCCAAACGAGGCCCAATCCAAAAAGGATTTGGAAAAAGTGAAGGCCCAAATCCCAAAAGGATTTGGAAAAGTGAAGGCCCAAACGAGGCCCAAATCCCAAAAGGATTTGGAAAAGTGAAGGCCCTAACGAGGCCCAAATCCAAAAGTATTTGGAAAAGTAAAGGCCCAAACAAGGCCCAATCCAAGTTGGATTAGGAGAAGCCCTATAAAGACCAGAATTGAGGTCGAAATTAAGGTCGTAAATCCTATTCGAGTTCTTTCGAACAGGCGCCCGAAAAATATTGTTGTGTATATGTTGTGTACTTGATGATTTCATGAACAAAACCCTTGGTAGATTTTACTTAATGAAAATGTAGCACTCGACGGATAAGGATTATAGTCCTGATGGATAACTCATTTTAGTCCCGACGGATGATGACTTATTATCCGTCGAGTGAGTAGCTTATGTAACAATAAGTCTGTAGCACATTTCTGCATACACATTATTTAGAATCTACAGTAGTACTTAAGTCATGTTGACTTTAAGTAGATATGCATAATAGGTTGATTAATTGTACATAGATGATGTCTTGTAATTCTGCATAAATAAAATGGAGTCAAGTGCCTGATTGCTACCCGACGGATAAACAACAATGAATTCGACGGATGATCAACAACCCGACGGATGATCAATAACTCGACAGATGATCATAAACCCGACGGATAAAGAATTCAAATATCTGTCAACAGTGACAACACGGCCACATGCGTCGAGTGTATGCAAATGGAATGTGGTAGCCTATTCAACTGGGTTTTTGAGAACAAAGAAGCATTGCCATTTCCATGCTATTATGAAGATATTCAAAGATGCTGGAATAGAGTAATGAAGTAGCATTGTATTAGACTTGATAGTTTTTGTTTTATTATCCTGTCTTATTACTTTGTAATCTTGGTGATATATAAACCAAGAAGCAGCAATAGAATAAGAACTAAAGAAACTAAGCAACCAAGAGAGAACATTGATGAACATTTAGCATTTCTTTCCAGAAGATTTGCCAAGCTCAAGTTCAAAAAGAACTTTGGAGCTACCAAGCCAAATAGAAACATGGTGGATAAATCAAAATTCAGATATTTCAAATGTGGCTTGGCAGGGCACTTTGCCAGTGAGTGTAGGAAGTCAGATTCTAGTAAGAAAAAGTTTGAGCCTGTGGATTATAAGCAAAAATACTTTGAGATGCTCAAACAAAAGGAAAGGGCTTTCATTACACAAGAAAACGATTGGGCAGCAGATGGTCTGGATGAAGATGAAGATGTAAGCTATGTCAATCTAGCCCTAATGGCCAAGTCTGATGAAACAGAAACAAGTTCTTCAAGTAATTAGGTAATTACTACAAACCTTACACATTTACCTAAAGCTGAGTGTAATGATGCTATAAATGACATGAATACAGAGTTATATCATTTGCGTGTTACACTTAAGTCTTTTACTAAAGAAAATGCTAAAATCAAAGAAAACAATTTGTTTTTGAGTGAGAGAAATAATGTGCTAGAGTCTCAGTTCATTGATTTTGAAAAATTAAGAATTGAGTGTAAGATTGCCAAGGAGGAATTAACTGAGTCCTTGAAGAAAGAAGAAATTTTGAAGAAGCAACTCGAGCATGAACAAGAGGTGATTATGGCATGGATAACATCTAGAGATGTCCATGCTCAAATTACCAAAGTTCAAGGAATCGAGTCCTTCTGTGATGCAACCTGGAAAAAGAACAAGGAGAAACTAGAACCAAATTTGGTGGATGGAGTGCTAACAGATGTAGACTCGATGGATGATGAGGATCATCCGTCGGATAACAAAAAGGGTTATCCGTCGACTGATGAAAATCTTCATCCGTCGGCTGTAAGCAAGCCTATCAGTAAAGCCAAACTTGTTAAGCTGAATGAAAAGTATGGATCTGTTTCCAAGAACTTTGTTTCAGGAGAATCAAGTCAAGTTAAGAAAGGGAAAAAGGCTAATGTTGGTCAAATGATTGTCAAACAGTTAAGTGACAGACTTGAAAAGATTGAGGTGAAAACAGAGGTTAAAAATAAATATAATAGAAATGGTAAAGTAGGGATTAACAAACACAATAACTACACACCTGATAAATATGCTCCCAAAAAAATCTGTGTCAAGTGTGGTAGTGTAAATCATTTGTCTGTTAATTGCAAATCTGCCATGCCTACTTCCATGTCTGTGCCACCTCACTTTCCTAACATGAATGTCATGCCTCCCATGCCTATGAATGCTATGTCTACACAGAATTTGAATGCACAGTTTGCTAATATGCCATTTGCACCTAATCCCTATTATGCTGCATTTAGTATGCCACAAATGCCATTTAGCATGCCTTACTGGAATAACATGTACACTAATAGCATGCCATTCCCTGTTGATTATAATATGCATGATAATTTTGTTGCAATGAATGGTTTCAAAGGCCCAACTCAAATGACCAAGGATGAATCTGATATTCCCAAGTCAAATGAGATAAAGCCTAAGAAACAGAAAAAGAAAGCTAACAAGGCAGGACCCAAGGAAACTTGGGTACCAAAATCAACTTGATTTGATTTTGATGTGTGCAGGGAAACAGAAAGAATCTTTGGAACTTGGATAGTGGTTGTTCAAGATACATGACTGGTGATTCTACCCCGCTCACAGAGTTCAAGGAGAGAGCTGGCCCAAGTATTACTTTTGGAGATGACAGCAAGGGTTATACTGTGGGATATGGCTTGATTTCAAAGGACAATGTCATCATTGAGGAAGTTGCCTTAGTGGATGGTCTCAAACACAACTTGTTGAGTATCAGCCAGCTTTGTGATAAAGGCAACTCAGTAACCTTCAACTTAGAAGCCTGTGTTGTGACTAACAAAAGAAGCAACAAAGTGGTTCTCACTGGTGTGAGAAAAGGAAATGTGTACCTAGATGATTTTAACTCATCTAATGTAGAATCAGTTACTTGTCTTCTCAGTAAAGCAAGTCAGGATGAAAGTTGGCTATGGCACAAAAAGCTATCTCATTTAAACTTCAAGACCATGAATGAGCTAGTAAAGAAAGAACTTGTTAGAGGCATTCCTCTAGTGGAGTTTTCTAAGGATGGACTGTGTGATGCCTGTCAAAAAGGGAAGCAGATTAAAGCATCATTCAGGAAGAAACTTGATTCAACAATTGAAGAACCTTTGCAACTGCTACACATGGATTTGTTTGGACCAGTCAATGTGTTGTCCATCTCAAGGAAAAGATTGTGCCTAGTAATTGTAGATGATTTCTCAAAGTTCTCTTGGACATATTTCCTAAAGTCTAAAGATGAGGCTAGTGAAATCATCATCAATCACATAAGGCAAGTCAATAATCATCCTGATTTCAAGGTTAGAAGAATCAGGAGTGACAATGGAACTGAGTTCAAGAATTCTGTCATGTGAGAATTTTGTGAGGAAAATGGGATTTTGCATGAGTTTTCAGCAGCAAGAACTCTACAACAGAATGGAGTAGTGGAAAGGAAAAACATATCACTTATTGAAGCTGCCTAGACAATGCTTGAAGAATCTAAACTGCCAACATATTTCTGGGCTGAAGCTGTAAATACTGCATGCTACACTCAGAATATTTCCCTGGTTAATCAAGCAAGATGCATGACTCCCAATCAATTGTTCAAGAACAAGAAGCCAACTCTAAATTTTCTTCATGTCTTTGGCTACAAATGCTATATTCTGAGAAATCAAACTGATCAAAATGGGAAGTTTGATGTTAAAGCAGATGAAGGAATTTTTATTGGATATGTTGTTGGTAAAGCATATAGAGTCTACAATCTAAGAACTAACATTGTTGTGGAATCATTACATGTTGTGTTTGATGATAAAAAGATTGAAGGACTTCAAGATGGAGATTACCATGAGAGCCTCAAATTCGACAATGTGGAGATGGTTAGTGATGATAGTGATGATGAAAGTGATCAAGAAACATTATCAAAGGATAATGCAGATAAATCTACTACCAATGAAGCATAAAACTCAACATCTGTCGAGTTGCATAATGCTTCATCCGTCGGGAGGCAATCTGCGTTATCCGTCGGAAGATAACCAGCTTCATCCGTCGGTACTCAAAATTCACCATCCGTCGGGTTATCAAAAGGAGCAGGAAGTCAGGATAGATCACCTATAGAAAGTTCCCCTTTCTCAAATCAAAGATCTACAAACTCAGGGGGAGTTTCTAACAGTCAAAACTCAATCACACATCAAGACAAAAATGAGGCCTCTTCATCTAGAGCTAATCTACCTCAACAAAGAAAATGGACAAAAGATCACCCCTTTGAGCTCATAATTGGTGACATTTCTTCTAGAGTTCAAACCAGGAGAGCAACTCAAGAAGAATGTCTATACAACAGCTTTCTTTCAAAGGAAGAACCAAATAAGGTAGAAGGAGTTTTGTTGGATCCTGATTGGATTTTAGCTATGCAGGAGGAGCTAAACCAATTTGAAAGGAATAATGTATGGAAGCTGGTGCCCAAGCCTAAAGGAAAGAATCCAATAAACACTAAATGGGTATTCAGAAATAAGATGGATGAAAATGGCATAATAGTCAGGAGCAAATCTAGATTGGTTGCTAAGGGCTATTGTCAACAAGAAGGAATAGATTTTGATGAAACATTTTCTCCTGTTGCAAGACTTGAAGCCATCAAAATCTTCTTAGCCTATGCAGCCCATGCCAATTTTAAGGTCTATCAAATGGATGTCAAAAGTGCCTTTCTAAATGGAGATTTGGAGGAGGAAGTCTATGTCAGTCAACCCCCTGGTTTTGAAGATCCAAATTTTCCAGAACATGTCTATTATCTTTTGAAAGCACTTTATGGATTGAAGCAAGCACCTAGAGCCTGGTATGACACTTTAGCAAAGTTCCTTTTGGAAAATCATTTTATAAGAGGTACTGTAGATAAAACTTTATTCTTTAGAAATGTTAATGGCTCTAGTATACTTGTTCAAATTTATGTAGATGATATTATTTTTGGCTCTACAGATGAGAAACTTTGCAAAAAGTTTGCCAAATTGATGCAAAGTAAGTATGAAATGAGTATGATGGGAGAACTAACTTACTTTCTTGGTTTGCAAGTTAAGCAAGTTAGTGATGGAATATTCATAAGTCAAACTAAATATATTTTTGATCTTTTAAAGAAGTTTGATCTAATGGATTGCACATCTGCAAAAACTCCCATGGCTACTGCAACTAAGCTTGAATTAAACACTACTGAAAAGTCTGTGGATATTTCAAGTTATAGGGGCATGGTTGGCTCACTTCTGTACTTAACAGCTAGTAGGCCAGATATAATGTTTGCCCATGTTTATGTGCTAGATTTCAGGCTGATCCTAGAGAATCTCACTTAATAGCTATTAAGAGAATTTTCAGATATCTCAAGGGAACACCAAAACTTGGCATTTGGTACCCTAGAGATTCTGATTTTGATCTAACTGGTTATTCAGATGCAGATTATGCAGGTTGTAGAATTGATAGAAAAAGTACAACAGGAACCTGTCAATTTCTAGGAAACAAGCTTGTGTCCTGGTTCAGTAAAAATCAAAATTCAGTTTCTACTTCTACAGCTGAAGCTGAATATATTGCTGCTAGTAGTTGCTGTGCACATATATTATGGATGAAAAATCAATTGTTAGACTATGGTTTGCAAGTTGAGAGGATTCCTCTTTTCTATGATAACACAAGTGCAATTGCCATCACTGAAAATCCAGTACAACATTCAAGGATAAAGCACATAGATATCAAGTACCACTTCATAAGGAACATGTAATGAATGGTACTCTGGAACTACACTTTGTTCCAACTGAAAAGCAGCTTGCAGATATCTTTATCAAGCCACTGGATGAATCCACCTTTTCAAGGTTGGTAAGTGAGTTAGGTATGCTTAATTATTCATAAATCTATATGAGATAATTTGCAAGTTGATATGCATCCAGAAATTTAATTGATTTTTCAGTCTTGGATGAAATTTTGGCTAAGTCAAAATTTACATCTCGACGGATGATCCTTATCCATCGAGTTTGATCATCCGTCGGTATACTATTTGCTAATAAAAATCAATTATTTTTCTGGAATATTTTATGACTCGACGGATAACTGTCTATCCTCATCCGTCGAATTATCTTAATCTCAGCCATTAATTCCCTGAACATTATCCATCGAGTATACTTACAGTTTGTAAGAATAACACGACGGATAATGGGTGGAATTTTTACAGTTTATTTTTAAATGGCTATTTTAGGCAATTTTCATTGGTTACTTTATTTTACTTTATTATTTTTAGCAGTTATTTTTTGAGATAGTATAAAAGCTTATTTCATTTCAATTGCTTTTCTTTTATCATTCTCAAAACAACTGCTCAAATTTCCTTCTCTTTCAAAGCACTTACTCTTTCTCTTCAAGCTCTCATTCTCTAACAATGGCGCCCGTTGTCAAGATTATGTCTCAAACTGGGTTCATTTATGAGAAGAACAATTTCACTACATTAGTAAACAAGTGTACTCAGCAGTCTGGTGACTATCACAAGATGATGGACTTTGTGAAGAATTGCAAGCTTAGCTATGCCATGCTGGAATCACCCACAATCTTTTGTGAAGTTGTTGAAGAGATGTGGACCACTGCTACATTCAACTCAACAGATAAGACAATCATACTCACCATTAAAGATAAAGAATTATGTATTAATAGTGATGTTATAAAAGCATATTTCAAGATTCCTGATAACACTGTGACCTCACCACACACTGACACTGATATAATCAATATGCTTAATTCCATGAACTATGCTCTTTCTACTTCTAAGTTAAGTGACATTAGGAGACTGGGCCTTAGGAAAGAATGGAGTTATATGTGTGATGTAGTGACAAAGGTCTTTTCAGGTAAAGTCAGTAATTTTGATTCAGTCAATATCTCCATGCTTAACATGCTCTACATGCTAGTTACAGATAAATTCTATAATTTCAGTGACCTTGTTTTGTTTGAGTTAGGTTTTAAACTAGGAGAGTTAAATAAGAGAGGTAAGAATGTGTATTATGCTAGATTCTTTATGATGTTAGCTAACCATCTCTCTGAGGGTATTGTGCTTGAGAACCCTAACAACAAATTAGATTGTCGGGTTCAAGAGAGAAGGCTCATTGCAGATTTGAACAGGGCCAATCATCACAAGGAGGTGCCACCGTTCTATTTCCCTATAATGGAAGCACCTCAGGTAAGTGAGGTAAGTTCATCTATTCCTACCACTATTCCAACCTCACTAATTTCTTTTAGTTCTAGTGTGGCTATGGAAACTGTGTCAATGACCCAACAGTTGCCTACCCAAGCTACCAAACCTGAAAATATTTCAAAATCCAAATCAAGAAAGCCCCCTCTGGTATCTCTCAAAAGATGCCAGTTGCAAAATCCACCAAAACCAAAGAGGGGAGTGTGCAGGTGGGTAAGACAGGTGAGGGAAAGGATGAACATAAAAGAAACCCTAAGGATAAGGATGGAAAGTTGAGTGGTTCCCAGCCTAACCACACTGCAGTTTCCCAACAAACTGTAGTGCTTAAAAAGGATAAAAGCTCATTTCTAGCTGCATCCTCCCAAAAGGATGTAGTTATTGAACAAAGCTCTCAACCAAGAGCACATGCCAAGAGGGTTAGGGACACAAGCTCACCCCAAACTTATGCCAGAAAGAAGAATTCTAAAACCCTTGGGGATGCACAGGGTACACACACTGTGCAAACTGGTGCTAAAGACACAGTCACTGCACCTTCACAAATTCAGTTTGATGTGACTCCAATAAATGTGGAGTCACAGCCAAAATCTCTAGTAATAGAAGCACCTCAAACACCAAACTCACCCACAAACTCACTGGATGTGGATATGATAAACACATCAATTCCTGATTCCCCTTCTTTAACTTTGTTGGGGAAGCCAAAATCTAATGCAAGTGAGCATCATCTTTTAGATGATTTATTGGCTCACTTGCCCATTCTTTCAGAAACTGTTCAATCATCTGTGCCCAAAATATCTTCAATCGGCACAGAGTCCAGAATAGTTTCCATTCCTAGTTCATTCATTTCTACTCTCTCGATGGATATTGCTCATCCGCCGAGTAGTGATTGTATCCCGACGGATAAGCTTAACAGCAGTTATCCATCGGATAGCAAAACCACTCACCCGATGGATATCACTCATCCGTCGAGTATCTCTGCACAACTTCAAACTTCATTTATTTCAAGTGCAGAAGAATTAGTGGTTGTACATGTTGGGAACCACGGACTTAGGGTGTTACTACGTTTTACGATAAAGATTATGAAAAGAGGATTACCTTGTCAATGGTTGATTCCACGCTCTTCTATTGTATTCCCAAATTCCCTTGAGCGAAGTGTGGCCTCCGTCTTCTCAAGTTATCCTCTCTTCTTGCTCCTTGGTGGCTACAATATGTTTTCACACAATTGCCAAGCAAGAAGAGAATAAGAATATATATAGGCTACAATAGGGACCATGGATAATTAGGTTGGGCCTTCTAATTACATCTTGAGCCTAGCCCAATGTAATTAAATATTAATTCAATCCACTAAAGAATTAATATTTGCACTACCTTTCCTAATACCGTAATTTAATTAATTCGGTTCCAATATTATTTGCTTATTAAATTCCCCATGTTTAAAATATCATATATCCATTAATTAAATAAATTACTGATAATTTATTTAATTAATATCTTTTATCCTTGATCATCCACTCAACCTTTATTTAATTATGCCAGAATAAATTCCACCTGCAGGGTTTCACATAATTAAATCTTTTTGAGCTTTCAAGGGGACATCATTAACCCGAATATTATCAGGACATGGATTCCTTCAATAAATAATATCCACCATGTATATAATTCCATCACCCAAAATATAATGATATAATTCAAAAGAATTATTTCATATATAAATCAAAGCATGTAAATAATATACACGTATCAATTACTGTTTCCGGATTAAGAACCTAAGCATTAATAATAACATAGAATCTTAGTTCTCCTTCTTAATCAGTATTAAGGGAACAATTCTAAATTTGATCATGTTCAATATACACAAAGTATACTAGCATTATTTATTAGTCAATATAAACTAATCTAAATAATACTACAGCCATACCAGTGGATTGTCAAACACCACCTGTGATGTGAACCTTATTATATTATATAACCGTATTCAATCTAATATTCTGTATTCCATTTGATACTAGATTGTTCACAATATATAATATTAGACAACATGTAAACATTCAAATGATTCTCAAATAAACTGGCCAGAAATAAATGTACATACTTCAAATATATATTTTCAGTATACACTAACAATCTCCCACTTATACTCAAAATATTTTATGTGTACATCAGTGTTTATTTAATCCACTATTACATAAAAATCTATGTGTCCATCCATCTGACTCATATCGCTTCCATATGCTTGTCAAAAACCTTGGTTGGCAAGCTCTTTGTGAAAGGATCTGCTCGGTTGTCTTCTGATGATATGTGAGCCACAACTATATCCCCTCGCTTTACGATTCCTCGTATGAGATGATACTTACGTTCAATATGTTTAGCTGCTTTGTGGTCTCGCGGTTCCTTTGAATTTGCCACGGCACCAGTGTTATCACAATACACCGTCAAGCTCCTAGGCAAATTAGGTACCACATCTAAGTCCAAAAGGAAGTTCCTGAACCATACAGCCTCCTTGGCAGCCTCAGAGGCCGCCACGTACTCGGCCTCCATGGTGGAGTCTGCAATGCATTTCTGCTTTACACTCCTCCATATAACGGCTCCACCTCCCAAAGTAAAAACATATCCCGAGGTTGATTTCCTCTTATCCCTATCTGATTGGAAATCTGAATCAGTATATCCCAAAGGAAATAGATCTGAGGCCTTGTAAATTAACATATACTCCTTAGTCCTTCTCAGGTACTTGAGTATAGTTTATACTGCACTCCAATGTTCCTGACCTGGGTTCGACTGATATCTACTAACCATGCCTACAGCAAAACAGATGTCAGGCCTCGTACATAACATAGCATACATTAAGCTTCCACATACTGAAGCATAAGGAACTGCTTTCATGCTCTCTATATCCTTAGGTGTCGAAGGACACTGCTTCTTAGATAGAGCAACTCCATGCTTAAAAGGTAAAAAACCTTTCTTGGAGTTCTGCATGTTAAAACGAGCTAATACTTCATCAATGTAAGGCTCTTGAGATAAAGCCAACATCCTTTTCTTGCGATCCCTTATAACTTTGATCCCAAAGATGTATGCCGCTTCACCTAAGTCCTTCATGTCAAATTGTTTGAACAACCATGCCTTTACTGATAACAACATCTCAACATTGTTTCCAATGAGTAAAATATCATCTACATATAGTACTAGAAAAACCACTGCATTACCTTCACTTCTCTTATACACGCACGATTCGCTTGGACTTCGATCGAATCTATATGACTGGACTGCCTGATCAAAACGAATATTCCAGTCTCTAGAAGCTTGTTTAAGTCCATAAATAGACCTCTTAAGCTTACATACCAGATGCTCTTGGCCTTCCTTAATGAATCCTTTTGGTTGCTGCATATAGATGGTTTCTTCAAGACTTCCATTAAGAAAAGCTATCTTGACATCCATTTGCCAAATCTCATAATCGAGATGAGCTGCTATAGATAAAAGAATACGAATTGACTTAAGCATGACTACCGGTGAAAAGGTTTCCTCATAATCGATACCTTCTTTCTGAGTATACCCTTTCGCAACAAGTCTTGCTTTCCAGGCTTTCAACTTTTTATCTAATCCCCTCTTTTTCTTGTAGATCCACTTACATCCAATAGGTTTTATACCTTTGGGTGGTTCCACGAGCTCCCAGACCTGATTAGAATACATTGATTCTATCTCAGATTCCATCGCCTTTTGCCAAAGATCTGCATCTTTGTCTTGTACTGCCTCTTCGTATGTACGGGGATCATCATCATGTTCACCAGGGACCAAGTCTGAAGACTCTCCCAAAAACATGAATCTATCAGGCTGTTGAACAACCCTCCCACTACGACGAGGCACTGGTGCGGTATTAGTGACAGGTTGTACATTATGTTGTGGTTGTTCTACTTGTACTACAGCTTCATGGGTATTATTTATCCCTCCCACTAGTTCCTCTAAAACGACACTACTCATGGGTTTGTGATTCATTATATAGTCCTCCTCCAAGAATCTTGCATTGGTGCTAACAATGACATCCCGATTCTTCGGACTATAAAATAAATATCCTTTCGTTCCCATGGGGTAGCCTACAAACAACCTTACTTCTGTACGAGATTCTAACTTAGTCGCGTTCTTGTTCAGCACATGTGCTGGACAACCCCATATTCGAATATGTCTTAGACTCGGTTTATCCCCGGTCCACAATTCTAAGGGGGTTTTAGGAACCGACTTAGAAGGTACTAAGTTCAGAAGATAAGCTGTTGTCTCTAATGCATGTCCCCAAAATGACTTGGGTAAATCCGAATAACTCATTATCGATCTAACACTCTCTAAAAGAGTCCGGTTCCTTCTCTCTGTTACACCGTTCTGCTGGGGTGTGCTTGGTGCAGTTAACTGGGATTCTATCCCATTTTCTGATAAATATTCCCTAAATTCCCCAAGCAAGTATTCGCCACCATGATCTGATCGTAGTGACTTGATACTTTTATTAAGTCGCTTCTCCGTTTTAGCTTTGTACTCTTTGAACTTATCAAAGCACTCAGACTTACGGCGCAACAAATAAACGTACCCATATCTAGAATAATCATCAATGAAAGTGACGAAATATTCATAACCACCTCTTGCTTGGATATTCATGGGTCCACATAAATCAGAGTGAACCAATTCTAATACTTGTTTGGCTCTATTCCCCTTTGCCTTGAAAGGCCTATTAGTCATTTTACCTTCCAAGCAGGATTCAAAAACTGGAAATGGCTCCACTGCCAATGAGCTTAAAGGCCCGTCTACTACCAGTCTTTGAATCCTCCTCAAGTTAATATGACCTAATCTCAAGTGCCAAAGATATGTTTGGTTCAAACTAGAAGGTTCCTTTCTTTTAGTAGAGTTAGAAGATGTGTTGTTCAATTCCCTAAATTGCAGTTACAGTGCAGGTTGACTAGGATTAATTATATACAAATTATCTTGCAATGTACCAGAACATATAATTCGTTTATTCATCATAATAGAAACATTACGATCCAAACAAACATTATAACCATCCAAAGCAAGTTTAGAAACCGAAATTAAATTCCTTCTAAAAGAAGGTACATAAAGACAATTGTTCAAAACCAAAATCCTATCAGAATCAAAAGATAAATGAATAACTCCTACTGCAACTACTGCTACTTTCGTAGCATCTCCCATGAACACGTATATCTCACCATCTCTAAGCATTCTGGATAGCTGGAACCCCTGCATAGAATTACAAACATGATTAGTGGCTCCTGTATCTACACACCAAGTGCTCGTAGATATAGCCGCTATAAATGTTTCTGTAACTAGAGAAAGAGACATACCAGTATTGTTTATCTTCTTAGGAAGAGGACAATCCTGTTTCCAGTGACCTGACTGTTTGCATATGAAGCACTTTCCCTTAGGCTTTTTCACACCACCCTGAACTCCCACTACCTTCACAGTTTTCTATGTCTGAGCCTTTTTCTTCTTCTTAATACCTTTCGGCTTAGAGAAAGAACCTTTCTCAGCCACATTCACTTGAACACTCTGCCGAAATAATCCTTCAGCTGCCTGAAGTTCTGTCAGCAGTTCCGCGAGACTATACTGCCTCTTGTTCATGTTGTAATTCAAGCGGAACTGCTCAAAACTCTTGGACAAGCTCATAAGGATAATGTGAATCTGGGTTTCCCCGTCAAGTTCAGCACCAAGGATCTCTATCTCATTCAGATGCGACATCATCTTGAGAACATGATCCCTTACAGGTGTTCCTTCAGCCATCTGAGTGTTCATTAAAGCCTTCATGGCTACTTGCCTAGCAGCCCTATTCTGATCTCCAAAAAGTTCCTTGAGATTAAAGAGCATATCTGAAGCAGTGGCCATAGACTGATGCTGATGCTACAAAACACCCGACATTGCTACCAGAATGTAATATCGCGACATCTCATCAGCCTTAATCCACCGTTTATAATACTCTTTCTCATCTTCAGGAGCATCAGCAGCAGGCTGTTCAGGCTTGGGTTCATAAGTGCAAAACTTGTACTCCTCAACAGTCAACACAATGTCCAAATTTCGTTTCCATTCAATATAGTTAGGCCCGGTAAGTTTGTTATCCTTAAGTATGGTGAATAGTGGATTAAAACCCATTTTATCCTGAGAATCATGCATAAAAACATCACATAAATAAGGGTGCATTAATTATTAAGATCTATTGATTCCTCTAACAATTATTAAAATTTAATGCACTAACATATAAACACCATAAGCTTCTGGTACGCCACGATGTGTGACATGTATACCACCTAATTTTGTTTAAATGTTACTTCGGTCCTATTACTAAACAATATGCCACGTTGGGGTGGACTATATTATTTTTCATAGCTAAGTGTATACCATCATCAAATCTTAAATTATTTGAAATCTATGGAACTTGGTACGCCACGATGGGTGGCATGTAAACCTTCCAATTATTCATAATTTTGCCTTGAATAGAATACTTCAATTAAATATTCATCAATGGTTTGATTTCCAGGTAGTGGAGGAGTCACATCGGTCTCGCTTAAAACCCACAGCCTTACAAGTTCGATGAACCCGTTTTTGACAAAATCGCCCCAAATCAGAAATAAAGAAAATCCGTATTTATTCCTTTCAAAATTTATTAATTTAAGAAGTTTGTTCTAGTAATTTCTATAACATTATAGACACCATAAATTACATGCCACGATGGGTGACGTATATATAATTTATATTCGTCTTTATGTTAAATTACCTACAACCAATAATGGAGACCATGGGATTTAATTTCATATTAATTCCCTCTCCCACTTAGAATTTTTTTTATTAAAATTAAGGAATTTTAAAATTAAATGGGGCCCTATGTTGTTATAATTATGTCTAATCATGCATTCAAAATACACACATAATTTTAGCAACATATAACATTTAATTAAAGCAATAAATAAAATTTATGTCCATGTCGTCCTAATTAAGTTAAACATGTAATTTTAAAAGAATTACACACATAATTAACGACACACATAATCAATAAATTAAAGCAATAATTAAAATTTAATGGAAAAAATTAAAATAAATTTTCCTGAAGACACTGATGTGATCGTGCGCATCCAGATGCACGTCAGACGGGTACTCATCCCCTCGAGTGTTGAACATATCAATCAAGGAAGTGTACCTTGATCGAATGGGGAACTCACTGGACTTTTTGGCCACGTTCATCTTGGCCAAACAAGTCATTCTCTTATCAGCCATCTGAAAAAAGGAGCGCAAAAGAAGACAATTTTAAAACATAAGCTATGTAAAAACGAGCAAAAGAAAAGAAGAGAGAAAGGTATTTTACCTGAAGTAACACTGCAAAAAGGGACTGGCTTTCTAAGTAAAGGTTTTGGGGCTCAAAAACTCCGATCTACAATTATTTCTCTGAGATATTTAGGAGAAGAAAAGGGGAAGAAATGAGAATGTGAGAAATGAGTGACCCTAGTTACTCCTTTACATAGGGGAAAAGGGAAGATGAAAAGGCAGAAAAGCCCATTAAGCTGAAGGCCCAAAGAAAAAGCCCAAATTCTGGAATGTTCCAGAATATCTTTAAAGTTATTAAGTTCTGCAACCTTCCAGAATATCTTCAATAAATCTCAAGGCCCAAACGAGGCCCAGTCCTAAAAGGATTTGGAAAAAGTGAAGGCCCAAATCCCAAAAGGATTTGGAAAAGTGAAGGCCCAAACGAGGCCCAAATCCCAAAAGGATTTGGAAAAGTGAAGGCCCAAACGAGGCCCAAATCCAAAAGGATTTGGAAAAGTAAAGGCCCAAACAAGGCCCAATCCAAGTTGGATTAGGAGAAGCCCAATAAAGACCATAATTGAGGTCGAAATTAAGGTCGTAAATCCTATTCGAGTTCTTTCGAACAGGCGCCTGAAAAATATTGTTGTGTATATGTTGTGTACTTGATGATTTCATGAACAAAACCCTTGGTAGATTTTACTTAATGAAAATGTAGCACTCGACGGATAAGGATTATAGTCCTGATGGATAACTCATTTTAGTCCCGACGGATGATGACTTATTATCCGTCGAGTGAGTAGCTTATGTAACAATAAGTCTGTAGCACATTTCTGCATACACATTATTTAGAATCTACAGTAGTACTTAAGTCATGTTGACTTTAACTAGATATGCAGAATAGGTTGATTAATTGTACATAGATGATGTCTTGTAATTCTGCATAAATGAAATGGAGTCAAGTACCTGATTGTTTCCCGACGGATAAACAACAATGAATTCGACGGATGATCAACAACCCGACGGATGATCAATAACTCGACAGATGATCATAAACCTGATGGATAAAGAATTCAAATATCTGTCAACAGTGACAACACGGCCACATGCGTCGAGTGTATGCAAATGGAATGTGGTAGCCTATTCAACTGGGTTTTTGAGAACAAAGAAGCATTGCCATTTCCATGCTATTATGAAGATATTCAAAGATGCTGGAATAGAGTAATAAAGTAGCATTGTATTACACTTGATAGTTTTTATTTTATTATCATATCTTATTACTTTGTAATCTTGGTGATATGCAAGTGAGTATCATCTTTTAGATGATTTGTTGGCTCACTTGCCCATTCTTTCAGAAATTGTTCAATCATCTGTGCCCAAAATATCTTCAATCGGCACAGAGTCCAGAATAGTTTCCATTCCTAGTTCATTCATTTCTACTCTCTCGATGGATATTGCTCATCCGTCGAGTAGTGATTGTATTCCGACGGATAAGCTAAACAGCAGTTATCCGTCGGATAGCAAAACCAATCACCCGATGGATATCACTAATCCGTCGAGTATCTCTGCACAACTTCAAACTTCATTTATTTCAAGTGCAGAAGAATTAGTGGTTGTACAGTCACTATTAGGATTGAGAGAGAAGAGTGTTTTGAGTGAGAGTCTGGGTTGCTCCCAGGAAAGAGGAGAGGAAATGAGTGAAATTATGCAATCCATTTCTTCAGGATTGGCAAAAGAAAGTGAGAGGAGTCCCACCTTAGAAGGTGAAGGTAAGGGTGTGAGGGTGGGGAGCCAGGGTGAGACCCTGATGCAACAAAAGAGAGAAAATGAGAGAAATGCAGGTACTGGAGCTATAAGGATGGATGTCATTGCTAGTGAGTTATTAGATGTCCTGGGTGCAGACAGGGAGGGACTATCTCAGCAATCTAAAGCTGTTATAGATTCCACCTCCCTCGATGCTGAGGCATTTACTCACCCTGTTCCAGCTTATCAACTTCTAGCTGAACAGGGCAATGACAATGCAGAAAGGATGCTCAATCTGGTGCATACCACACAGTCTATGATAAGAGCTAAGGATGCCATCACAGCTTTGCCCTCTACAGCTGGTGATGTGGATTATGAGACTGGTAGTTCAGCTGATTTCTTTGGTGATGAAAGTGGGGATAATGAAGATGAAACAATGGGCATAGGGGGAGAAGTAGGTTCCAGTTCAAGATCAGGTATGCCATCATGGGCATTCTCAAAGCACTATGATGAGCACTACTTCAAGACAACCCTGATCCAACTAATCAATTAGACACATACCGCTCTTCAAACCACTTCAAATGCCAGCACCAAGAAGCTCCTTCAGGCACATCTAGCCTCTCTGCAACTTCAACAAATTCAAGGCTTCCAACATGCTAGGGATGTAAACACCATCAAGGGTGATATTGAGGAGATGAAGAAAGCCATTTCAGACAAAATGGACTCTAAGCTTCCAGAAGCTACAATGCTTGACATCAAGAGGCAATTAAGGAAAAATTATGATCTTGCAACCAAGATAGATGCCTTGGATGCAAGGATGTCAGCCATGGAAGCATCTTTAACATCCATTCATCTCTATCAAGCCCAACAGACAGATTTACTTCAAAAACTGGTGGCTGCTCAAACCCCCACCTCTGCCCAATTTGATGATAACAAAAAGGGGAAGAAAGGACCAAGTGAGGGGGAGAAGCTTCAAATTCAAATCAGTAAATTAATTGTGCCTTCAATTACTATTTCAAAGCCACCAGTTACAAACAGTATAGATATGATAAATGAAGCAGCAGCTAACATTAGAGCAGCTGAAATGAAGCAGTTGAAGCCAATCAACTGGAGAAAATTGATGAGGATATACAAAAGAAGTTTGGACTAGTCAAGGAGCCAATAAAGTCATCCATCCATCACTCTCAAGTCAAGCAAATTTCTGTGAATGAGATGAGCATGGACTATTTGGAAAGGGGACAGTCATCCTGCATTAAATCTCCAAAGACTGAAATAATTCTGAAACCAAGGGTAAATTATCCAAAATTATCATTGAAGAACCTTTTGGATACTGTGTATGAGACACCTAAGCCTCATGAAAAGAAGCTTCTGTCAAGGTTAATTGTTTTCTACAAAGATCCGGCTGATTCAGCATCAAAAAGGAGAATTGCTAAAATTTTCAGGAATGGGAAAGAAATTTGTGTGGTGGCTGGACATCCTCAATTTGCTCAAACAAAGAGAGAAGAAAAGGCTAGATTGAAGCAGGAAAAGAAGCAAGTTGCTCTAGATGCTAAAAAGGCTAAATAAAAGAAAGAGCAAATTGCTATCTTAGCCAAGCTACATGCTATAAGTTCATCACAACAAATTCCTGTTCAGTCATCTGTAATCACTGAATCTCAAGATCCAAAGAAGCAAGTTGATCAACAGAAGAAGTCTCCAAGAATCAAGGAATTGGCTAAAAGAACCAAAGGAAACTGGACATTGTTGATAAGGAATTGGAGAATCAGTTTCCCAAGGAATCCACTCTAACTACAACTCAAGCATCAAAACCCTCTGTGGTATTTTAAGATATCAAGGTAGTGGATCCTTACAGGAACATTCATGGTAAACCTATTGTGCCTAAGGATGAGCCAATAGAATGGGAGAACATACCAATTCCTGACTTCAATTTACCAATCCTTAGCAAGCCAAAAAGAACAAAGTCAAGAGCAGTCAAGAAAGTGAAGTTGTCACCTCTCAAATCCAAATCTCTAGTTAAAGCTCAATCTAAAGTCAACAAAGGAGATCACATGTACTTGTGTGACATCAAGGAGTTTTCTGATCTAAATCTCTATCTAGATGAACTAGAATAAGTGAGAGGAATTGATGCATACAGAAACCTACCTGAAGGTTAGTGTTCAAGTACAAGGGAGGAAAGGAGATTCAGTGGCCACTTCACAGGATCCTTCAAGAAAGCCAGGCTGTACTGATTAAGGTTTATTCATCTTTCAAGAAGAACTTTGGGTTCAATGTTACTGCAAGAAGATTGGTGCTGAAGAAGATTGAAGAACTAAGGAGTGTTAGAGCTAAAGATGCACTCCCAAAGACTCTAATCATCCCTTACACAGGGAGAAGAGTGCATCTAAGTCCCTACTGGCTAATGGAGTTCATGGATGACAAAGGAGTGAGAAGATTTTTTAGATTAGAAGACCAATTGAGCATCTCTAGCAATGAGACTCTCTTGGAAATGCAAGAAAAGCTAAATCTCTCAGAATCTGATGAACTGGAATTCCACAGGTAGCTCCAAAATCAGATTGAAGAAAACAGCAGGAAGCTTGGAAAGAGATCCAGACCTTCAAAGAACTAGATAAATCTGCTCAGGCTAGAGGAGCACCTTGAAAATGACTATGAGCAAAACTTTGTACATTTTGTTAATTGAAGCACTTTTCAGTATTATCTACTGTCTTTTAAAGTTGTATTTTTAGGGTGTTTTGTTATCATCAAGTATCTCTTAATTTATGGCTACAATTCCAGTAGACATAAATTGGGGGAGATTGTTGTGTATATGTTGTGTACTTGATAATTTCATGAACAAAACACCTTGGTAGATTTTACTTAGTGAAAATGTAGCACTTGACGGATAAGGATTATAGTCCTGACAGATAACTCAGTTTAGTCCCGACGGATGATGACTTATTATCCGTCGAGTGAGTAGCTTATGTAACAATAAGTCTGTAGCACATTTCTGCATACATATTGTTTAGAATCTGCAGTAGTACTTAAGTCATGTTGACTTTAACTAGATATGCAGAATAGGTTGATTAATTGTACATAAATGATGTCTTGTAATTCTGCATATATGAAATGGAATCAAGTGCCTGATTGCTACCCGACAGATAAACAACAATGAATTCGACGGATGATCAACAACCCGACGGATGATCAATAACTCGACGGATGATCATAAACCCGACGGATAAAGAATTCAAATATATGTTGACAGTGACAACACAGTCACATGCGTCGAGTGTATGCAAATGGAATGTGGTAGCCTATTCAACTGGGTTTTTGAGAACAAAGAAGCATTGTCATTTCCATGTTATTATGAAGATATTCAAAGATGGTGGAATAGAGTAATGAAGTAGCATTGTATTAGACTTGATAGTTTTTGTTTTATTATCCAGTCTTATTACTTTGTACTCTTGGTGATATATAAACCAATAAGCAGCAATAGAATAAGAACTAAAGAAAATAAGCAACCAAGAGAGAAATATTTGTAAGCTGTATTCTTAGCATTTCTCTCATTCTTAGTTGTTATCATTTTGTAAGCAGCTGTGAGCTTTTTGCACACAAAGTTCTCTCGATATATATTATATATCTCTGGTTGAATCATTCAAATCCACCAGAAAGTTTTTAAAGACTCTAGTTTTTAATTACTTGTGTTTTGATTCATTTCAAGTAACTATTCCGCATTGTGCTAATCAATTCACACTTATATATGTATATATATCTGAGTTAGAACATTTTTATTCAAGAAAAAGTTTCAAGAATTCCATTCAACCCCCTTCTGTAATTCTTGTTACATTGTTAAGGGACTAACAAATACGGGTTAAAAAGACCAGGATGGAGGTCGATATTGAAGTCGTGGATCCAGTTCGAATTCTTGCGAACAGAAGCCAGAAAAACACTTATCAATAAGACCAGGATTGAGGTCAAAATTCTGGTCATAAATCAAACACGAAACTTTTAAGGAGGACCAAGATCCAGGTCGTAGGTTCGACTAGGATCCAGGTCGAAACCCTGATCGTGATTCCTAGTCGAAACCTTAAGAACAGGAATCAAATAAGGCTGGAAATCTCGACCAAAATCCAGGTCGAAGGTTCGACTAGGATCCTGGTCGAAATCCAGGTCGTGGAACCTAGTCGAAATCCTTCGACCAGGAATCAAACAAGGACGGAAATTTCGACCAAAATCCAGGTCAAAGGTTCGACTAGGATCCTGGTCGAAATCCAGGTCGTGGAACCTAGTCGAAATGCTTCGACCAGGATTAAAAGGCTCGCCCGAAATTCGACTAGGATCCGGGTCGAATTTTCGACTAGGATCCTGGTCGAAAAAGGGGCTGAAAATTGAAAAATATTTTTAAAAAATTACAGAAAATTTGGAAAAATCTCGAGAGTACAGGGAAAATTCCTAAAAATACCAGAAAATTCCTAAAAAGAGGGGAGAAAAGGTAAGAAAATAATAGGGAAGTTTTTTAACCCTTAAGCCGTGTACAAGGCAAATCGTTGTAAATGTGTAGGTCGCTCCACACTTTACATAAAACGATATCCTGTAAGGGAATGAATGAACTTAACTTTTGCGAAATCTTATACGGTTTCCCAAAAGTTGGGGGGCAAATGATAGGGGATAAATAAATCCTGATTGCGTAATTAAATATTACATTAATTATACATGATTTGGGCTACTAGGCCCAATAAGAAGATGTATGACATTCAGACCAAAAAGGTTAACACATTGATCAGGCCTGATGGACCAGATCAGGTCTGATGGAACAAAGAAGGCCCAAAACCCTGAATATTAATCAATTTCGTAATTAATTAATAAGGGAAAAATCAGCTTTTAAGAAGAGTCCCAATAAGGACATAAATCCTTGCATATTAGTCTCTAAGGGACCTAGAAGGATAATGAATCAGTTTCCTGCCACTTAGGACTCCAAAGTCCATTCTAATTATGAGACTTGGCTACCAAGTCTCCTATACCAAGTCCAATTCAAGGACCCCCAACATCTATATAAGGGGGCTCACCCCACAAATCAGAACTACTTTTTTTGACTTGATCATTGGCAATCAGCAAGGTACGTAGGCATCTTGTTAAGGCAGATTGAGTCACGAAACACAAGAGCAGTCAAATCGAGCCTCGAAACTCACGTTCCTTAGTAATAAATACAGCAATTATTATACTTTAGTTTTTGATCCATAACATGTACATATGTCATATTATTTTATAACAAAAATTGTATTATTCATTTAATTATTAATTAAAAAATTGTAATTGCAAAATTATTTTTGGATCAATTGAAATTTTGTTATTATTTTGTTAATCTATTTTACATGATTAACCATGAAACATTAAAAAAATTTGGCGAAATTTGAAGTCTTTCCGAATGAAAAAATCTCTTAAAAATTAATACATAGACGATCGCCACTTAAGGACATACAAAATAATTTAAGATAATGCCGATTAAAAATAATTTTTTCAATCATTTTATTTGAAAAAGTGAAGAAGAGAGTTTGACTATTAAATTGATTTTTTATTGCATTTGTAAAATCACTTAATATACATATTAAATGCATTCATTTACGCGAAATACAAGTGAAACACATTTATTTGCACAAAATAGAGTGAAAGTAAAACTTGTAATTGATAATTACTGTACGGAACAATCATGTAAATTCAACCCAAAACAGGGCGTGAAAAGTTAAATAAATGAGGCGGGCGCCCCCAACCCATTACAAATGAGTGAAACATGTCTCAACCAGACCCTGTAAACATTCTCTCCGACGACGAAACGGAAACCCTAGAAATCCCCGATTCAACTCCGATCTCTTTCTATTCCAAGCGTCGGAGAACTCTCTTCCATTCCAAATCTACCGCCGCTGTCTTCCTCATCGATGATGATCCTACTCCTCGCAAAACCTCCGCTTCTACGCCCGAGACTCCGATGTCTCTTTTGCACAATTCCGGTCCTGTTGTTGTTCGCTGCTCCAAAATTGTCTCCGATCCCAAACCTTCCGGTATTTTAATTGTATTCGTATTCAGCATTTTGCATTTTTAGTTATTCAAGTAAGATTAGTCGGAAATGTGTTGCGCATTTATATTTGGTAGTTAATATCTGTTGAGTTTGAATATCACGTTTTTTATATTATTATCTAGTTTTGGTTATCAATTATTTGTGAAGCCGTTTATGTGATGTGAATTAATTTATTCAAGTGCAACCTAGATTTTCTGCTAATGAAATACTGATTCAGTGCCATAAGCATTATAACCATGGATTTCGGAAAATGACTACATTTTGTTACATTTTCTTGTTTTGAACTACGTCCATGACATAATTTACACTACATACACGTATTCTTAGACTTTTGCCTCCTGCAAAGAGTTAAGTGGGTAACTTGTTCTGTTTACTGAACATAATTATGATGTAATCGAGCTTTAATGAGTTTGGACTTTATGAAATATTACTTCACTACTTCACAAGTACCAGCCTGGAACTTTATTAATGCCTTGTATGTTCTTCCATTGCTTCAATTTCATGAGGATTGATCCGATCTATTTAGCTTATATAACTGGTAATGATTGATCAACAATTCAACACCATCTGTTAATTTTTGGCTATCTTTTTCCGGAAGTGCAGGAATTGCTGAATTGATTCATTTGGAGTCTGATAATGAATCAGACAGCTATGGTGGTGCTGGAAATAGAAAGCAAGATGCAGTGCCTTGTGCTACTTCTGAAGTAGAAAGTTATTCCAAATTTGATTCTAGATGTAGTGAATCACAGTTTTCTCTTGGTAATAAAGGTTTGTGATCCGTTTGTTCTGTGAAGCAAACTGACTATATCTTTTGAACAAGCTACATTGGTCATATATTTGATTTGTTTGTGCAATGAAGACATTTGTTTCAGTTTTCTACTTTGTGTTTGAAATTACTGGATCATTTTTCAGGAAATGTTAGCGTGACACCAATGTATGGTGAGAGGTCTGTGGATCTAACATATCCAGAATATGAAATACCTCAGGTACCTTTGAGTTTATAACCTTGATTTTATTTCTATTTGAAGGATGTTTTCTTGATCAGACGATGGATATATCTGTAGATTGATTTATATATTTTTTTGTACATTTCTATAGACACTATATATGTACTTATCAGGGCACAGAATAAATATACTGAAATTTGGAATCATGAAATTTTTGTAGCAAATCCATCCACTCGTA
This sequence comes from Apium graveolens, assembly GCF_009905375.1. Lineage (NCBI taxonomy): Eukaryota > Viridiplantae > Streptophyta > Magnoliopsida > Apiales > Apiaceae > Apium > Apium graveolens. Next base: position 157,992,664 of record NC_133650.1, read on the forward strand.
TTGTACTTTACGAATTATTCAAAATTGCCTCGTTTAATAATTTAATAGTAAATAGTCAATGTTGATCTTACTCACATGAAACACAATTTATTGCTGTCCTTTTTTTGTTTATATATCAAAAAATTGTGATAATTATTATTGTGTATGAGACCCATTTGATCTTATAATATAAAAATAAATGAAGGCTTTTTTTTTCTTAACAGGGCCTGGATTTACCACCTTATCATTAAATTGTTTTTAAATTCCGTGATACTCTTTTCCCTCCTTTTTTTGCTTTAAAAGATTAAATTTTAATACAAAAATAAAATAATTTACATACATGTCGCGTCGGAAAGCTTAGTTGAAAGACCAAGTTCATCACATCACATGAGAACACAATGGGAAATAAAATTCAGCTTCCATAGTGGATGCCCAAAATTCTGGACCTGATTCCTTGAATTTTGAACATTGACAAATTATAACATTATAACATGACATGTACACTTTTGTTCTCTTCAAGTTCTTGAATTTGGACCAAAGGGAATCTTTGTATGGGTAGATGTAATTTAATATATATAAAACTATACATCCTCTGTCCCAAACTGCTTGCTGCAGGTACATGAGGACAGAAGATGTATTGTTAACATATGACCCAAATAAGCGACTTATGACTTGATTGGGTGAAAATAACATCTATAGGAATTTGATAAGATAGGAAAGTATGGTCTGCTACCGATCAAATCGTCCAAAATGTAATGTATTTGGAAATTTACTTTAAATTGTGAGTGGTTCGAATAGTACGAAGGAATATATATCTTCTGTTATTGATTTCTTTAGGACAAAAAATATAAAAATTGAAGATTCATATGGATACCTTGTAATAAAGAAATTGCAGTAAGATATATTTTAAAAAATTATAGCTATATCATTAGGGAGATATAATATTTTTTTTATTACATATAATTGTAATTTGAATAGGAGATGTTGTAAGTGTTTTATAAATGACACATTTACCACCATGTAGTTACATGTTATCTATTTTTTCCATATTTTCAGGTGCATGGTCATTTTGAGCAAGAATTGGATGAGCTGCATCCTTTCTCTGATGTCTTGAGAACTGAATGTACAAGTAGAGGTGAAGTAAACGAAGAAAATGACATGGGCAAACTGAAGGGTAAGCAGAGGAAAACAAAAGAGGATAAACTTCGTATGATGGAAGAGAAGAGACTTCAGAAAGAAGTAAGACTTGTCACCATGGGTAATTGATCAGTTAAAATATGGATATCTGATAAATCTATGCACTTGATATTTGACAGCGAGAGAAATTGCAAAAAGCAGCACTGAAAGCTGAAGCTCTTGAGATGAAGAAAGTTCAGAAAGAAAAGCAAAAGTGGGAAAAAGGAAAGCTTGCTCTGAAGTCCATAGTGGCTAAGATTGACACTAAAGTAGTAGAAATAGGATCAGTTGGAGGTATGATTTCTTGTTATCCTACAATTTATGCCATAGTTGTCAACTTGTCATGCAGTACCGTGTTGGGGGTTGCTATTGAGTTGAATAGCCAGAAAAAAAGTTCAGGCTGAGCTTCCAAGTTGCAGTATTATCTTTATTTTCTGAGATTAAAATTATACCATTCCGCTTTCCTGTTCTGAGTTCCACCACCTAATATATTTTAAAATAGATTCTATGATTCCTATTTCTCTTTAATCCCTCTACTACTACTTGTAAAGCAGTCTTCCATGTATAATTGCGAGATACTAATTGCTGATTTCGACTTGGTAAATTCGAATAAATGGTTATGTTCCCTTCTCTCTCTTTTTTCTTATTATGTCAAGGCAAGTAACTTATAAACACAAATAGCTTGCTTTCTGTGAAAAAAAATACTCCTATCAGGGATGCAACCTGGGGGAACCTTTTAGATGGGTTGTTAGCTATATCTTTGATATGCCATGATTGCCATCATGTTTTGCAGTAACCTATGTCTATGATTCCGTGGTGCTTGAGCGTGTTAAACTGTGGTAGATATGAAATACGAGAGCCAAGGTAGTTGATGTTTTCTTCTATCTCTTTCTTTTGTGTGTTGAGCAAGTGTTTCCTTTCTTAATGTAGGAAGTCTGCTGAGCAGGTTTTCAGAAAAAGGTATTGCATACCGTATAACATCAAATCCAATTGAAAGATCCATCGTGTGGATGATGAATGTTCCAGATGAAATTTCACAGGTAGCTCTTGGATTTCTTTTAAGCTGTGTATCCGCTACTATTCTTATATGCCATATTTACCATTTTGAGTTCGGTGCACTTCTGTATAATTAGTATATTGTTACTGTATAATTAGTATATTGTTAACTCAATACTTATTGCTAATTCAATACTTTTGCTTTGCAGTAGTATATTTATCATTATGAGTTTGCACACTTCAGTTTAATCAGTAAATTGTTAACTCAATACCTATTGTTTTGCATTAGTATTTTTATTTTCAAATCTCTATAACCTTGAGGACTTTAAAGTTCACTAGAGCATTGGCTATCTATCTCTTAAATGATGTAGCAAAAGTATGCATCCAATCGGGGTTTATATATTTATCAACTTTGATGCAATGTTGGATGAAGGCTATGCATGTCAAAAATTAAACATGTACATGAATAAACTATGGTAATACAACTCTAGAAGAAGGGTTAAAAATGATTTTTTAATTCTTTTGTCCAGCAGACGAGAGAAATATGAATATTGTGTCAAATATTTTATGCAAAGTTTGGCGAGCTTTTATTATATTTTTTATTAATCTTTTAATCCTAATGAATTGCGAAATTTAGAGTTATTGAAGAATGAACTTTTTAGCGAGTGGAGGAAGCATATACACATACATATTTTTTATTATAGTGACATAAAAATTGTAGCATTCACAATAAATTCAAAATGACTATACTATTCGGTGGGTAGAATTTCTCGATCTATTGGGAAATTAGATTTTAATAACCCCAATAAGTCATCTAAGCAAAGATATATAAACAAAGACTATAGAAGTTCCTACTTAAACCAACACTGAGCAAAATCCAATTTTGTGAAAACACCTGCTGCTTTAACTTAATCTATTGAGCATATTACAGTTTCCAAGGACTTGATATTGAAGTGGTGAACCATGATACAGTCACGTCATGAGTTATTGCGATTTTTTTTTGCAGAAAGTAAGAAACAATTTGAACATATTTTTAGTAATCTGAAACTGTTAATTTTACATAGCTTGGGGTCAAAGAGGCCTAAGTATACAAGAGAAGTATATTTTTGAGGAAGGTGTTGCAATATTTTGTCGAGCGCGTTCATCATTCCTGGAAAATAGTTGCATTGCCTAAAATGTTTATTTCTCTGTTCTATGATGTTCCTCCTTTGGACCCATGGTTCTTCACGTGTTATGGCAAAGAATAATTGATACCATTTGGTTTGTTCATATTTCATGCCTTGTACAAGAACTCGAGATCATGTTTTCTCCAATTGGAGGTGAATTATAAAGATCACATGTCAAATATAATAATGGTTTATTGTTTTACTAGTAGATATAATTTTCCGTATATTTTTCATATTCATTAATGATAAGTTTAGCAGTTAGCTTAAAATTTTTAAAGTTAAAAGATAGGATTACCAAGTTGATTTAGCAGCTTTTTTCTTATTAGCAATTTTTTTAGGTAAGTACTTATATAGAGTTTGAACAGGTTTCCTCTTATTACAACTTATTTAAATTTCGGAATGTCCGCGCATATTCAGTATGATAGAATATGATCAACTGAATTGAATTACTACACTTTTATTGGTTTATATCAGTAATTCTTAATTTTGCAGCTGTAGAATTCAAGGGTTCTTCCGGGTCACCCAAAATTTTGTTATTATTGTTTTTGTTGTTATTTCTGATTAGTTTCTTATTAGTTGTGGTCCTACATTATATAATATACATATAAAATTTACTCAAACTGTTTCAGATAAATAAACTTCAAAGCTAATTTTGAATTTGAAATTCAAACTGATCCCTTTGAAATTATTATGATTGTCTTATTGTAAGTAAGTACACATGTGAAATTTTCTAATTATCCATGAACCAAGAAAATTTTAAATTTTATTATTTAACGTAACCTAATGGATCACATCGAGTTTGAGTTCAAAATAAGTCACCTTGTTTTTTTACTTACAGTCAAACTTTATTTATCCTTTTTTTTAAACAGATAAAGTTGCTACTTTTTACATGCTTCACATGGTGCTCAATTACTTGAATCCTAATTTATAATTTACTCATGTTTTCTAGCTTCCCCCCAGTAGAGTTGAAATTCCATATGTTTTGCTGGTCTACGAGGCAGATGAGTTTTGTAATCTTGTCATGAATCAGTCTTTAATGGGTCATGTTTCACGTGTGCAAAGCCGCTATCCAACTCACACAGTGTGCTACCTTACTAACAAGCTTCAGTCATACATCAATAAAAGGTTAGCATATCTTTCTCTTTTCACGTTTGTTGTGCCACCAACTTATCTCACTGTCCCAGGTTTATTACACTTAAAATCTCTGAGGTTTGTGAGTTTCTTTTGATGTTTGTATCGATACCATTGTGTTCATGGCAACCTGATGCCGGACTAGGAAGCACGGACACAGATGCGGAAACATGGGATACGGTTACGGGGACATGGGGATTCGCCAATTAGTAAAGAGTCCTGGATACGGGACACGGAAACAAAAAAATAGAAGTAAAAAAATATACGATTTTCTATGTCAAACATTGAACAACTTTATTCATAGTGAATTAGTAGTAATAAAAGTTTCTTTCACGGTTAATGATGAATTAAACTACGATATATTTTACTTAATAGAAGAATGTCTATCTCGTGTAAAAAGTGCAGCTTCCACTTCTGGTTCATTAAGAAAGAGATTTGCCGTCTCTTGAACATCTTCCACATGTAGTGAATTTATGATGAAAACAGAGTTGGACATATGAAATATGAGAATGTCGCACAATTCGGGTAAAATCAGTTGGTATTGGGCATTTTTTTTGGGTGGGCCGAGTCCTGGGCTGTCAGGTCGCGTGTCTGCCCCGTGTCGGAGCTATTTCCCTGCCGTTTTTCTGGCGACATGCCATGTGGTGTGTCGGAGTGTCGGCCGTGTCCAACACGCATATGGCGCCCTTTTTGCCGTGTCTGTGCTTCCTAGTTTCTGGAAAAAAGGGTGTACTCCTAGCTGTTCCAACCCAAAAATTTATTACCGCCACCAAGATCAGTTTGCTCAGATATGTGTGGCTGTCCTGGATTTGGTTTGACTTGGCCCATTTGAGATGGGTAAATATTACGAGTCTCAGTTCAGTTTGTAACTTAACGATGATGCCATGTGCAGATAAAGAAAACGAGGGTTGTGTATTGTTTTACAGTGGATATACATACATTTTTTATGGTGAAGTCTAAATGTGGTTTCTTAAATATCTACCAATTGATATTAATTTCTTTCTTCCTAGTGCTCTACAACTACAAGTCTGCTTTAAAATGATCTAACTGTTCATAGTGACAGCTGGTTCTAAGAACTCTAGGTTGATGCATATCTCTTGATTTTTATTACCACAATGATGCAATTCATTTTCCCATCCTCATCCATAATGGCTGGTTCTCTTGTTACTTGTCTGTTTTTTTAATGTCTTCACGTTGTACATAATTACATATGCATCGTCTATATGTAAATTAATACACCTCCTACTAAAGAAGGGCTTCTGTCATGAGTAAATTATTAAAAATACTAATACAACTTGTATGAAATATTAAGATATGCAATGTATGCTGCAAGTCTACCAGTCCTGGAGGTTTATATCCATAAAATAGACTTATTAGACTCAGTCGTAATCTTTATACTGCTTATGCAATCAGTCACTATTTGCAAACCTAATGACATGATTTAATTTTTATATAATCACAATCTTTAACTTTGAATATATATATTTTTTAAAACCGTGATGTTACCTAGATTTTCTAAAATGTTTTTAGGGAACAAGGGCAGTACAAGGACCCAAACAAATTCAGTGGTTGGAAGCGTCCTCCTGTTGAGGAGGTTTGTGGGATGATGCCTTGGAAATTCTTTTTCTCTTTTGAGCTGGAATGCTAACCTCAAATTCATATATATTCCGTACATTAATACAAACTTCTTATAGGTGCTATCAAGATTGACCACACATTTTTCAAAAGTACATTCAAGGCAATGCATAGATGAAGCTGAATTAGCAGAACATGTTGTTGGCTTGACTTGCAGCCTAGCGTCTTGCCAATTTAGGTAATATATGGTGATGTTTCAGAAAATTGTCTCTCATTCTTAAATCAAAAGGTAGGCAATAACAAATCTTTAACTTTAGTACCTATGTTCCTCTCAAAATGTATTTTTGGTTTATCTTTTGAGGGTAATCCTACAAAGGCGTAAAAAAATTCTTTATACTTTTGTTTCTATACGGTGACTTGTTCCATTCTTAATATGATACTTACTGCTAAATTTTTTAACAAACTGACTTGTGTAAAATGTATAACTTTGGAATGGGTGGAGTATATGTTTTGTTACTACTCCCAGAAGCTTTATAAAGAATCCATGTCAGATGTTAATATAATTTTAATTTTTTCCTAATTATTATGCTATTTGTATTAATCTCAGAAAGAAGTTAACCCCACTGTCCATAAATGCCAACGGATCAATTGTCCCCAAGGATTGCCCTGACAAAATTCTCATAAAGAAGAACTTGTGGTAAGTTTTTGCTTAAAATGCTCTCCATAAAAATTGCATTTTCTTGAAAAGAATTGTACAAGCAGTGACTCTCTGTTGCTGAAATTGTGTGGCCATGGATTGCTATAGTTCTGAAGTTGATATTCTTTGTGTCAATAGGAGAATAACCATTACGTGCTTTCAGTCATTGATCTTATAGTGTACAAGCTTTTTTTTTGAAGAGTAAAATATAAGAACATCATTTTGCGATTTGCATGCTCAAACTCCTTTTTTGGTAAATCTACATAAACTGGATTACAAGTTGATAACAAGTCATCTTTTTTTGTGATATGTAGAGTCATCTGTCATGTATAATTATATAAGTATACAAGTCACTTATATAAGCGAGGAACTTTTTTAGGTATTATGGTAAATGTTTATATTTTTTTCTTGAAGGATATTCTAGGATTGTGTTGTATTTTAATGTAGACAAATTATTGGCGTGTTTATTCTCTCATGTCGATAGTCTTCCGAGGTACTAAACTTGTAGAAATTAGATTCTTAACTTCAATCATTAGCAAACAAGTAAAATACAGATTCTCATATTGCTAGAGAGGGGGAGTAGCAGGAATGAGAAGATGTTACAGTTGGTCAGTTAATCTAATATCTTAAGAATTTTGAAACGAAGGCGTAATTTTATTCTTTTTAATAGAGGTCCAAGAGTAATAGTCATTGGGGGTTCTAGGGGGACCTGTGCCTGGCCTTTAAATTGTGCCAAGATCTACATAGTACATTTTGAATATACTATGCTCACATGTATATTATGGGTAAGGATCATATCTGAACTTTGGTCAGAATTAGAACTTAGAGAACCAATATCAACATAAGATGTTTTTTTAGCCCAACCCATATCTAGTGTTCAGCAGAACACAATTATTTTTGTAAAATTACATGATTTTCTTATATGAGCTGACTTTTCAGAATAACACAATTTTATTCTCATAGCTAATATATGTTCAAGGTTCAGCAAAACATAACTAATATATATTTAAACTTTTCATGTATATTTTACTGATCATTCGGCAGTAATATCCGAAGAGGGACATAGACCATGTTCCAATATGTTGAATTAGAAGAGAGGCATCTCCAATGTATTATATTTTTTCCTTGATGCGCGTCTTGGGCTCTTTTACCTCTAACTAAAAATCTCATGAAATAAGGAATGGGAGAAGCTATAGTGGGAAGGGGGAATGGAATAAAGTAGGCTATAGTGACGCTTGAAACAGCAATTCCCCCGCCCAGTTCTGCTTGCCTAGATCTCGTGCAGATTTTTTCCTAGAGGCATTCGAGTTAGGAGGAGTTGTCAAAGAAAAAAGATAAGAGACTCACTCACGGAACACTTTCTATATCTTTCTCGTACTGTGTAAACGAACTTCAAGTCTTAATCCAGGGCGTACCCTCCATGCTGCATACCACACCCAGGTGAAGTGAGAAAGCAATGACATGCCAACTTCCCTTTCGAATTAAATGTGTATTTAGTTTTATAGTTCATTGGAGCACTTCGCATAGATATTAAACTTGTCTTCTTAATGGTTGCAAAGCACACAGAGGTCGCCTTGGTACCCAAATCTGTAACTCATCATAATGATGACAATAAATATTCAATACTTGCAAAGAAGTTTACAACTTTGGCATAGTTTTTTTTATTGGAGAAAAGTGTATTGTTTTGCCATCTTGGGAAGGATCGTCCGATTGAGTTTTTTTCACCCCAATCCTTAAAAATATATATACATATATGAGACTTATTCAACTTTGTGTTTATCCACCATCGCTTTGTCGTGGTAGATACTTTTGCACACCTCAATCATTAATGATCATTGTATTTTCGCCAGACTTGTCCAATAATTTGTGAAGTAAACGTTCTGCTTCTGCTAGCTTTGTTTAAGTTCATTATTTCATTAACTGCTATAAATGCTGTCTTTTGTCTCTTGACACTACCTTTATTCTCCTAGGTTAAAAGCATTGGTAGCAATTCCAAAGGTTCAGCCACGATTTGCCATTGCAATCTGGAAAAAATACCCTACAATGAAATCCCTTCTGCGTGTATATATGGATCCGAGTAAATCGGTTAGTATTATATGTTTTTTTTTTCTTTATTTTAGAAGTTAATTAACTTGTCCTGGCAACCGATTCTCTCATGCACTACCGATTGTAATACTTATCCAATAAGAATTTATAAAATTATCTTGATCATTCAAGAAGAGTTTAAATTAATCAAGTTGTAATGTACTGTTGTACAAATTTATGACTAAGCCAAAATTGAACCCCCTTATTATTTTGTGTACTTGCAGGACTAAGCCAAAATTGAACCCCCTTGATTATTTTGTGTACTTGCAGGTGCATGAAAAAGAATTTCTACTCAAGGATTTGACAATTGAAGGATTACTTGGTGAGGATAGAAGATTAGGTGAAATTTGTTCAAAGAGAGTGTATAGAATATTAATGGCACAATGTGGGAACACTAAAACAGATGATGTTGAAAACGGTGCTGATTTCTTTCATTCTCAATCTTCTTGATCTATTGCAAATTGCAAATGAGCAAATAGATGTAGATTTTGACCCTGTCATCACCATCTTCTTTTCAGTAGAGTATATGTATCTCAATTGCATTTGTTTCTCAATTCTGCTTGCTTGCTTGGAATTGTTATTACATGTCAATATTTAGGCCGCAGCTTCTGTGATGCTATGCACATGAGGCTCTCTGCATGTTGATTCTCATATGCTAAAATATCAAATAAAGGTGTTACTCGTGTTCATGAATCATGGCAGTGGAAAATGCAGCTAGATATGCATTGTTAATCTTGTTATGTTTTTTTTGCCATGTGTGGCTTTCTTAAAAGTGAGTTGGTATAATATGAAACTGAATCTCTTTTAAGTACTAATTGATGTGCTACTACATTCGATAAAGAGAGCAAAGAGCAGTTGAGGTCATAAGCTGAGGTCATGATCTGCTAGGATACATTAGTAATTTTGATTGATAGTTCAGGGTCATTTGTGTAAATAGACAATGTCAAGTTAGTTACAATTCTGTTATGATAGACTGTCATTTCCTGTCCTTTCTAGCTGGTATAAGAATCTCAGAGTCATTGGCTAAGGGTTTAAGCTTGTGTAAACAGTTGATCAAGAACATTGTTTTCTCTCATTGCTTAATCACTATCTTTTCTTTATGGTATCAGAGTTTGATTACGTGAGAGATTAGTTGTTAAGATCTACGTATAGTGTTCATAGAGAGCTTGTGTACTGATGAATTGAAGAGTGTTCATTGTTGTTGTGATCTATCGATCGATTACAAATCATTTGATGATCATCTGGTTTGATAATCTAATATGTGGTAGATTTACTTGACCTTTTCGTGATATTCATCGATTTATCTGAGGATTTGTGCTGACGATGGCGTCTGGGAGTAGATTTTCATTTACGGATATGCAAAATTCGTTGTTTCTGCATCCAAGTGATGGACTTATGTCCATTACGGTGTCAAAATTTCAAGGAGCAGAAGATTATCGTTCCTGGAGACGTTCAATGGAGATTCAACTTGCATCGAAGCGAAAGCTAGGCTTTGTTGCCGGATCTGAAACTCGAAGCGTAACAGATGCAACAGAAGTAATTCAATGGGATACGTGCAATAATATGGTAATATCCTGGATCCATAACAACATTTCTGAAGCTATTAAGAAATCTATTCTGTTTGTTAATTCTGCAAGTGAAATCTGGAAATTGCTTGAAACACGGTTTCAATTGACTAATGGTTCACGTAGATATAAACTTAGTAGAGAGCTTTTCCAATTGCAACATAATAATAGATCCTTGGTAGAATTTTTATACTGAAATTAGTGTTGTCTGGGATGAACTTGAGTCTATGAGTAGTTTACCTGCAATTGGGACAATAACTGCTGAGATTTCTGCATTACTGAAAGTTTTAGATACTCAGAAACAAGAGGCTAAACTCTTCCAGTTCTTGAATGGACTGGATGAAGTATATAGTTCTCAGAGGAGTCAAGTCTTGATGATGATTCCACTTCCTAGTGTAGAAATGGCATGCTCATTTATTCAGCAAGAGGAATCACAAAGAGAGACTCTGAAACTGAATAATTCTTCGAGCAAGGAAATAGCCGTCATGTATAGTCGTGTTCATAATGATGTGAGCAAGTTGAGTGTTTGTTCAGAATGTGGCAAAAAAGGTCATAACAAGGATAAATGTTGGAGTCTGATTGGCTATCCAAAGTGGCACAACAGACATAAAGAGAAAGGAGGTTTAGTTCAGAAATATGCTGGTGGTAACAGAAATCAGTCAGATAGAATGGTGAATGTTGCTCAAAATGATGATCAAAGTGTGACAATAACTGCAAAGCAATTAGAGCAGTTTCTTAAGATAATTCCTTCTGACAGATCATCAGAATTAGTGGACATTGATAGTCCATTCTCTGGAATGGGAGTGTGTAATATTGTTCAAGTAAATCATCAAGAGTGGATTGTTGATTCTGGTGCAACAGACCATATGACCTCAAATCTGTCCTTACTGACTAATGTGGTTGTGGTTCCTTCTAAGAGCACTATAAAATTGCCAACTGGTGATGTTGCTCTTATAACTCATGTTGGTGAAGTGCAAATGAAGAATGGACTTAAACTCAAAGGAGTGTTGTATGTTTCAAATTTTAATCACAATCTAATGTCCATTCACAAACTTGCTCAGGACAATGCATGTACTGTCATATTTCATCCACATAAATGTTATGTACTTGATTTCAAGTCTCAAACAATCAAAGTAATTGGGAGTTTGAGAAATGGTCTGTACTACATTACAGATGAAACTTACAAAGAATGCTTACATATTAATGCTGAGGATTCAAAGATATTTTCAGAAAGCAATGCTGAGACAGAATTATGGCACAATAGGTTGGGACATGCACCTCTAACAAAGTTGAAGATGATAAAGTCCATCAAAATTGCTGCTCAAGGCCTAGAATGTATGACTTGTCCATTGGCCAGGTTTACCAAATTACCATTCACTAAAAGTACTTCTCATGCAGATGAGCCTTTCAAGTTGCTTCATGTTGACATTTGGGGCCCATATAGAGTTTGTACCAGAGGAAAGTACAGGTACTTTCTAACATTGGTTGATGACTGTACTATGATGATCTGGCTGTATTTGCTGCAACACAAATCTGATTTTTTTGGCTAGTCTACAGAGTTTCTCTGCATATGTTTCAAATCACTTCTCTTTAACAGTCAAAACTCTGAGATCTGATAATGCTCTTGAGTTTCAAGATCAGAAATGTAAGCAGTTTTATGCAGAAAAAGGCATTGTACATCAAACTTCATGTGCATACAAGCCACAACAAAATGCCAGAGTTGAAAGGAGGCATAGATACATACTTGAAATGGCTAGTGTTAGGTCATACATACACTGTAGAGGGGGTGAATACAGTGTAAAGTACAATCAAATCGAACTTTAATAACTCAAGTAACAGAAAACAAACTTTATTGAAACAATAAACTCTGTTACAGTATGAAACTGTTACCTCTCAGCGATGAACAAATATCACGAGAGCTGCTAGGGTTACAATGAATAATCTTCTCGAATATGATAACACTTATAGTGTAAACCCTATGTCTGTGTTTATATACTACACAGTTACAAGATAATCGCTAATTGATATGGAATATTATTCTGCTTCCTAAAATATATCAATCAGATATTTTTTCTTCCAAGTATTCTATTCTTCATAGAATTCCTTCTTCATGCATATCTCTTCTTATGTTTGTCTCGATCTTCTTTCCTTTAATCAGCTGCTATCCTTATCTGAACGTCCTTAGTACTTAAGTTCTGATATCCATCTTCTGATGATTATCTCCTGATAATATAAGTACTGATATCCTTAAGTCCTGACTTCCAGTAAGTACTGATTTATGCTGTTTAAGTAAGATCTGAAAACTAAATATAAATCATATTAGCCATGACATTATCAAATATATCTAACAGCTAGGGCACTAAAGTATCAGTCAGGGTTGGATATCAATCAGTGGGGAGAGTGTGTACTGACATCAGTCTATATCATCAATAGACTGCCTTATTCTGTACTTCATGATATTTCTCCTTATGAATGTTTGTTCAAAGAACCACCTGATTATGGTATGATGAGAGCATTTGGCTGTTTAGCATATGCCTCCAACCCTCAAGTTACTACATACAAATTTGTTTACAGAGGGATTCCCTGTGTGTTTATTGGTTATCCTCCAACTCAAAAAGGATACAGACTCCTTAGTCAAATTGACAGAAATGTATTTGTGTCCAGAGATGTGATTTTTAAGGAAAATATATTTCCTTTAATTGCCAAGACATCTGCACAATACATGCAGCCTGTTCCTGTTTCTATGCCTACTTAGTATGCAGCAGATTATGATGATGTTTACCCTTTTTTGGAGTCTGAATCTAATGGTGAGAGCAATGCCGATACTGAAAATGAAGGAGAAGCTAGTACAGAGTCTGATAGAGTTTTTGAACCTGTTAAATCTGCTAGAATCAGAAAGTCTCCAGCATGGATGGCTGATTATAGTGTTAATATACCTTCTTCAAATATATCTTCTTCAACTGTTGTTCAGCCAGTCATTAATCAAGTTATAGCACCTTCATTTTCTTGTTTTTTGACAGCTCTGTCAAATAATCAAGATCCAGTCACATTTAAACATGCGTGTCAACATTAACATAGGGTGGATGCTATGAATTGTGAACTTGAGGCTCTGGAAAGGAATGGTACCTGGACTATTACTTCACTTCCTCCAGATAAGCAAGCAATAGGGTGTAAATGGCTCTATAAGACAAAATTTAAACCAGATGGTACAGTTGATATGTTCAAGAGCAGGCTGGTTATTTTAGGCTGTAAGCAAGTTCATGGTGTGGATTATGGAGAAACCTTTGCACCTGTAGCAAAGATGACTACAGTTAGAACTTTGCTAGCTGTTACTGCAATGCAGGATGGGATTGCTGTGCAGATGGATGTTACAAACGCCTTCCTTCATGGTGATTTAATTGAAGAGGTGTATATGGAGTTTCCTCAAGGCTATACTGGTTTGGGTAGCAGAATTGATTATTCAGCTAAGGGGGAGAGTGTGCAACCACTGCAAAAGCAAAAATCAGCATTCAGGCAGGTGTGCAAACTGATCAAAAGTCTGTATGGTCTTAAACAAGCACCACGTTGCTGGTTTACAAAGTTATCTGTTACTTTGTTAGAAGATTCATTTACTCAATCCAGAGCAGATTACAGCTTGTTTACTAAAGTCACAGCAAGTGCCATAACAATTGTGTTAGTGTATGTAGATGATCTTCTAATTGTGGGTAACTCTCAGTCAGAGATTGAAGAATTAAAAAGGATGTTATCTGAGACAGTTCACATGAAGGATTTAGGTGAGATTACATATTTTTTGGGATTGGAAATTCACAGGTCATCAGCTGGATTTTTTGTTTCTCAGAAAAAAGATGTGTTGGATTTAATCAAAGAGTATCATGTAGATGGTTTAGTGTGCAAATTGCCTATGGAAACTCACTTGAAGTTGAGTCCAGAAAAAGGTGAAGTATTGTTGAATGCTCAGCCCTATCAACAACTTCTGGGAAAACTGATTTATCTTACAGTGACAAGGCCAAACATTATTTTTGTTGTGCATATTCTTACACAATTCATGCAGAAACCAACATCTGATCATATGCAAGCTGCAAAGAAGTTGTTGAAATATGTAGCCAGCAATCCTGGTCAGGGAATTCTGTTGGCTAGTACATCAGCAGCTCAACTCACAGCATACTGTGACTCAGACTGGGCCAACTGCAGTTTTTCCAGAAGATCAACTTCAGGGTATTGTGTGATGTTAGGAAATTCACTCATATCATGGAAGACCAAGAAGCAGTCAGTAGTTGCAAGAAGTAGTGCTGAAGCTGAGTATAGGTCTATGGCTTTAGCTAGCTGTGAAGTTACCTGGTTGTCTGCATTACTAAAGGACATGGGTATACATGATTTGCCTCCTGCTGTGTTGAAGTGTGACAACCAAGTAGCCCTTGCTATAGCTGCAAATCCTGTTCTTCATGAAAGAACTAATCATATGGAGATTGATTGTCATTTTGTGAGAGACAAAGTTGCATCTGGAGAAATTGTTCCAAGTCATGTACCTTCTTACGCTCAGGTAGCTGACATGTTTACAAAGCAACTGACAGTAAGACAGCATGCATATCTGATGGGCAAGCTTGGTGTTGTTCCTGAACAACACCGCAAGCTTCAGGGGGAGTAAAGAGAGCAAAGAGCAATGCTGAGGTCATAAGCTGAGGTCATGATCTGCTAGGATACATTAGTAATTTTGATTGATAGTTCAGGATCATTTGTGTAAATAGACAGTGTTAAGTTAGTTACAATTCTGTTATGATAGACAGTCATTTCCTATCCTTTCTAGCTGGTATAAGAATCTCAGTCATTGACTAAGAATTTAAGCTTGTGCAAACAGTTGATCAAGAAGTTTTCTCTCATTGCTTAATCACTATCTTTTCTTTATTCGATGCATATAGACTATAGTGCCTCGTGAATAGATTTTGCTATTATATTTTATAGAAGTTGCAGGCACCTCGTGTCTTCTACTGCAACAAAAACTTCTATAAGATTAATTTTTAACCACCAAAGTTAAGCATATGTCATACTCTCTCCCAGACCAGTGATGAGCTAGATACGGCGGAAAATATTTTCTGAGAGAATATTTTTTCAGGAGAATTCTTGTTTCTGAAAAACAGATCCATTATCGTAAAAAATTTATCTATAAATAATAATAATAAAAAGAATTCTAAAATGTCATTATTTTGGTACAAATGACCCTAATGGCACTATCGAAAACATTGTCCTAGATCATTTCATAACATAACCCCATATTCCTTTTTAAAATTAAAAAAAAAACATATAACATAACCCAATATTCCTTTTCAAAATAAAAGAAAAACGTCATTTTGCTTTCCGTATTCTTTTGTTTTTTATTTTTTCTTTAATTTATTTCATTATTTTAATTTCCGTCTGAATACCCTAAACAATACTCTCTCTGTCCCAATCATTTTTTTACGGTTTCTTTTTGAGATGTCTCATCTAATTCTTTACATTTCAAAACTTATCAAAAATAGTTAATGTGTTCCACCACTTTCCCACTTTTCCTCCATTTTCACACTAATTTTAATCTACCGTCTCCCTTTTATACATTAAAAATAAATGAGACCCACCACTTCACCCACTTTTCTTTTTCTTTTTCACTATTTTATACATATTTCTTAACCTCCGTGCCCAAACAAAACGTAAATAATTAGTTAGGACGGAGGGAGTACTTGATATTACGTTTTTAACAATAAAATATAACTTAAAAATACATTTTCAATATGTTTTAGTTAATATTTTAAATTTTCATATATTTTTATCGGGTTTCAGAAACATTAAATTTTAAATTAATTTTTTAAAATTCAAGCGTGGCCTTAATTCAACATTTTTTAATTTTTTAGGATTTAATAATCCTCTTTTGAATTTTAGAAATATTAAAAAATTGAATAAAAACATGTCTAATTTAACAATTTTTAACATTTTAGAGTTCACCAATCTCGTTTTAGATTTTAGATATAATAAAAAATAAATTAATAAAAAATATTAGCGATTTAGGATTTAGGGCGCTAAACCCTAAAGCCTAAATCCTAATTTAATCCGTGGTTTATGCCCTAAATCCTAGGAAGCAAACTCTAATTATTAACTGTATTTAATATTTTAAGGTGCATCAATTATCAATTTGAGTTTTAAAAATATTAAAATATTTATAGATTTGAATAAAATACGAACAAAATACTTTTAAAATAAAATTCCGAGCTTAGAAACATAATATTATCTAATATTTTGGGTAGAAAAAATTAGAAAAAAAAAAACAGAAAAAGCATTGAAAACGCAAATCCAACTTTGGTTGAACTTTTTTTTTAGCAATTTGACTTATATGCCTTACAATTGAGTATATGTGCTAACAAATTTCGGAGGTGAGCGAGAATTGAACTCAGAACCTGAGACGACAAAAGATAAGTTCTTGAGCTATCTAATCGCGCTAAAGTTAAAAAACAAACTTGCATTACGTTTTGGCAGTAAAAACATGTATTGAAGTCACGTGTTGACATTTTAAAAAGAAAAACAGAACATCTGTGTTTCTGAATAATAACAAAAAAAGGAAAAAAGTGATATTTCTGGGCCAACATCCGAAATAATGCTAAGTTAGAAAAAAGCGAAAAACTTAGGACCTGTTTACTTCAACTGTTTTCCAGAAAATCTTTCTAATAAAATTGGAAAAACATAAAACATGTTCAAATACAAAATTTTCAAAACAAAAAACTGGAAAAATAGAAAACACAGTTTCCCGTGTTTTCCAAATTATAACTACAAATATAAAAACTGTGGAAAACAACATTTTGATGTTTTCTAAACCTAGAAAAGTGAAAAATACGTTAAACCGCTTGGATCTCTCATATACAAAAACATTTTATATTTTTATTATTTTTAACTTTATATGGCCCATTCACAATTTTGTAAGTTTACTTAGAAAGTTAAAAAAAAAGTAGTGAGTAAACAACCAATATATTACTAACTTAACTTATGGAACTTATAAATTTTCAACACTATAATACATATTTTTAAATTAAAAAGTACAATACATATTTGTAGTAAAAAAATTCAAAATAGTTTAATTTAACAATTATTTTGTTAGTTTGATTAATATTAATATTTATATTATAAGAGGGAGTCTGATAATATAATAACTAATAACTTATATGTTAGAAAAATAAAGAAGGGTCTCCAGACTAGAATTTAGTTATGAGTTATTTCATAAAATATTATTCAAAAAAATTATATAAAATTATTAATTGGATTATTATTAAAAGCTACAAAATCGTATATATATTTAATCATATAATTAGAAAGTTTCATTATTTAACCTATTTCAGAAAACTATTTTATACTTTATTTGTCATATTTAATTATATTTTATCTAACAAAGTTATTTTAAACATGTTAAAGAAATATGTATATAAAATTTAAATTGTGAAATGTTTAAATTGTTTTACTGGTTACTCTTCTATATATTTACTCAAATTATATTGTCATTTATTTAATATTTTTAAGAAAACAGAAAACTGATAAAATATTATTTTAGCATTTAGAACACATTCTCTCAGTTTTCTTAGAAATGAAAATTTTACAAAATTTTAGAAAAACAAAAAATAAAAAAATAGAAATTTTTTTGACAAGTAAACAGCCCCTTAGGGCTTGTTTGTGTGTTTAGTTATCAGTTAATTCTAGCTTATAAACCCGTAACAACTAATCAACAATTGTTTGTCTACCCAATTTATAAGTTGAATTTATAACTTTAATATGAATAATGACGTACTTTTTCTCAACCTATTTTGATTTTTCGTTTTTTTATTAACTTTAAATTTAAAATATATGTTTTAAATATTAGTCTAATTTAAAATTTATGAATTGAGATAATTATATTTAAAAATTAATTATTTTAGCTTATTTAAGTTAAAAAAAATCTGAATTTTAAATAAAATTATCCAAATACTTATATAACTTAAAAATGTTCATTTACTTATCATTTTTAAGTTACTTATTCATAACTTATTTTTTGAATATACAAAAAACAAACTTAAGTTGGCGCTGTGTATTTTCTAAATCGACTCGAATTGGCGTATATTTTATACGGATCTATTCCCATCATAGAATTAGTGTTTACAAATATCACCGGGATTATAATTTACAATTGAAGAAACATGAATTGTTGTACCGAAAACGAGTGGATTGCAGATTAGTCGTTGGAACTTTTATTGTATAAGTTTGGTAATATAAATCTAACGTGGACCCCTGGAAGACAATTACTACCTCTGAAAATAATTTCAAGCATTTAGGTTTTATTATAGAAAAAAAGAAGATAAATGAGGTGCGAAAATGGTTAAAAATGTCATTTTTTGAAATTTAAAATGTTATTTCAAGATGTTACATCGGCTAGCGTTGGGAAAAACAATCCAAAACGCTATACGATGGAGCGTTTTGTGTCTTTATTTTTTTAAATATTAATGCCACACACTACATTATGTAGCGTTATGTACTTTAACTTCTTCTTTTTTAGTGGCAAAACGTTATACAATATAATGTTTTGGCACTAAAACACTATATTATATAAAGTTTTGATCCCGAAACATTACTTCATCTAGTGTTTTATATATATTATTTTTTTCAAAAAGAATATTTTTAAACCTAAATAAAAATTATTAAACACTAAATTAATAAAAAAAATATTTTAAATTATTTCAAAAACCCAAAAAAAAAATTTGTTAAGTCGAACCCTTAAATGTTAAATTTAATTAATTTAAAATTTATATTTTTGGTCACAATATTATATTAGGGTTTAGACCCCTAAACCCTAAATCGGTCACCTTTTATAAATTTTTATTTTTTAATATTTCTAAAACTCAAAAGAGGATTGATGAACCTTAAATTGTAAAAATTATTAAGTTAGATGTGTTATTTGTTCAATTTTTTAATATTTCTAAAAGTCAAATGGGGATTATTGAATCCTAAAAAATTAAAAATATTTAAATTAGGTTATATCATTAAATTTAAAAATATTAATTTAAGAATGACTATTGAAAACATAGTATTAAATGGGGTTTCTGACTCCAAAACGATACACCACAAGAAACTAAAAATAAAAGAAAAAGAAAGTTAGAGGGCATAACGCTACACCATGTGACATATGGTTGGTATTTTTTTTAAAAAAGTGACAAAATATTACACTAAATAGCGTATTGACCTATTTGCAAAGTACTACACCATATTCCATATTAAAATTTTGTTTTGTGCTATTCTTCAAAAAACGACATTAAAGGTCATTTATCTCAAGATAGGATACTTGGGCCTTTTCTCAACTAAATGAACTAAATGTCCATGAGGGCCTTTTCTCAACTAAATATTCATGTTACTTCTCGTATCAAATCAGGATTAAAAAAATGGAGGAGTATTACAAGAGTATTGTGTTAGGCATTAAAAAAAGTTCAGGAACAGAGTTTGGAGTTACTTAGATAGTGAAAATGAGAATTGTTGTGTAATACATGTTTGTACTATAACAAGACTAAGTCAAATTGACAACCCTAAGTAAGTTGTATGATAATCTAAGTTTGTATTTTGTATTGTATCACTTAAATCTGTAAAAATGTAAATAGACTAGACTGTAGTATTTTTATGTAAACAGTCTCAAGCCTAAGTATAAGTTCTGGAAGAAGATCATGAATATCATGCCTCAGAGAAAGTGTGAAGAAGCTTTTAGTTGAATAAATCTGTTTTGTGAAAAACATTTCAAGTCAAGAAGTCTACAAGTCACAGATTAAGTGTTATAGAGAAGTCATTCGAGAACTCCAGAATGATTTATCGAGAAGTCAAGAAAAGCTAATAGAGAACTCAGAGATATCGACAAGTCAAAATATCACTAGAGATCTCTGAAATATCGATAAGTCAAAATATTACTAGAAATCTCTGAGATATCGATAAGTCAAAATATCACTAGAGATCTCTGAGATATCGATAAATCAAAATATCACTAGAGATCTCTGAGATATCGCTAAGTCAAAATATCACTAGAGATCTCTGAGATATCGATAAGTCAATTTATCATTAGAGAACTCAGAGATATCGATAAGCCAAAATGAAGACATGAAGATGAGAGATCTCGACAAGCCAAATTCTCTTATAGAGAACTCAGAGACGTCGATAAGTCAAACAACTGTAGAGTAATTAGAGATCTCTATAAGTCATTATACTTATCGAGATGTCGAGTTCTCTATATAACTAACTGGAGATCTCGATGTAAAGCTCAAGTACAAAATGCAGATCAGTTTAATATCCAAGATTATCAATCAACAAACAAATCAATCACTGATTTGAAAAGTCAACGAAAGCAGCTTGAAGAGTACAAGATCAAAGGCCAAGATTAATTGACAAAGTATAGTCACAGACATGCACAATTTGCAAAGATACACTAAGCCAGAAATAGAAAGATTTAGTTATCCAAAATTAGGGTTTAGTACATGTTGTTGCATGCTGTGTAAAAACCAGTATTTAATGTTCTATAAAGTAAACACTGGATGTTTTGTTTTAAGTTGTAACAAATAGATCTGAAAAATATTGTAACTCTCAAGAGAGAAGCTGAGTTCTTTATTAACAAAGAACCCAAAAATTTGTAATAAAACACTAGCTTGATTTTAATATAAAATTAAGTGAGTTTTGAAAGATAAGTGTGTTCATGTGCATAATTAATTATTCTGTTAAAATATATTATCTTTACAATACAAATTACCTTGTTCACCATTCTTAAAAGTTCAAAAAGCCATTAAAATGGTTTAAAACACATTCACCCCCCTGTGTTGTATTCATTACCTAACAAGTGGTATTAGAGCAAAATCTGAAAGCAAACAGATTAAAGATTTTGGAAGAATGAATACACAGAAACTTAGCAATATCAAAATTCCCACCTTTGACAGATCTAACTATACACTATAGAAAAAGAAAATGTTGATGTTCTTCAGAATGGCCAACCCATTATACATTCAGATCCTCAAGAATGGGCCTTTCACTCCCATGGTAAGAGTTGAGGAATCTACAGATGGGGACATGGTCATTCCAGCACATTATGCTCCTAAAGATCCTTCTGAATACACTGAACCTGAAAATGAAAAAGTCTCTCTGGACAGTGGCTTGTAACTGATCTTGATTGAGTCACTTGACAATATAATGTACAATAACATTGTCAACTGTGACACAACCAAACAAATCTGGGAGAAAATAGAGATCTTATGTGAAGGAACAAAGGAGGTTTGGTCAAACCAAAGGAGGATTCTGGTCTCTCAGTATGAAGGGTTTATGGCTAAACCAAAAGAAGGAATTACTGAAGTTTTTGAAAGGTTCAACAAACTGATAAATGACTTGCAGCTACATGATAAATATTGTGAAGCTGAGGAGGTTAACCTAAAATTTTTGCTAGCCCTTCCTGACCATCTTGAACAAAAGATATCAGCCATAAGAGAAGAAAGAGATTTAAGCAGAATGACTTTGGAAGTTCTATATGAAATCTTGAAAACCTATGAACTAGAGATGCTGCAAGAAAAGTCATTGAAAGCACATCATGGACATGTTGTTGATGGTTCAAGCGCTTTAATTGTAATTGACAGAGAAGAAAGTGAAGATGAGCAAGATGATCAAGTTCCAGTTGTTCAAGCTATGAAACAAAAGAATAAAGGACCTCAGAAACAAGTTGTATTGGAGCTAGAGGAAGATGAATACTACACCTTGGATGAGCTTGATGAACTGGACCAATCCATGGCTTACTAGGCTAGGAAATTTTCCAACATAAGAGTTAAGAAGCCAAAGTTCTTCTAGAGCAAAGGACAATCATCCAACAACAATAATTAGAAACCAAAGACTCAGTATAATTCAGTTAGCAAAGGTGGCTACAAAACAGGATCTCTGGATATATCAAAGATAAGGTGCTTCAACTGTGATGAGTTGGGTCACTTTGCTACTGAATGCAGAAAGCCTAAAAAGGTAAAGAAAGACAAGGCATATCTTGAACTAAAAACAAAGTATGAAGCTCTCTTGAAGAAGCAGTCTAAAAAAAGCTTATATTACAGAAGGAAAGAGTTTGGATGACACTGATGTTGATATTGAGGATGAAGAAGTTGAAAACTATGCACTAATGGCTTTTGAGCATGGAGAAGCATCCACTTCAAAATCAAAGGTACCAACTCTAACCACCATTGATTTAAATGTTAGTCTATAAGGAGACTATGGAAAAGATGAGTGTGGAAATATTTTATATACACACAAACTTTGTAGCTGCTACTGAGGAGGTAAGAATGGCTCTATAAGACAAAATTTAAACCAGATGGTACAGTTGATATGTTCAAGAGCAGGCTGGTTATTTTAGGCTGTAAGCAAGTTCATGGTGTGGATTATGGAGAAACCTTTGCACCTGTAGCAAAGATGACTACAGTTAGAACTTTGCTAGCTGTTACTGCAATGCAGGATGGGATTGCTGTGCAGATGGATGTTACAAACGCCTTCCTTCATGGTGATTTAATTGAAGAGGTGTATATGGAGTTTCCTCAAGGCTATACTGGTTTGGGTAGCAGAATTGATTATTCAGCTAAGGGGGAGAGTGTGCAACCACTGCAAAAGCAAAAATCAGCATTCAGGCAGGTGTGCAAACTGATCAAAAGTCTGTATGGTCTTAAACAAGCACCACGTTGCTGGTTTACAAAGTTATCTGTTACTTTGTTAGAAGATTCATTTACTCAATCCAGAGCAGATTACAGCTTGTTTACTAAAGTCACAGCAAGTGCCATAACAATTGTGTTAGTGTATGTAGATGATCTTCTAATTGTGGGTAACTCTCAGTCAGAGATTGAAGAATTAAAAAGGATGTTATCTGAGACAGTTCACATGAAGGATTTAGGTGAGATTACATATTTTTTGGGATTGGAAATTCACAGGTCATCAGCTGGATTTTTTGTTTCTCTAGAAAAAAGATGTGTTGGATTTAATCAAAGAGTATCATGTAGATGGTTTAGTGTGCAAATTGCCTATGGAAACTCACTTGAAGTTGAGTCCAGAAAAAGGTGAAGTATTGTTGAATGCTCAGCCCTATCAACAACTTCTGGGAAAACTGATTTATCTTACAGTGACAAGGCCAAACATTATTTTTGTTGTGCATATTCTTACACAATTCATGCAGAAACCAACATCTGATCATATGCAAGCTGCAAAGAAGTTGTTGAAATATGTAGCCAGCAATCCTGGTCAGGGAATTCTGTTGGCTAGTACATCAGCAGCTCAACTCACAGCATACTGTGACTCAGACTGGGCCAGCTGCAGTTTTTCCAGAAGATCAACTTCAGGGTATTGTGTGATGTTAGAAAATTCACTCATATCATGGAAGACCAAGAAGCAGTCAGTAGTTGCAAGAAGTAGTGCTGAAGCTGAGTATAGGTCTATGGCTTTAGCTAGCTGTGAAGTTACCTGGTTGTCTGCATTACTAAAGGACATGGGTATACATGATTTGCCTCCTGCTGTGTTGAAGTGTGACAACCAAGTAGCCCTTGCTATAGCTGCAAATCCTGTTCTTCATGAAAGAACTAATCATATGGAGATTGATTGTCATTTTGTGAGAGACAAAGTTGCATCTGGAGAAATTGTTCCAAGTCATGTACCTTCTTACGCTCAGGTAGCTGACATGTTTACAAAGCAACTGACAGTAAGACAGCATGCATATCTGATGGGCAAGCTTGGTGTTGTTCCTGAACAACACCGCAAGCTTCAGGGGGAGTAAAGAGAGCAAAGAGCAATGCTGAGGTCATAAGCTGAGGTCATGATCTGCTAGGATACATTAGTAATTTTGATTGATAGTTCAGGATCATTTGTGTAAATAGACAGTGTTAAGTTAATTACAATTCTGTTATGATAGACAGTCATTTCCTATCCTTTCTAGCTGGTATAAGAATCTCAGTCATTGACTAAGAATTTAAGCTTGTGCAAACAGTTGATCAAGAAGTTTTCTCTCATTGCTTAATCACTATCTTTTCTTTATTCGATGCATATAGACTATAGTGCCTCGTGAATAGATTTTGCTATTATATTTTATAGAAGTTGCAGGCACCTCGTGTCTTCTACTGCAACAAAAACTTCTATAAGATTAATTTTTAACCACCAAAGTTAAGCATATGTCATACTCTCTCCCAGACCAGTGATGAGCTGGATACGGCGGAAAATATTTTCTGAGAGAATATTTTTTCAGGAGAATTCTTGTTTCTGAAAAACAGATCCATTATCGTAAAAAATTTATCTATAAATAATAATAATAAAAAGAATTCTAAAATGTCATTATTTTGGTACAAATGACCCTAATGGCACTATCGAAAACATTGTCCTAGATCATTTCATAACATAACCCCATATTCCTTTTTAAAATTAAAAAAAAAACATATAACATAACCCAATATTCCTTTTCAAAATAAAAGAAAAACGTCATTTTGCTTTCCGTATTCTTTTGTTTTTTATTTTTTCTTTAATTTATTTCATTATTTTAATTTCCGTCTGAATACCCTAAACAATACTCTCTCTGTCCCAATCATTTTTTTACGGTTTCTTTTTGAGATGTCTCATCTAATTCTTTACATTTCAAAACTTATCAAAAATAGTTAATGTGTTCCACCACTTTCCCACTTTTCCTCCATTTTCACACTAATTTTAATCTACCGTCTCCCTTTTATACATTAAAAATAAATGAGACCCACCACTTCACCCACTTTTCTTTTTCTTTTTCACTATTTTATACATATTTCTTAACCTCCGTGCCCAAACAAAACGTAAATAATTAGTTAGGACGGAGGGAGTACTTGATATTACGTTTTTAACAATAAAATATAACTTAAAAATACATTTTCAATATGTTTTAGTTAATATTTTAAATTTTCATATATTTTTATCGGGTTTCAGAAACATTAAATTTTAAATTAATTTTTTAAAATTCAAGCGTGGCCTTAATTCAACATTTTTTAATTTTTTAGGATTTAATAATCCTCTTTTGAATTTTAGAAATATTAAAAAATTGAATAAAAACATGTCTAATTTAACAATTTTTAACATTTTAGAGTTCACCAATCTCGTTTTAGATTTTAGATATAATAAAAAATAAATTAATAAAAAATATTAGCGATTTAGGATTTAGGGCGCTAAACCCTAAAGCCTAAATCCTAATTTAATCCGTGGTTTATGCCCTAAATCCTAGGAAGCAAACTCTAATTATTAACTGTATTTAATATTTTAAGGTGCATCAATTATCAATTTGAGTTTTAAAAATATTAAAATATTTATAGATTTGAATAAAATACGAACAAAATACTTTTAAAATAAAATTCCGAGCTTAGAAACATAATATTATCTAATATTTTGGGTAGAAAAAATTAGAAAAAAAAAAACAGAAAAAGCATTGAAAACGCAAATCCAACTTTGGTTGAACTTTTTTTTTAGCAATTTGACTTATATGCCTTACAATTGAGTATATGTGCTAACAAATTTTGGAGGTGAGCGAGAATTGAACTCAGAACCTGAGACGACAAAAGATAAGTTCTTGAGCTATCTAATCGCGCTAAAGTTAAAAAACAAACTTGCATTACGTTTTGGCAGTAAAAACATGTATTGAAGTCACGTGTTGACATTTTAAAAAGAAAAACAGAACATCTGTGTTTCTGAATAATAACAAAAAAAGGAAAAAAGTGATATTTCTGGGCCAACATCCGAAATAATGCTAAGTTAGAAAAAAGCGAAAAACTTAGGACCTGTTTACTTCAACTGTTTTCCAGAAAATCTTTCTAATAAAATTGGAAAAACATAAAACATGTTCAAATACAAAATTTTCAAAACAAAAAACTGGAAAAATAGAAAACACAGTTTCCCGTGTTTTCCAAATTATAACTACAAATATAAAAACTGTGGAAAACAACATTTTGATGTTTTCTAAACCTAGAAAAGTGAAAAATACGTTAAACCGCTTGGATCTCTCATATACAAAAACATTTTATATTTTTATTATTTTTAACTTTATATGGCCCATTCACAATTTTGTAAGTTTACTTAGAAAGTTAAAAAAAAGTAGTGAGTAAACAACCAATATATTACTAACTTAACTTATGGAACTTATAAATTTTCAACACTATAATACATATTTTTAAATTAAAAAGTACAATACATATTTGTAGTAAAAAAATTCAAAATAGTTTAATTTAACAATTATTTTGTTAGTTTGATTAATATTAATATTTATATTATAAGAGGGAGTCTGATAATATAATAACTAATAACTTATATGTTAGAAAAATAAAGAAGGGTCTCCAGACTAGAATTTAGTTATGAGTTATTTCATAAAATATTATTCAAAAAAATTATATAAAATTATTAATTGGATTATTATTAAAAGCTACAAAATCGTATATATATTTAATCATATAATTAGAAAGTTTCATTATTTAACCTATTTCAGAAAACTATTTTATACTTTATTTGTCATATTTAATTATATTTTATCTAACAAAGTTATTTTAAACATGTTAAAGAAATATGTATATAAAATTTAAATTGTGAAATGTTTAAATTGTTTTACTGGTTACTCTTCTATATATTTACTCAAATTATATTGTCATTTATTTAATATTTTTAAGAAAACAGAAAACTGATAAAATATTATTTTAGCATTTAGAACACATTCTCTCAGTTTTCTTAGAAATGAAAATTTTACAAAATTTTAGAAAAACAAAAAATAAAAAAATAGAAATTTTTTTGACAAGTAAACAGCCCCTTAGGGCTTGTTTGTGTGTTTAGTTATCAGTTAATTCTAGCTTATAAACCCGTAACAACTAATCAACAATTGTTTGTCTACCCAATTTATAAGTTGAATTTATAACTTTAATATGAATAATGACGTACTTTTTCTCAACCTATTTTGATTTTTCGTTTTTTTATTAACTTTAAATTTAAAATATATGTTTTAAATATTAGTCTAATTTAAAATTTATGAATTGAGATAATTATATTTAAAAATTAATTATTTTAGCTTATTTAAGTTAAAAAAAATCTGAATTTTAAATAAAATTATCCAAATACTTATATAACTTAAAAATGTTCATTTACTTATCATTTTTAAGTTACTTATTCATAACTTATTTTTTGAATATACAAAAAACAAACTTAAGTTGGCGCTGTGTATTTTCTAAATCGACTCGAATTGGCGTATATTTTATACGGATCTATTCCCATCATAGAATTAGTGTTTACAAATATCACCGGGATTATAATTTACAATTGAAGAAACATGAATTGTTGTACCGAAAACGAGTGGATTGCAGATTAGTCGTTGGAACTTTTATTGTATAAGTTTGGTAATATAAATCTAACGTGGACCCCTGGAAGACAATTACTACCTCTGAAAATAATTTCAAGCATTTAGGTTTTATTATAGAAAAAAAGAAGATAAATGAGGTGCGAAAATGGTTAAAAATGTCATTTTTTGAAATTTAAAATGTTATTTCAAGATGTTACATCGGCTAGCGTTGGGAAAAACAATCCAAAACGCTATACGATGGAGCGTTTTGTGTCTTTATTTTTTTAAATATTAATGCCACACACTACATTATGTAGCGTTATGTACTTTAACTTCTTCTTTTTTAGTGGCAAAACGTTATACAATATAATGTTTTGGCACTAAAACACTATATTATATAAAGTTTTGATCCCGAAACATTACTTCATCTAGTGTTTTATATATATTATTTTTTTCAAAAAGAATATTTTTAAACCTAAATAAAAATTATTAAACACTAAATTAATAAAAAAAATATTTTAAATTATTTCAAAAACCCAAAAAAAAAATTTGTTAAGTCGAACCCTTAAATGTTAAATTTAATTAATTTAAAATTTATATTTTTGGTCACAATATTATATTAGGGTTTAGACCCCTAAACCCTAAATCGGTCACCTTTTATAAATTTTTATTTTTTAATATTTCTAAAACTCAAAAGAGGATTGATGAACCTTAAATTGTAAAAATTATTAAGTTAGATGTGTTATTTGTTCAATTTTTTAATATTTCTAAAAGTCAAATGGGGATTATTGAATCCTAAAAAATTAAAAATATTTAAATTAGGTTATATCATTAAATTTAAAAATATTAATTTAAGAATGACTATTGAAAACATAGTATTAAATGGGGTTTCTGACTCCAAAACGATACACCACAAGAAACTAAAAATAAAAGAAAAAGAAAGTTAGAGGGCATAACGCTACACCATGTGACATATGGTTGGTATTTTTTTTAAAAAAGTGACAAAATATTACACTAAATAGCGTATTGACCTATTTGCAAAGTACTACACCATATTCCATATTAAAATTTTGTTTTGTGCTATTCTTCAAAAAACGACATTAAAGGTCATTTATCTCAAGATAGAATACTTGGGCCTTTTCTCAACTAAATGAACTAAATGTCCATGAGGGCCTTTTCTCAACTAAATATTCATGTTACTTCTCGTATCAAATCAGGATTAAAAAAATGGAGGAGTATTACAAGAGTATTGTGTTAGGCATTAAAAAAAGTTCAGGAACAGAGTTTGGAGTTACTTAGATAGTGAAAATGAGAATTGTTGTGTAATACATGTTTGTACTATAACAAGACTAAGTCAAATTGACAACCCTAAGTAAGTTGTATGATAATCTAAGTTTGTATTTTGTATTGTATCACTTAAATCTGTAAAAATGTAAATAGACTAGACTGTAGTATTTTTATGTAAACAGTCTCAAGCCTAAGTATAAGTTCTGGAAGAAGATCATGAATATCATGCCTCAGAGAAAGTGTGAAGAAGCTTTTAGTTGAATAAATCTGTTTTGTGAAAAACATTTCAAGTCAAGAAGTCTACAAGTCACAGATTAAGTGTTATAGAGAAGTCATTCGAGAACTCCAGAATGATTTATCGAGAAGTCAAGAAAAGCTAATAGAGAACTCAGAGATATCGACAAGTCAAAATATCACTAGAGATCTCTGAAATATCGATAAGTCAAAATATTACTAGAAATCTCTGAGATATCGATAAGTCAAAATATCACTAGAGATCTCTGAGATATCGATAAATCAAAATATCACTAGAGATCTCTGAGATATCGCTAAGTCAAAATATCACTAGAGATCTCTGAGATATCGATAAGTCAATTTATCATTAGAGAACTCAGAGATATCGATAAGCCAAAATGAAGACATGAAGATGAGAGATCTCGACAAGCCAAATTCTCTTATAGAGAACTCAGAGACGTCGATAAGTCAAACAACTGTAGAGTAATTAGAGATCTCTATAAGTCATTATACTTATCGAGATGTCGAGTTCTCTATATAACTAACTGGAGATCTCGATGTAAAGCTCAAGTACAAAATGCAGATCAGTTTAATATCCAAGATTATCAATCAACAAACAAATCAATCACTGATTTGAAAAGTCAACGAAAGCAGCTTGAAGAGTACAAGATCAAAGGCCAAGATTAATTGACAAAGTATAGTCACAGACATGCACAATTTGCAAAGATACACTAAGCCAGAAATACAAAGATTTAGTTATCCAAAATTAGGGTTTAGTACATGTTGTTGCATGCTGTGTAAAAACCAGTATTTAATGTTCTATAAAGTAAACACTGGATGTTTTGTTTTAAGTTGTAACAAATAGATCTGAAAAATATTGTAACTCTCAAGAGAGAAGCTGAGTTCTTTATTAACAAAGAACCCAAAAATTTGTAATAAAACACTAGCTTGATTTTAATATAAAATTAAGTGAGTTTTGAAAGATAAGTGTGTTCATGTGCATAATTAATTATTCTGTTAAAATATATTATCTTTACAATACAAATTACCTTGTTCACCATTCTTAAAAGTTCAAAAAGCCATTAAAATGGTTTAAAACACATTCACCCCCCTGTGTTGTATTCATTACCTAACAAGTGGTATTAGAGCAAAATCTGAAAGCAAACAGATTAAAGATTTTGGAAGAATGAATACACAGAAACTTAGCAATATCAAAATTCCCACCTTTGACAGATCTAACTATACACTATAGAAAAAGAAAATGTTGATGTTCTTCAGAATGGCCAACCCATTATACATTCAGATCCTCAAGAATGGGCCTTTCACTCCCATGGTAAGAGTTGAGGAATCTACAGATGGGGACATGGTCATTCCAGCACATTATGCTCCTAAAGATCCTTCTGAATACACTGAACCTGAAAATGAAAAAGTCTCTCTGGACAGTGGCTTGCAACTGATCTTGATTGAGTCACTTGACAATATAATGTACAATAACATTGTCAACTGTGACACAACCAAACAAATCTGGGAGAAAATAGAGATCTTATGTGAAGGAACAAAGGAGGTTTGGTCAAACCAAAGGAGGATTCTGGTCTCTCAGTATGAAGGGTTTATGGCTAAACCAAAAGAAGGAATTACTGAAGTTTTTGAAAGGTTCAACAAACTGATAAATGACTTGCAGCTACATGATAAATATTGTGAAGCTGAGGAGGTTAACCTAAAATTTTTGCTAGCCCTTCCTGACCATCTTGAACAAAAGATATCAGCCATAAGAGAAGAAAGAGATTTAAGCAGAATGACTTTGGAAGTTCTATATGAAATCTTGAAAACCTATGAACTAGAGATGCTGTAAGAAAAGTCATTGAAAGCACATCATGGACATGTTGTTGATGGTTCAAGCGCTTTAATTGTAATTGACAGAGAAGAAAGTGAAGATGAGCAAGATGATCAAGTTCCAGTTGTTCAAGCTATGAAACAAAAGAATAAAGGACCTCAGAAACAAGTTGTATTGGAGCTAGAGGAAGATGAATACTACACCTTGGATGAGCTTGATGAACTGGACCAATCCATGGCTTACTAGGCTAGGAAATTTTCCAACATAAGAGTTAAGAAGCCAAAGTTCTTCTAGAGCAAAGGACAATCATCCAACAACAATAATTAGAAACCAAAGACTCAGTATAATTCAGTTAGCAAAGGTGGCTACAAAACAGGATCTCTGGATAGATCAAAGATAAGGTGCTTCAACTGTGATGAGTTGGGTCACTTTGCTACTGAATGCAGAAAGCCTAAAAAGGTAAAGAAAGACAAGGCATATCTTGAACTAAAAACAAAGTATGAAGCTCTCTTGAAGAAGCAGTCTAAAAAAAGCTTATATTACAGAAGGAAAGAGTTTGGATGACACTGATGTTGATATTGAGGATGAAGAAGTTGAAAACTATGCACTAATGGCTTTTGAGCATGGAGAAGCATCCACTTCAAAATCAAAGGTACCAACTCTAACCACCATTGATTTAAATGTTAGTCTATAAGGAGACTATGGAAAAGATGAGTGTGGAAATATTTTATATACACACAAACTTTGTAGCTGCTACTGAGGAGGTAAGAAGGCTAACAAATGCTAATGAAAAGCTTGAGAGTGAGAAGCAAAAGATGGATCTACTGCTTGTGGAGCTTGAGTCAGTCAAGCAAGAAAATGAATATTTGAAAAACAAGTTGAAGTGTGCCAATGAGATTGAAGCTGTGTTAAGTGAGAAGATTGAAAATAATGAAGTTAAGTTGAAATCTTTCAGGAATGCATCTGAGTTGGTTGGACATACCATGAGAAGAACAAACCATGTGCTAACATAGATATTTATCTTGACTATAATGCCTTGAACAGAAACAAGAAAGATATAGGTGATAAAGGAAAAATAACATAAAATGAAGATGTTCCAGCTATACTGAAAAAGGTTGATTCACTTATGTTCAAATCATGTGAGGTAGATTTCAGTGAAGAAGAGTTGATCATTAAGCAAGAAATTGCTGATTAAGACAATGAGAAGAAAAATGCAGAAACAACTCCAACTTTCAAAGCTGAAAAGAAGCCCATGGTCAACCAAGATTCCAAGACACTTGTAAAGGAAATGAAAACTGAAGATGCAAGAAAGAAAAAGAAAAATAGAAATGGAAAGATTGGGATAAACAAGAGCAACAATTTTGCTTATGCTGCAGATGCTCCAAGGAAGTAATGCCAAAAATGTGGCTCTGTGAATCACTAACTCACCTTTGTAAAAAGGTTGTTAGCAAGCCAGTAGAAGGAGCATGCAAATACAATGAGGCAAATACAAATGATCCCTACTCATTCTGTGACAAGTTTGATTGCATTCCTTGCTACTTAAAAGTGATGAAAAGTTGTCACAAACTGAGAGTAGACCTCAAAGAAGTAAATACCGGGTCTACATCAAAAAGGGAATATACACAACATTCAATGAACTCTATTTTATCTGAAACAACTCATTCTGATTATGCTCACTCTGTTAACAAGAAGAAAGTACCCAACACTGCTTGGGTTGCTAAACACACTTAAACTCATTGTGTGCAGGGCAAAAAGAAGAAAGTCATATGGATCATAGACAATGGATGCTCAAGACATATGACAGGTGATATGGCCCTGCTATTACGGTTTGAGGAGAAGGATGGCCCATTAGTAAATTTTGGAGACAACAGCAAAGGTTTCACAATGGAATATGGTAAATTGATTTCTGGAAATGTTTTCATTGATAATGTAGCACTGGTAGCTGGTCTTGAAGTGAATCTTCTTAGTGTCAGCCAATTTGCAGACAAAGGTTTTAAAGTTTTATTCAACAAAGAAGAATGCACT
Source organism: Apium graveolens (assembly GCF_009905375.1). NCBI lineage: Eukaryota > Viridiplantae > Streptophyta > Magnoliopsida > Apiales > Apiaceae > Apium > Apium graveolens. The sequence goes on from NC_133650.1 coordinate 158,025,749, forward strand.
TTTATCAGCAAGAAAACTGGTGAAGTTGCTCTGAAAGGAGCAAGGAAAGGAAGCCTATTTGTTGCAGACTTGGACTCAGTAAATGAGGATGGAATTTATTTCTTCCACACCAAGGCATCTGTAGAGCAGAGTAAACTATGGCATTATAAGTTGTCTCATTTAAATTTTAAAGCAATCAACACTCTAGTTAAAAAGGAGTTGGTGAGAGACATGTCTAATCTGGAATTTGCTCAAGATGAAGTCTGTGATGCCTGTCAAAAAAGAAAAATGAAAAGATCAAGTCACAGGAGTAAAACTGTGAATTCTATAAGTGCACCCTTGCAACTTATTCACAAGGATTTATTTGGACCAGTTAATGTCCAGTCAATTTCAAGAAAAAGATATGCACTTGTGATGGTGAGTGACTACTCAATGTACACATGGGTAGAATTTATGTACTCTAAATATGAGACTCCACATATCATAATTGAACACATCAAGAAGATTGAGAAGCAGGCTGAAGATCAGAATTGTGTGAAAAGATTGAGGAGTGATAATAGAACAGAATTTCAGGAATGCAACCTTAACTGAATTCTGTAAAGGCAAAGGAATTGTTCAAGAATTCTCAGCAGCTAGGACACCTCAACAAAATGGAGTAGTTGAGAGGAAAAACAGAACATTGGTGGAAGCTCCTAGAACAATGCTGCAAGATGCAAAGTTGCCAACTAATTTTTAGGAAGAAGCTGTGAACACTGCATGCTATACTCAAAATAGATATCTCATTAACAAGAATCTTGGAAAATCATCCTACTCAATCCTATCCAAGAGAAAACCTACTGTAAAGCATCTTCATGTGTTTGGAAGCAAGTGCTATGTATTGAAGGACAACTCTGAATATATGGGAAAATTTGACTCCAAAGTCTGTGAGGCAATTTTTCTGGGATATTCATTGGAGAGAACTGCATACAAAGTCTATGTGATTGAAAAAAAGAAAATTATGGAAAGCACAGATGTTACTTTTGATGATGAGAAATGCCCAGGCTTGGAATGCCTTGATGAAAATGAAGCTGAAGCCTTAAAGTTTGAAAACCTCAACATTGACAGTGATTCTGATGATGAAGCTGAAGTCAATGCATATCACGGAACAAATGAAGAGTCAACTGAACAAGTGAATCATGAGAATAGAAGCTCATCTCATGAACCTGATTTTGATAGCACAAATTCAGGGGGAGAAAGAGAGGAAGGTTCTGCAAGTCATGCCAATGGTGAAGAAAACATAGAAAACTCAAGTCAACAAACTCACACCAGAAAATAGGATAGAAGTCACACTAGAGAAGCAATAATTGGTGATCTAAATGCTGGAGTGAGGACTAGAAGTGCAACTGCAAATGAATGTCTACATGTATGTTTTCTTTCACAAATTGAGCCAAAGAAAACTGAAGAAGCTCTACTTGATCCTGATTGGATATCTACTATACAAGAAGAGCTAAATCAGTTTGAAAGAAATAAAGTTTGGGAGTTGGTTCCTGCACCAAAGAACATAAGTATAATTGGAACAAAGTGGGTGTATAGGAACAAGATGGATGAAAATGGAATTGTCACTAGGAACAAGGCAAGGTTGGTTGCAAAAGGCTACTCACAGGAGAAAGGAATTGACTATGATGAAACTTTTGCTCAAGTTGTAAGACTTAGAGCAATAAGGATCTTTCTTGCATTTGCTGCTCATTCAAATTTCAAAGTATACCAAATGGATGTCAAAAGTGCCTTCATAAATGATGAGTTGGAAGAAGAAGTTTATGTGCAACAACCACCTAGCTTTGAAGATCCAGAATTTCCAAACTTTGTATACAAGTTGCTCAAGGCTCTCTATGGACTAAAATAAGCACCTAGAGCCTGGTTTGACATTCTGTCAGATTTTCTACTTAAACATGGATTCACTAGAGGAACAATAGACAAGACACTCTTCTACAAACTGTATGGTGGTGATATGATCCTAGTTCAAATTTATGTGGATGATATCATTTTTGGTTCTACAAATGAAAAACTTTGTCAAAGATTCTCTAAGCTTATGCAGAGTGAATATGAAATGAGCATGATGGGGGAATTAATTTACTTTCTTGGACTTCAAGTCAGTCAAAGATGTGATGGAATTTTTATCATCCAAACTAAGTATGTCAAGGATTTATTGAAAAAGTTTTGTATGGTTGATTGTTCACCTACACATATGTCTCTAGCTACAAAGTTGGATAAAGACAAAAAGGGAAAGAGTGTAGATATCTCAAGCTACAGAGGAATGATTGGATCTTTGTTGTAATTAACTGCAAGTAGACCATATATCATGTTTGTAACATTTCTGTGTGCAAGATTTCAAGCCAATCCAAAAGAATCACATTTGATGGCTGTAAAGAGGATTTTCAGATACTTGAAGGGGACTCCTAACTTGGGATTATGGTATCCTAAGGGAACTGGTTTTGAAGCTGTTGGATACACAAATGCAGATTTTGCTAGATGCAGGGTTGACAGAAAGAGCACTAGTGGAAGCTATCAGTTTCTTGGACAAAGACTTGTATCCTGGTATAATAAGAAATAACAATTTGTGTCAACTTTCACAGCTGAGGCTGAATACATAGCTGCTGGAAGTTACTGTGCTCAAGTGTTTTGGATTAGAAATCAGCTAATGGACTATGGCCTAGTGTTACACAAAATTCCAATTATGTGTGACAATACTAGTGCTATATCTATTGTGGCTAATCCAATTAATCATTCTAGAACAAAGCACATTGATGTTAGGTACCATTTTATTAGAGAACATGATGCAAATGGTACCATTGAGCTCATTTTTGTTCCAACAGAAAAACAATTAGCTGACATTTTTACTAAACCTTTGGATGAAGCAACTTTCATTAGACTTGTAGGTAAAATTGGAATGTTAAATTCTTCATCCTAAGGCAAGAACTCAGTTAATGTGTTGCAACAGATTAATTTTAGTAAATCAAAATTAATTTGATTTAATTGGAAATTAACTGGAATATAAATTATAAATATTTCAGAAATCTCTACATATTTATTTTTCAAGAATTAAAATTCTAGCTTGGAATTTTTCAATTCTAAGAAAACTGTCAAAATGTTGATTTACATTTTCAATATGTAAAATAAACACAAGGCAAAATCAAAATGATCAAAAGTATATAGAGAACTGAGTTCTCGATAAGTCTAACTGACTTATCGTAAGTCATTTAGAGACTTCTCGAATGAGTTCTCGATAAGTCAATTTTCTGACTTCTCGAGGGACTTCTTGATAAGCTTCATTATGACTTATCGATGAGTCATTATAGAGTTCTCTATAAGTGTTAACTCACAGAGTTCTCTACAAGTATAGTTTTAGACTTATAAATAACTCAGAACTGAAATAATTTAATCCAATAAATTATTTTGGTAAAATACTTTTGGCAAAATTATTCTGATTTTATTTTGATTTATTCAAATAAAAATTGGAAATAATTCAATCCATTTTGGACAAACTAGGTATTTATTTGACATCTCGATAAGCTTAATTTTTGGTTCTCTAAAAGAATAAAACAAAATGAATTAGCGATATGTCTTTCACTTTTCAAAATGACTTCTCGATAGAAAAATTTAAAATGTCTATTTTTGAGTTCTCGACAAGTCATTTACTTTTACTATAAATACCCAAACATCTCGACATACATGTACTTACGCCTTCGAGAACTCTAAGTGAACTAGCCTTTTCAATTCCAAACCAATTTCTCTCTCGTTTCAAATCATTTCTCTCTAATTTCTTTTATCCATTAATCTTCACATACACATCAATGGCATCAAACATTATTGTACCCTTCATCCCAAAGGAGACCAACTTTCTTGCATTCTTATATGCCAATTAAGCTCCTGATGCTTTCAAAAGCTTTGTCAAGTTCTTATTTGAAACTTACTTTGTTGGAGCTCTTACAGCTAACCCAGTTCTTTATCTGGATGTATTGGGGGAATTCTGGAACACAGCTGTAGCTAGGACAGTTGTGCATGAAGACCAATCTTCAACTTTAGTGGTTAACTGTCAAATCAAAGGACAACATGTTGAGATAACTGAAGATGACATGAACCTGGCCTTGAACATTCCAACTGACAAGCTAGTAGAGATTCCAACTAAGGAGGAGCTGTATGATTTCTTGTATTTTATCAACTACTCTGAGAAGATCAACTTGGCTAGCTTGAACAAGAAAAATCTAAGGAGGGAGTGGTCCTTTCTGTTTGATTCTGTGGTGAGGGCTTTCACATGCAGGAAATCAGGATTTGACAACATTTCTAGTGCTGTTCAAAAGCTGGTCTACTCAATGGCTTACAACAAACATATTAATGTAGGACACTACATTTTGGAGGAATTGAACATCAGGCTTATCATGCCATTAACTTCAAGTGGTAAAGAAATTTTCCTTCCTAGATTCATTATGTATGCTTTAAATCATAAAGTAAATGACATACATATGCTTGAAGGTGTATATAGGTCACTAATAGGTAACTGTAAACAAGTGTCCAAAATTTTATTTGGATCACTTATTACTAAGAATAAGGTACAGGTGGGTCTTAGGTTAACACCTTTCATGATTGAAAGATTTAAGACCTATCCTTACCATATGCCTGACATAAGAACAAATGAAGTTCAACCTAGTGCAACAATGGTCCCTGAGCCCGTGGAAGCACAAATACAGGCACACCAATAGGGACCTTCCAATGTTGAGCCTATTTCTTCAAAACCAATAGCTGCTAGGAAATCAACCAGTTCATCCTCTCAAAAGGGTGAAGTGAGTAAAAAGAAGAGAAATGAGGTAACCCTTACTATATTGAATGAGAGTGGTGAGGAACAGACACAACCTAAGTCACCTTTAGTCAAAAGAACAAAGAAGTAAAAGAAAACTGAGTTGACCACTCAAGGCACCTATAACATCCTCCAAATCCGGGGTATAGATTTGGGGCATTATTAATAACAACTACAAACTAAACCTGCACAAGCGGAATATAAATATGATAATTATCCCGAACTACTGCTACTCAGGATCTTTTAAGGTTAAGAGTTGAAAACAAGAACCACACACTAACTTTATTACAAACCCAAATAAAAACAATTTGTCTCAAGAACTCTCTTTGTTACAAAACTTTATTCTATCTACATTCTCAGCACACAACTTTTATTCAAACCACACAAAACTTTTATTCAACCCAACATTACTACTTATCCTGTTACACCTGATCTGGTAACTCAAAGCTTTCTTCGGGAATAGGAAGGAACACTCTTGGTATAAGAGGGTCCCGCTGCTTGACTCGCTTCTTGACTACGCGGGTCCTGATGGGTTTCATTCTCTACCTTAACTGTAAAACAATAGGAATAACAATAAAAAGAGATGAGCCAAAATTGCTCAACAAGCCTGCAACAATATATATATAGTATAAAGAGAGAGAAATAAGTGAACCAATAAGCTGCTGGTTTGAACAACCATCTGTATCTGTATAGGATAATAATTTGCCAACACTGGCGAGTGCCAAATGAACAAGACTGGAAACAAGAACCAACATATGTACTATAACCTGCTGATCAGTCAGGATACAGTGCGGATCTATACCCAACTGCATAGATCCAACCAACATAAGGAGTACTCAGGCAACTATGGCCTATTAATTAATGGTCTGGATAAAACCCAGTCCGCATCGTAACCATCTAGTCCAAAGCTTAGCATCCGGAACAATCGGAATGCTTTTGATGTATCCCAATACCAGGATATATCAAAGTATATGTAACAAGGGTAAAAGTATAGGAATACGAATAAAGGATTCAATAAATTGGGAGGAATCAAGAATCAAAGTGAAATAGAAACAAGATTCAATAATTGTGTAACAGTGTATATGAACAAAAATTATCAAAGATAACTGATATGGAAAAATGAGATATAATTCACTATTCTGAATTTAGAATAGGGGAAAACTTGCCTTGCGCGTATTTAACCTGGTTTAACTCACCACCTTCGGTCTCTAGCTTGCTCTGCTTTGCTGACTCTGAACCAATCATAGAAAGATAGTCGTTTAGATAACTTACTATATACGTGTATCTCGAATTGATACCACGTAACCTTATCAGTCTACCCATGCGTTTCTATCTGACTCGCATATATACATATATAATTATTTAGCATGTAAGATTCACATAACCACGTAAAGCACATAGCACATAAAGCACATAATTAATTTTTAGACTTATAATTATTTTTAGAATCGATACTAGACTCATATTTATAATAACTAACCCTATCTGATTTTATTACAATTTTTCGGGATTTATTTGACTCAATTCTACCCCTAATAGGGCCTATGAACAATTAATTATCACAAGACCACTCTCTTCCGGAATAAATTATAACTTACAATTATTTTTATTGGATTCGTTTCATTTTTCTGAGTCTAGGGGTCCTCGTTTCGCACAAATCGGACTAACGGTTTAATTATTATGAATTAAACAAGATTTAATTAATTAATAATTAATTATAAATAATTAATTATAATTAAATAATCCTTAATTACATCTTTAAATAATTAACTAATAATTATTGTATTTTAAAATAATTAATCCCTAATTATTAGGATTAATTACTATTTATTATAATTATTCACAAATTAATAATACTTACTCGATCAGATCGATTATTTATAAATAACCAATCGATACAACTAACTGATACGCTATTTATCGAATAAATACTAATTACTCGAATTATAATCTAACTCAACGATTAACTACTCGTATAAATACGAGCTACTCGCGGTTCTCGACTACTATCGAACTGTTATTATTATTACTATACCTATACGATTAATTAATCATTTAATTATCTGTATTTAATTATTTGATACGAATAATTATTACGATATCCTTCGAATAAATTATTGCTCGAATAATAATTCTCATTATCGAATCACTACTCGTATGAATACGAGTTACTCGTAATATTAACTAATTATCGGATTATTAATCATATTATTTAATCCTTATTTATTAATTAATTACCTAATTATTAATTAATTAGATAACTAATAAATAATTAGATAAATAATTAAATAATTAATTAAATAATTAAATTCGAATTTATAATTTAATAAAATAATTTAGAAATTAATTATAATATTTTTCAGAATTTAAAACTAAATTTTAATTAATTTTTAGAATTACTAAAACTAATTTTCTGATTTTATAAAATATAATAAATAAATAATATATCAGAAACATTACAACAGGAACAGGGTTAGGGTTTTTAGGATCAACCCCGGGTCGAAACCGGGTTGGAAACTGGGTCGACCTCGGTCGACGATGAACACGAGCCCAAAAACCGACACGACGGGGGAAATTTCCGGCGAGCAGATAATCGGCCCAAAAACGTCCGGTTTGATCTCGTTTTTCACCGCTTTTGTTCCTCAGCAACACAGACGACATCCCCTTCTGTTCCTTCTTCGTCTTCATCCAACCCGACGCCGGAACCGCGAAGAACAGCGGCGGCGTCGCCGCTTTCCGGCGAGCACAAAACCTCAACCAAAATCTACGAAACCGGTGCCGTTCGATTCTAAACTTAACGATCTATTCATCCCCAACATCATAACAATCAAACAAGCATCCATAATCACAACCCGAATTCGAACAATAAACCCAAAAATTACGAATTAAAAATAAGAAATCAAACAACAAAACTGATTACATAATCGAAAACTACAATAAATCAGCTTCAAAACGGATGCTCACATGACTGATTTGTTTAACAGAATCACGATCAATATTGGCTTTGATTCCAAGAACTCCAAACCCTAATTTCAGAGAATTGGGGATTTTCTTGATTTTCTGATTTTTTTATGATTAATTAACTAATTAATTACTAATAATTAGCTATTTATATTTATACAAAATAATACCCCCAAATAAAATTAAGGGGCTAATTACACTCCTAATAAAAATATTTGGCCCCAATTTTTATAATTTTTGGGTATTAATAATGAATTTTTAAATATTCAATAAATACAAAATTAATGTCAAAAATTCCCAAAAATTATGAATATTACAAAAATGCAAAGAAAAATGATGTATGATAATTTCATGATCATATAAAAATAAAAATGTGATTTTTGTGGGGTTTTTGGTACCCGAAGGGGTCCGGAAAAGTCATTTTTCGCGAAAAAGGTAAATTTGTAAAACGTCTAGGGGTTCAGAATAGCGATATGGTATAGGGCATTTTTGGCAAAATAGGGCCAATGTTTTTGTTTGAAATACGAGCTTTTAAAACATGGTTTTGAGCTGTACGAGTTTTGATATAAAATATATAACTTACGATAGAACACTCAATAAATATCCAAAACACGTTTGGATCAAAACAGACAACACGTAATACATAGTAGTTAGGGTTTAATGATTCAACACATTTAATCATATAATAATACACATAATTTATCTTTATTATGATATAATACAAGCGTAATTTCTCGGTCGTTACAGCACCTCTGCATCTTCTTGTTAGGGCTAGAATACGCGCTAATATTCACGCAAGTATACGCGTTCATAAGTAATATAGAATAAATTCTAGTTCGTTCCCACTTGGATAGGTTTAGGTTAATTTTAATCAATGTATCTATGCAACACTAGTATGGTTATTATTAAATGCTAAGATGAATAACAAATTGAGATTGTTTATACTACACTTAACTAAGAGATTAAAGAGAGTTGAATAATATATGACACAAACATGGGATTCTAACTTCATTAATTACTTCATTCAATAGCCTTTCGTTCTTAACCTTAGCATGTAATGGTGATGACACTAATCATATAACACGAAACTGATAAACGCCAACTTTCGTTGTACGAATACCATACTACCAGACATCCACAAATGAGATAGAAGCCGAATAGACACCAATTATATTGAGACCCTATATGTATATAGAATTTGACAACATAACGGTTTAATGCACAAGTTATCTCTCGTGATTACATAGGGCAAGTAAGATGGTTAAAATTACCTACGAATCATGCATATCACATACATGAACCTATGCTAGCATGGCAAGTTCTAAAGCCTTAAATTCACTTTCACTTCATTAAATATTAACACACTATCTTATAAGTTCGCGACGCACATAAGACGAATAAGCACAACCAAAACTAGGTTATCATACAATCACCACACACTAAGGCATCGAAACGAATTAACTAAAGAAATCCATAAATAAATCCGTTAGAACCCCACGATAACGATTATCACATAATCGGACTCATCATCAATGTGGGTTCCGATGAAAGCATGGTATAATAAACGTAGTCTTTATACTTAATAAAACCAAGTACGAAACAAGAGTACAGGTTTACGAATAAGAAAACTAGCATCCAAAGTTACAACTTAAAACAATGAATCACAAGAATAAACTAGATCTTCTTCGCCTTGGTTGATTTGTGCTCTACGGTCTTCTTACGCCTTCTCCTTAAGCTCTGGTACGTCTTGTTATGAAAAACGAGCATAAGTTATGTATATATAGCAGCCCATGTAGAGTAGAAGTCTTCTTGATCAAAATTTCACAAGAAACAGGATTTTCTTTTCCGACCTGGCACGGCCGCGCGCTTGATCAGCGAGGGCGCGCTGACATTCTGCCATCCTAGCGCGGCCACGCGCTATCACATCCCGGGCGCGCCGTCTCTCTGAAAAAAATATTGATTTCTTTTTTTTGTTGGTTTGAGCTGGTCTTTTTACGAGCTTTTATTGTAGACACCATCCTAACACCAAATTAACATCCAAACAATGCTAATGAACATGTATTCCTGAATAATGCTTGAAATGCAAAAACACTACAAAAACACGTTAAAAACACTAACAACTTGAGTACAAAACATCAATCCAAAGCTTTACGGAGCGTTATAAAGTGACATAAATGCCACTCAACGCCTCTCAAAGGGATGTAGTTGTAAACAAGGGACTTGAACAGAATCTAGGGGCATCCTCTCAACAGGGTGTCTCTATTGAAAAGAGAATTCTCCCAAATGCACCTTGTACAGAGTCTGCACCTGCACTGACAAAATTCAAGTGTATGAGAGGAGAAACAAGGATGGCACACACCATGAGAGCACATCAATTGAAGCTCCCTCATCTATTCAGGGGGAGCTGCCAACACTCACTACTGAACAACAACTCTAAATCTCTCAAATTTCTTCTTTACACACTGCACTTGAATCCAATCCTCAAGTGCAAACTCACTCAAGTGACATGGTTCAAGAAACCTTGCTCACTACCCAGACACCTAATTTAGATGGTGAGAGGCTACTAGCTGGAGTAGACCTTGATGACACTATCACAAATATGGGGGATTCATCAGTTTTTACTGAAGACCCCATGGTGGTTGAAAATGCACCTTCATGTACAAATCAGTCTTCACAGACTATTAGGTTTGAGGGTAGTACTCCTGAGGGGGAGCTATCTAAATCCTCTCCAATTCAATTGGAGGTTCATGTTCCAGGAACAACTCCTCTAAAAACCCTGGATGAAATTGCTCTAACAATTGAAGCTGGGAGTACAATTGTCAATGACCCTGCTATGGGAGAGGCAAGTATATCACATTCACGTGACAGTGCTTTGCAAGAAGCACAAGGGTTTGAGGCTGGTGTACATGACAGTAACCCAGTTGTTAGGAATAAGTTGTGTACCTTGATGATAAGCTAAATAAAATACCTTAGTAGATTTAACTTAATGAATTTTGTTGCACCCAACGGATGATCAATTATAGTCCCGACGGATGATTCATTATAGTCCTGACGGATGACTAATTGATATCCACCGGGTGAGTAGCTTATATAACAATAAGTAGTGTAGCACATTCCTGTAAACAACTTTGTGTAGATTCTGTAGTAGCATTTGAGTCATGTTGACTACTAGTAGTTATGCAGAATAGGTTGATTAATTGTAAATATAAAATGTCTTATAATTCTGCATAAATAAAATGGAGTCAAGTGTCAAACAGCTACCCGACGGATGATCAACAAAGCTACCCGACGGATAACAAGCATGTACCCGACGGATGATCAATTCAAATATTTGTTGACAGTGATAACACGGTCACATGCATTGGGTGTTTGCAAAAGGAATGTGGAAGCCTGTTTAGCAAGGTTTTCGAGAACAAAGAAGCATTACCATTTCCATGCTATTATAAAGATATTCAAAGATGCTGAAATAGAGTAATGAAACCGCATGGAGTTAGACTTGATAGGTTTTGTTTTATTATCCTGTCTTATTACCATGTAAACTTGGTGATATATAAACCAAGTGTAGCTAAAACAAATAACGAAGCAAACATGTAATAACCCCAATTTTTGGAAATTTTTGAAACCCTTATGAATAGTGATTTTGCAGATTATGCTGAATGAGAAAACTTTTCATGCCACACTATGTAGGGGTTCTGTTATTGATATCCTGAGATTTTATTAGTACTCTATATGGTATATAAGTGTATGTAAAGATCGTCAGAATCCAATTCCGAACACTTTGATTTTTCCCGAAAATCCACCAGATAGCGAAAGAATTGAGTATAAGGTAACATGATTAAAAGGATTTAAATTCAAGGATTATAAGAGAGGATCATAAAAGGAATATAATGTATTGAGAAATGTTAATGGAACCCGAGTAATAAGATCCCGGGTATGATCCCTCAAACGATAAACGAGAACGAAAGTTAAGCGAACCGTATAACAGATCAGCGGTCATTAGCCAAGTAATTAAGAGCTAATCAAAGAGGTTAGTGATGATGATGTCACCACACCAACAAGAAGATGACAAGTGTGGGAAGATGACATAGGAGGATGACATAAGCATGACCAAAGGGAAGGTATTGTTGGTTGATTTCAAGCCACACAAATTTTACCATGGTTAAAAGGTAATTAACAAAACAAAAGGATATCAACCAAGCCTTTTATGCACAAAGATCAATAAAACAAAGCAAGCTTCTCTCCCCCCCTTTTCATCTTCTTCATTTCGAATTTTTCACCAAAATGGTGAATTAGAAATTCAAAACACAAGCTATACTCCATGGAAAATTATAAGGTTTGTTTCTTTGGATCCTATATTTCATAACTAAGAAGAGCAAGTAGTTTGAGTGCTTGAATCAAAGGTTTTCTATCTCAAACAAATCATTTTAGTTTAGGGTGAATAGTAACTTTCAAGAACAAATTTTTTATTCTTGATTTTATTTGCAAGGTCAAGGTAGCTTAAGCATATATTAAGGCTTCCATGGACATTCCAAGGATCTTTCATTGATTAAAAGCTTCAAGGAAGGTATAACTCTTCATGATCTTAGTATTAAGATTGTTTGATATAAATGATTATGATGATGGAATGATAGATTAAGTGTAGTAGTTGTTTTGTCATGTTGAGATCTTAGTGGTTAAGTGCTTTTGTTGATTTTGGAGTTAAAAAGTAGCACTAGATGTTCTTGATGATTCATGGTGTGATTTGAGATTGGTTTAAATGGTTTAAAGTGGTTGAGGAGTGATATTGTCATATGGTTGTATTGGGATTGATTGGTGATGGTTTGGTGTTGAATTGGAATGGTATAAAATTTGGGAAATCGCGTAAACATAGCCGTCGTAATGCCCGATTTACCGTAGACTGTTTTTATTCTTAACATCAGAACCCTTGAACTCACTGTTAGGTTTTGACCATTGCCATGTTTAGATAGTTCATGTTACGAGCTTCGTTTTGATATGTAGTTCGTTTGATTCCGATGTACGGTTTAGGAGAACGACTGTTTTAAGTAACGGCGTTTTGCGACCGAACCATTTCCCCTCGCCTTACTTTGAAACCTTGGTTAAGGACCTTAAATGACTAATTGAGGTAAGAAACAATTATGTAAAGTGGATTAGGCAGTTGGTAAGGTACTCAAGAAAGAATCGCCTTAAAACCCTTAATGGTTAATTTATTAAAAATGGTGGAGCCGAGGGTACTCGAGCGACTTAAGTAAATCGTTAAGCGCGAAAGCGAACGTTAGGACTCTAAATGGTTAAAGTCTAGTTTCTTAAGCGACCGGGGTTTAATTCCGACTTATGTTGTTGTTCATAGGTTATCGGACCCACTCTAAGCTTAAGTCTATCCGGGAGCACTCAGGCAAGTTTTTTACCCGTATAACTGTTGTTGTGATGTATATGTGTATATGCATGATCTTGTGATAAATGCATATTTGTTATTAGCAAATTCTTGCGATATATTGGAGCATGCTGATATGGTATATATGCATGTCTGTTTCGTAATCTTCATATATATCTGTTGATTCAATTGCTTATAAGTTGCATAATACCTATGCTAGAGATAAAGAGGTATTTGCATATACCCTTAGTATAGGGACCCAAAGGTGAAAACATTTTCTAAAACCGGGAGTCGAGGATCCCGAGTAGATTTTATATATATATATATATATATTTATATATATATGGTTATAGTTTTCAAAACTATTAATCAAATAAGGTTTATTCGATAACCTTATTTTATTAATGAATATTATTTTGAATATTCATTCGAGGGCTTATGACCCCGTTTATTTTATTATTGAATATTATTTTGAATATTCATTCGAGGGTTTATGACCCCGTTTATTTTATTATTGAATATTATTTTGAATATTCATTCGAGGGCTTATGACCCCGTTTATTTTATTATTGAATATTATTTTGAATATTCATTCGAGGGCTTATGACTCCGTTGATTTTATTATTGAATATTATTTTGAATATTCATTCGAGGGCATATGACTCCGTTGATTTTATTATTGAATATTATTTTGAATATTCATTCGAGGGCTTATGACTCCGTTTATTTTATTAATGAATATTACTATTTGAATATTCATTCGAGGACTTAATACTCCGATTATTTACTAATTATTATTCTTAATTTTATTAAAGAATAATGTGTCGATAATCAAACTTACTTTTGATTATTCAAATAAAGATAGTACTTTCGTATAAGTATATCTTTGGTTATTTAATAATCATTGCAAGTATAAGTTTTACAACTTCTACTTCAATTATTTTTATAAAGATTATTCTTTATGGGAATATTATTTAAATAATAATATTCAGATATTTTCTAATATATTGGGACTGATTTATCTTATTAAATCAGCATCACTCCAAACATTCTTAAAAATGTATTGCGAGTCTTCAAAATGATTTTAAAAGTTAGAGCGGATCCCAAAACTCATTTTTATATTTAAGATCTTCCTTTCACAGAGGATTTAAATATTCGCTCAAAACCTGAGGGATCCGGCTCTGTGGTATGTTTTATATTCGCAACAAGGTTGCTATTTTGATAAAAGAGTTTTGATTACTTACCCAATACTCGGGAAGTAGAATTCTTGGAACAAGTTAATCCATTAACAGGCATCGCCTGGGAAATATCGGTGAGTTTTCCTTTCCAACTAGATACGACTTCTTGGTGGAGCCGTATCAACAAGTTTCTACTTGGGGAAAGGGGGGACGAGCTTTACGTTTCAGAGTCATGGATTTCATCTGAACTAGGAGTGGCGTAAGTGGTCGAGTGGCGCCGGCCCAGCCTTATTATATTGGCCCAAATGGCCTGGAAGTTCCGCAAGACGGTACATTCCTTAGGAGTCCAGTGTTCGGTTGACAAGTAAATCCGACAGGTTCTCCTCTACATGTAAAAAATGGTGGGGTTGTACTACTACGACTGATCATCGTAAGTGGTCTTCCTGGCGCGGCAAACTCCCGTAATGAGTTCATCATCCAATTGGATATTTCTGCAACACTATCCAGAGCACTTCGATAGAAAGGCTACGGTTGGGCGATTGTTGAGTGTTGGCAGGGTCAAGTTTTCAAAATGATGTTTGCATCAAATGAAGTATCTCATAACTTCATTTTATTTTGATGATATTTTAAAGATTTAATCTATTCAAATCTTGTCTTGTAGTCTCATCTATGTGATGAACTGTTGAAAGCTCATTATAACTTGAACGGTGGTAGTTCAAGCAGTATTTGGAAAAGATATAAGTATATTGGAGTATCTTGTAACTTCATTTTTTAAACTTATATCTAGTAAATGATTATCTTGTGCATGTCAAAGATTTTCAGAAAAACGTGAGACAAGGTTAGACATATGAGATCACCTTGTAACGATATTTTTATACAGTTATAAACTAGAACTCTGTGTATATTATGCATGGAAGAGGACTTCCAAGATTTTGAAAAGTATATATGTATATATACTGAATATTTTGCGACTTCATCGCATTAAGATATCAAACTTGGTTCATTTCTTTTGACCAAGACTTTCATGAGTACTATGAGAAGGCTCATATATTGTTAATCATTATACATATTATTTTGGTGGGCTTGCTGCTCACCCTTGCTTTCTTCTTTCATCACACAACAACAGATAGAAAAGATGAACAGGACCAAGCTCCCAATTCGCGAGCGGATAGGAAACGTTCCGCAGTTTCCTATAGGCATTGATGTCGCTGTAGCTGAGGTAGGAACTACCAATAGGCTAGGCTCCAACTTTTGATGTACCAGATTTATGTATATTTATGAATTGTAATAATGGCAAAGAAATGTAAATTTATTCAGAAACCCTTTTAAGGTGTATTGGCATATAATTGTGGAATAAAACGACTTGTGATTATTTTTGGATATTCATCTCTGAGACTATAACTTGTGGTGTGTGTGTTTATTGTGGGGTCGCAGTACAGAGTAATCGATTATTTATTAAGATTGGGTGTTATTAAGGGAAATGGAACTCGTGACAACCCGGATCCCCGACCCCGGATTTGGGGGTGTTACAGAAGTGGTATCAGAGCTAAACGTTATAAACCTCAGAGATGATGTGACGTTAAGATAATAAGTTCACTAAGATAATAAGAACTCTTGCCAAGTTCATAGTCGGACTACCTAACGTAGTACTGACAGTTAAAACCCTTATGGGAACCCTTATAAATATCGTGATAGAAGTGTAGTTCGTTATCGTATATGGTAGCGGGACTCCGAACCCTGAGGTTGAGGAGCAACAACGCGATGATGTTTTATTACTTATTGGAGATCAGATTATGGATCCGATAGAGCGTCCTAACGCGGGACCGGATGATGTTCATATTGAGGATGTAGCGGTTGAGGATGTTGTCCTAGAAGGGATTGTTGCTGAGAAGAATCTCGTGGAGGATCCTGACAAGAATGAATAAAGGACCACTGATGAATTGATGACCATGGTTAGGTCGACTACCGGAGGTAGGATTGGTCGGTCACTACCGGAGGTTCGTTCAAGTTTGTAAAGATAGTAGCCCTTTAACGCGGCTTACTCGTAAGACTGAGAAGTTTGAATGGACAGAGAAATGCGAGAACAGCTTTCAAGAACTGAAGCAAAGGTTGGTGACGGCTCCCATATTGACGTTGCCGGATGGGAAAGGAGATTTTGTGATTTGTAGTGACGCTTCGCATAAGGAATTAGGGTACTTCTTATACAGCACAACAAGGTAATCGCGTACGCGTCAAGACAATTAAGGGAATATAAAATTCGATATCCCCACCCATGAGCTTGGGCTCGTGGCAATAGTTTTGCCCTAAATATTGAGGCACTACTTGTATGGAGAGAAGTACGAGATTTACCTAAGCCATAAGTACTCTAGTACATTTTCCCGTAGAAAGAGCTCAACATACGCCAGAGGAGGCGGTTAGAGCTAATCAAGAATTATGAGTGGGAGATTCTTTATCATTCGGGGAAAGCCAGTGTGGTGGCTGATACCCTTAGTAAAAAGGAGAGACTCAAGATGATAATGTCTTTGGGAGAATTTATAAGAGATTTTGAAAAAAATGGAAATAGAAGTGAAGGTAACCGGAGCCGGTACCGAAAAGCTGTTTGAGATTGCAATACAGTCCGAATTATCGGAAAAAGAACATATTGTGCCAGAAAAAGTGATGAATGAAGGCAGAGAGCCAACAATTAGATAAAAGATTAATATCGAGAAAAATGATAAGGGAATAATGAGGTATTCCTACAGAATTTGAGTTCCAAACGTTCAAGAGCTTAAAGATGAAATCTTAGATGAAAGCTAGTTTGAGGAATAAGATTTAGAGCAAGCCCTGAACGTGATAGTCAGGGAGGTCGCCATCAAGATAGAAGGAACCCATAACATAATGGAGTGGAAAATGAGGATTTAAAACATGAAGGATGAACCCGATTATGGGGAGGAGGAGGGGACGTTTAGACTAAGAAAACAGAAGTCGAGCGAGATAAGGAGACCCGAGACGGTACTCCTATACGGAAATTCATGGACCTGTCTAAACAGAACTTATACTTTATTCCCAACCACCACCTTAAGGAAGCAATGTAGTGGGAAATTCTTTCAGGACCTTTAAGTCGCTAAGCTCTCAGAGTTCCAAGGAACAAGCTGACCCAGTCGAGGCAAAAGCCTGGCTAAAGGAAATAGAGGAATCAATTGAGATTCTAAATGATTGACGAATCATAAAAGACTGTTTCTGTCACTGACCCTCCTAAGAGAGAGACCACCTGCTAGTGAAAGGCCAAGGAAGGCACGAAGCAAGAGATTATAATAAACTGATTTAAGTTCAGTGAATTGTTTTCAGGAAAGTACTTCCCAAGGTTATGGAGATAGTGTAAAAGCTTTAGAGCCAGAACAAAGGCAGACGAGTATGATGAATCATGAATCTAAGTTGTAAAAGTTGTCAAGATTCGTTCTGAGGACACGAATCCAGAATGATGGGATGTTTGAAATCAATGCTTATGTTGTGTTGGTTCATGAAATAATGATAAGAGAAAGGAAAATAAAAAGAAACTGAAGTGGAAAGGAATATAAAGGCAATAGAGTTTGAGGTATGATAAGGGAGTTGGGTATGAGGAAACCCTAAAGACTCGTAGCAATAGAAATAGAAAAGTATGCATTGGTCAGGATGAGGGTGATTCACCATGAGTTAAGATTGATGGTTGAAGGCATAAGAGATACATATATTTTATCCCCTGTAAGTTGGGAGGATTCGAGGAAACCTTGAGATAATTTGAAGGATAAATAATGAGACGCGGATAGACTGAGGAGACAAGGAAGTAAGAAATTAGGAAAATTGGATGAAGGAAGTGACCTTCAAGAATGTGAAGTGTAAGACTGGTGGCTCGATACCCAGAAAGGGAGACGCCAAGTATGAAAGATATCCCAACATTGAGGTGACTGTTGAGATAAACAACAAAAGTAAATAAGGAATTATTAAGAAGAAGTTCACGTTGAACATGACCAATATCTTCCAGAACATCCTTGTTATCGTTACCCAATCTAGGTAATAAAAGCGGATAACCGTTGTTATCTTTTGGAGGCCATATTGATTGACCTCATTTTGAATGCAGATGTTATTGTGAAATTCGGCATATACTATCGAGGTGGGAATGATTGAATAAGACACCCTTATCAGGGATATATGACTTGATTTATCCATGGAAGGATGCATGTACCTTTTTAAAGGTGGAATTAAGGATAGAACATCGGTAACTTAAAATGAATCCTAGGGGAATGCATAAAGGTTGGCATTTCACCCTTAATAGGGATAGTATGAGTTTTGACAGTATGAATTGGAAAGGATTAAGGTAACAACAACCTTTGAAGAATCAGTGGAGAAATTTTTTCAAAAGTATATAGACAATGATTCTAGTATTAGTATATGGTATTTTGATATGCCCTGTATCTAGGGAATACAGGAGGAACGATTCAAGGATAACCTTAGAGGTTTTACAAGGAGAAAGGTAATATTCAAAATTCTCAAGAATAGAAATGTTGATAAAGGAAATATGACGTAATTATAATGATGCCAAGTGGGGCACGTGTTTAACCACGAGAAAGTATGGATCGAACCAGTAAAGGTCGAAATTGTTCAGGGCAATTAGGGCCTAAGATAAAAGATGTTCTAAGTATGATTGAGAGTCAGTCGTGACAGTGATTAACCTCTAAAGACTGAGGCAATAACTTATGGAAAAATGGTGATATTTTTTTTTACTCATCATATTTTAAGGAAAACATCTTCACATAAGCTGTGATTGAAATGAGGTAGAAAATTTATTTGGAGGTGGTTAAAATGACATTGACTGTAAGGAAATTTTACTATCAGGAAAGGCCAAAGAGGTGGCCGACACTTTAAAGGTAAGAGGATAATTATAGGCGCTTGTGCCAAAGGAATACAGTGATGATGGTTAAAGCTAAGAAGGTTGTATTATGGTTTGGAAGATTGACATTCCTTCTGATGACTGTGCAATACCCAACCGTAATAGTAGTTGGTAAAGGTTTAATTCGTGTAATCGCCATGAGCAGGCTATCTATCTCAGAAGATACTATCTTGAGATAAGCCAGGACCATGTTTCAAAAAGGACTAGACGAACCCTTGAGTTAAGTCTTCTATTTAAGGCATACGATTAAGAATGGTATTAACCTGCTATCGTTGCTTTGACTGAAACTCTTCTGTAATTTTATCTACTTCATGTCATGAAAGTACGTCAGAGTTTGGAGTGTTCTTCATGAATTATGATTGGTGATTATGTTAACTCCTTAGAAGTATTCTATACGACATGTATGGACTCCGTATGGTTAGATATTAAGATTTCATGGAAAGTGAATGACGACAGTAGGTCAGTGGTGGACCATAGTAATGCAGCAATGATTCTGCGAGTAATGAGCTGATTACAACCGTGAGAGTTGTATTGGAATGGATGTTGAGATTGAGTACCACTAATCGGGTCGTGGTAGTGTATAAGTTATCATTGATAGACTAATTAAGTAGAGTATCTACCTATTGAATATTTATTCCCTCTTATGAAAAGAGAGTCGTCTTACTATATGAGGACGGTTGCGGTGCAAGCATAGAATTCTAGTAACGATGATGTCTAGAATGAGATCCCAGATTCGATTTTCGATATCGAGGGAGTTTCAAAGGTGATTGTGTATAAGCTCGAGGAAGAACATGGGTCCATAGAACGATGGACGGAATAGCAAAATATTTAAGCATGTGAAGTACGATGCGATAATACTTGATATATATACATATATGTTTTGTTCTCCTATGACAAACCTCTATAGTTCAGAGGTAGGTTCCAAGCCAGATATTTTGTGGCAGTATATTTTTTTTTATATATACAATTCTCTTCAATTCGTTCCTTTCTCTCATTTTCATTTCATGTAAGTTGAGAAGAACAACCCTTCCAGAAGGGGAGGTATTGCCGAATGACTATCTATCTGTGTGATAGAAGCCTAGTAGGATACCACATGTTGTTTAATTGCTTGTCAAGTACTAAAGGCTGACCACCTTCTGTACTAACTATGCGATATAATAAGTGTTCATGATCATAGTGATCTCTCAGCAAATTCCTTTACTTCTATATGATTGATCAAGCTTCCAAAGATAGAAGCAGCTGAAAAAGGAGTAGTAAAGTTATGGTGGTATTCGGAATGGAAACACGTTCTTGATACTAAGGTTGACGCATTTATTAAAAGGTTATAGAACGCTAACGAGCAAAAGTATAACCAGTATAATATTAGGAACGGAAGGTAGTAGAGATTACGAACTGGAAAAGAATGGGTATTGAGAAGCAAAAGCTCTAATGCTAAAAGCTATAATGAGAGTCTGTGCAATAGACTTGAAAGAAATTGGAATGATCACTTAACACGGATTGAGTTTTCTTACGACAATAGATCATATGTCAGTATTGAGGTATCGCCTTATGAGATCCTTGAGGGAAGACAATGTCGATCTCCCTTATGTTAGGATGAAGTCGTAGAGCGCAAGATGCTCAGACCCGCAGTAGTCCTAAGGACCAGGGATATAATAGATCTAATCAGAGGACGGCTGGTAGTAGCCCAAGATGGACATAAGAAGTATGTTGATTTGACACGAAAGGACAAAGAATAGGAAGTAGGGGACCTAGTGTTTTTAAAGGTATCCCCTTGGAAACCCTTGGAAAGGATTGATGAGATTCGGAAAGAAAGAAAAGCTAAGTCTACAATTTGTTGGACCCTTGGATATATTAAGACGTATTGGGAAGCTAGCATATGAGCTAGCCCTACCCCCGAACATGTGGCAAGTTCTTAACGTGTTCCATGTACCAATGTTAAGGAAGTGTAATTCGGATGCCAGATAAATAGGGGCATATGAGCGCATAGACATGCAACCCGACGTAACCTATATGGAGCAACCCGGAAGGGTTATAGAGTAAAAAGGAACAAGTGCTTAGGAGAAGGGTTGTCAAACTATTCAGAGTTTGATGGAAGAACCATAATGTGGGAAAATTTACTCGAGAGTTAGAAAGTGCAATGTTAAGAAAGTATCCCTATTCATTTTCTATCTGATTCTGGGACGGAATCCTTTTAAGGAGGGGAGACTGTAATAACCCCAATTTTTGGAAATTTTTGAAACCCTTATGAATAGTGATTTTGCAGATTATGCTGAATGAGAAAACTTTTCATGTCACACTATGTAGGGGTTCTGTTATTGATATCCTGAGATTTTATTAGTACTCTATATGGTATATAAGTGTATGTAAAGATCGTCAGAATCCAATTCCGAACACTTTGATTTTTCCCGAAAATCCACCATATAGCGAAAGAATTGAGTATAAGGTAACATGATTAAAAGGATTTAAATTCAAGGATTATAAGAGAGGATCATAAAAGGAATATAATGTATTGAGAAAGGTTAAGGGAACCCAAGTAATAAGATCCCGGGTATGATCCCTCAAACGATAAACGAGAACGAAAGTTAAGCGAACCGTATAACAGATCAGCGGTCATTAGCCAAGTAATTAAGAGCTAATCAAAGAGGTTAGTGATGATGATGTCACCACACCAATAAGAAGATGACAAGTGTGGGAAGATGACATAGGAGGATGACATAAGCATGACCAAAGGGAAGGTATTGTTGGTTGATTTCAAGCCACACAAATTTAACCATGGTTATAAGGTAATTAACAAAACAAAAGGATATCAACCAAGCCTTTTATGCACAAAGATCAATAAAACAAAGCAAGCTTCTCTCCCCCCTTTTCATCTTCTTCATTTCGAATTTTTCACCAAAATGGTGAATTAGAAATTCAAAACACAAGCTATACTCCATGGAAAATTATAAGGTTTGTTTCTTTGGATCCTATATTTCATAACTAAGAAGAGCAAGTAGTTTGAGTGCTTGAATCAAAGGTTTTCTATCTCAAACAAATCATTTTAATTTAGGGTGAATAGTAACTTCAAGAACAAATTTTTTATTCTTGATTTTATTTGCAAGGTCAAGGTAGCTTAAGCATATATTAAGGCTTCCATGGACATTCCAAGGATCTTTCATTGATTAAAAGCTTCAAGGAAGGTATAACTCTTCATGATCTTAGTATTAAGATTGTTTGATATAAATGATTATGATGATGGAATGATAGATTAAGTGTAGTAGTTGTTTTGTCATGTTGAGATCTTAGTGGTTAAGTGCTTTTGTTGATTTTGGAGTTAAAAAGTAGCACTAGTTGTTCTTGATGATTCATGGTGTGATTTGAGATTGGTTTAAATGGTTTAAAGTGGTTGAGGAGTGATATGGTCATATGGTTGTATTGGGATTGATTGGTGATGGTTTGGTGTTGAATTGGAATGGTATAAAATTTGGGAAATCGCGTAAACATAGCCGTCCGATTTACCATAGACTGTTTTTGTTCTTAACATCAGAACCCTTGAACTCACTGTTAGGTTTTGACCATTACCATGTTTAGATAGTTCATGTTACGAGCTTCGTTTTGATATGTAGTTCGTTTGATTCCGATGTACGGTTTAGGAGAACGACTGTTTTAAGTAACGGCGTTTCGCGACCGAACCATTTCCCCTCGCCTTACTTTGAAACCTTGGTTAAGGACCTTAAATGACTAATTGAGGTAAGAAACAATTATGTAAAGTGGATTAGGCAGTTGGTAAGGTACTTGAGAAAGAATCGCCTTAAAACCCTTAATGGTTAATTTATTAAAAATGGTGGAGCCGAGGGTACTCGAGCGACTTAAGTAAATCGTTAAGCGCGAAAGCGAACGTTAGGACTCTAAATGGTTAAAGTCTAGTTTCTTAAGCGACCGGGGTTTAATTCCGACTTATGTTGTTGTTCATAGGTTATCGGACCCACTCTAAGCTTAAATCTATCCGGGAGCACTCAGGCAAGTTTTCTACCCGTATAACTGTTGTTGTGATGTATATGTGTATATGCATGATCTTGCGATAAATGCATATTTGTTATTAGCAAATTCTTGCGATATATTGGAGCATGCTGATATGGTATATATGCATGTCTGTTTCGTAATCTTGATATATATCTGTTGATTCAATTGCTTATAAGTTGCATAATACCTATGCTAGAGATAAGAGGTATTTGCATATACCCTTAGTATAGGGACCCAAAGGTGAAAACATTTTCTAAAACCGGGAGTCGAGGATCCCGAGTAGATTTTATATATATATATATATTTATATATATATGGTTATAGTTTTCAAAACTATTAATCAAATAAGGTTTATTCGATAACCTTATTTTATTAATGAATATTATTTTGAATATTCATTCGAGGGCTTATGACCCCGTTTATTTTATTATTGAATATTATTTTGAATATTCATTCGAGGGCTTATGACCCCGTTTATTTTATTATTGAATATTATTTTGAATATTCATTCGAGGGCTTATCACTCCGTTGATTTTATTATTGAATATTATTTTGAATATTCATTCGAGGGCATATGACTCCGTTGATTTTATTATTGAATATTATTTTGAATATTCATTCGAGGGCTTATGACTCCGTTTATTTTATTAATGAATATTACTATTTGAATATTCATTCGAGGGCTTATGACTCCGTTTATTTTATTAATGAATATTACTATTTGAATATTCATTCGGGGACTTATGACTCCGATTATTTACTAATTATTATTCTTAATTTTATTAAAGAATAATGTGTCGATAATCAAACTTACTTTTGATTATTCAAATAAAGATAGTACTTTCGTATAAGTATATCTTTGGTTATTTAATAATCATTGCAAGTATAAGTTTTACAACTTCTACTTCAATTATTTTTATAAAGATTATTCTTTATGGGAATATTAATATTCAGATATTTTCTAATATATTGGGACTGATTTATCTTATTAAATCAGCATCACTCCAAACATTCTTAAAAATGTTTTGCGAGTCTTCAAAATGATTTTAAAAGTTAGAGCGAATCCCAAAACTCATTTTTATATTTAAGATCTTCCTTTCAAAGGGGATTTAAATATTCGCTCAAAACCTGAGGGATCCGGCTCTGTGGTATGTTTTATATTCGCAACAAGGTTGTTATTTTCATAAAAGAGTTTTGATTACTTACCCAATACTCGGGAAATAGAATTCTTGGAACAAGTTAATCCATTAGCAGGCATCGCTTGGGAAATATCGGTGAGTTTTCCTTTCCAACTAGATACGACTTCTTGGTGGAGCCGTATCAACAAGTTTCTACTTGGGGAAAGGGGGGACGAGCTTTACGTTTCAGAGTCATGGATTTCATCTGAACTAGGAGTGGCGTAAGTGGTCGAGTGGCGCTGACCCAGCCTTATTATATTGGCCCAAATGGCCTGGAAGTTCCGCAAGACGGTACATTCCTTAGGAGTCCAGTGTTCGGTTGACAAGTAAATCCGACAGGTTCTCCTCTATATGTAGAAAATGGTGGGGTTGTACTACTACGACTGATCATCGTAAGTGGTCTTCCTGGCGCGGCAAACTCCCGTAATGAGTTCATCATCCAATTGGATATTTCTGCAACACTACCCAGAGCACTTCGATAGAAAGGCTACGGTTGGGCGATTGTTGAGTGTTGACAGGGTTAAGTTTTCAAAATGATGTTTGCATAGTATCTCATAACTTCATTTTATTTTGATGATATTTTAAAGATTTAATTTATTCAAATCTTGTCTTGTAGTCTCATCTATGTGATGAACTGTTGAAAGCTCATTATAACTTGAACGGTGGTAGTTCAAGCAGTATTTGGAAAAGATATAAGTATATTGGAGTATCTTGTAACTTCATCTTTTAAACTTATATCTAGTAAATGATTATCTTGTGCATGTCAAAGATTTTCAGAAAAACGTTGAGACAAGGTTAGACATATGAGATCACCTTGCAACGATATTT
This sequence comes from Apium graveolens, assembly GCF_009905375.1. Lineage (NCBI taxonomy): Eukaryota > Viridiplantae > Streptophyta > Magnoliopsida > Apiales > Apiaceae > Apium > Apium graveolens. Next base: position 158,050,983 of record NC_133650.1, read on the forward strand.
TTATATAGTTATAAAATGGAACTCTGTGTATATTATGCATGGAAGAGGACTTCCAAGATTTTGAAAAGTATATATGTATATATACTGAATATTTTGCGACTTCATCGCATTAAGATATCAAACTTGGTTCATTTCTTTTGACCAAGACTTTCATGAGTACTATGAGAAGGCTCATAAATTGTTAATCATTATACATATTATTTTGGTGGGCTTGCTGCTCACCCTTGCTTTCTTCTTTCATCACACAACAACAGATAGAAAAGATGAACAGGACCAAGCTCCCAATTCGCGAGCGGATAGGAAACGTTCCGCAGTTTCCTATAGGCATTGATGTCGCTGTAGCTGAGGTAGGAACTACCAATAGGCTAGGCTCCAACTTTTGATGTACCAGATTTATGTATATTTATGAATTGTAATAATGGCAAAGAAATGTAAATTTATTCAGAAACCCTTTTAAGGTGTATTGGCATATAATTGTGGAGTAAAATGACTTGTGATTATTTTTGGATATTCATCTCTGAGACTATAACTTGTGGTGTGTGTGTTTATTGTGGGGTCGCTGTACAGAGTAATCGATTATTTATTAAGATTGGGTGTTATTAAGGGAAATGGAACTCGTGACAACCCGGATCCCCGACCCCGGATTTGGGGGTATTACAAAACACATTTTAGAAGAGAAATAGAAAAAGATGTAACTGTTAAGAATTTCTTTGTATTTTGTTTGTTCACTTATAAAAGCAGCTGTGAGCTACTCAAGCTTCACAGGGTTTTCTCGATATATATATATATATATATATATATATATATATATATATATATATATATGGTGGATACATTCAAATCCACCAGAAAGTTTTAAAGACGTGTGTTTTTATTACTTGTGTTTTGATTTATATAATTCTTTCATTCCACACCTTGCAAATCAAATACATATATATTATTGAGTTAGAACAGTTTTAAAAATCTCAAAAAGAAGCCAGAATTACATTCAACCCCCCTTCTGTAATTCTTTTTGTATTGTTAGGGAATAACAATTGGTATCAGAGCAAGCTCTTGAAGTACAAAAAGTTCAAAGATCACAACAAACAGCAAGATGAACAAGAAGGATGTTGGAGTTAAGATTCCATTTCTGGATAAAGACAATTATCACCACTGGAAGGTGAAGATGCACCTACATATTCTTTCTTAAGATGAGGCCTATGTGGATTGTATAGAGAGAGGTCCTCATGTACCAATGAGAACTGCAACAGGGAGTGAACCATCTGTTCCCAAGCCTCGGCATGAATGGTCATATCCTGATATTGAGCAAGTCAGGAAAGACAAGAAGGCCATGAATATATTGTTCAATGGAGTTGATGGTGATATGTTTGATAAAATCATTAACTGCAAAACAACCAAGGAGTTTTGGGACACAATTCAGATTATCTTTGATAGTACTAAACAAGTAAGGGAGAATAAGATGCAGCTGCTAATTCAGCAATATGAGCACTTTCATTGTGAAGACAGTGAGTCTCTCACTGACATTTTTAGTAGATTTCAAAAACTACTAAATGATTTGAAATTGCATGGAAGAGTCTATCAGACAAAAGACTCTAACCTCAAGTTCCTTAGATCTCTTCCAAAGGAGTGGAAACCAATGACAGTCTCATTGAGAAACTCTCAAGATTACAAGGAGTTTACTTTGGAGAGACTGTATGGCATTCTGAAAACTTATGAGCTTGAAATAGAGCAAGATGAGAGGATGGAGAAAGGAAGGAAGAAATGAGGGTCCATAGCATTGGTTGCTGAGTTGGAGAAAGAGAAAGAGATGAAGGTAGAAGCTGTTGAGTCTACTTCAAAGGTCTGTGAGAACAAGGGTAAAGGGCTGGTAGCTGAAAATGAAGATAATTTGAGCCAAGATGACATGGATGATATTGATGAGCATTTAGCTTTTATTTCCAGAAGATTTTCCAAGCTCAAGTTCAGAAAGAACTTTGGAGAAGCCAAGCCAAATAGAAACATGGTGGATAAATCTAAATTCAAATGTTTCAAATGTGGCTTGGCAGGGCATTTTGCCAGTGAGTGTAGAAAGTCAGATTCCAGCAAAAAAGAAGTTTGAGCCTGTTGATTACAAACAGACATATTTTGAGTTGCTCAAGAAAAAGGAAAGGGCTTTCATTACATAGGAAAATGACTGGGCAGCTGATGGTTTGGATGAAGATGAGGATGTCAGCTATGTCAATCTAGCCCTAATGGCCAAGTCTGATGAAATAGAAACTAGTTCTTCAAGTAATCAGGTAATCACCACTAACCACATTTATCTAAAGCTGAGTGTAATGATGTAATTAATGACATGTCTACAGAATTATATCACTTGCGTGTTACACTTAAGTCACTCACTAAAGAAAATGCTAAACTTAAAGAAAACAATTTGTTTTTGAGTGGGAGGAATAATGTGCTAGAATCTCAGTTTATTGAATTTGAGAAATTGAGAATTGAGTTTAAGATTGCTAAGGATGAATTAACTGAGTCCTTGAAGAAAGAAGATATTTTGAAGAAGCAACTTGAACGAGAACAAGAGGTGATTAAGGCATGGAAATCATCCAGAGATGTTCATGCTCAAATCACTAAAGTTCAAGGTATTGAGTCCTTCTGTGTGCATCCTGGAAAAAGAGTAAGGAGAAGCTGGAATCCAATTTGGTTGAAGGATTGCTAACAGATGTGGACTCGACGGATGATGAGAGTCATTCGTCGGATAATCAAAAGGATTATCCGTCGAGTGACATAAATCCTCATCCGTCGGCTGTGAGAAAACCTGTGAGCAAAGCCAAACTTTCCAAGTTAAATGAGAAATATGGATTAGTTTCCAAAAACTTTATTTCGGGAGAATCAAGTCAAGTGAAGAAGGAGAAGAAAGTGAATGTTGGTCATCTGTCCATCAAGCAATTGAATGACAGATTAGAAAAGATAGAGGTTAAAATAGAAATTAAAAAGAAAAACAATAGAAATGGGAAAGTAGGGATTAACAAACATAACAACTGTACACCTGATAAGTATGCTCTAAGAAAAATCTATGTTAAGTGTGGTAGTGTTAATCATTTGTCTGTTAACTGCGAACTTGCCATGTCTACTCCTATATTTGTACCCTCTCCTTTTCCCACCATGAATGCCATGCCTTCTATGACTGTGAATGCTATGTCTGCTCAGCATATGAATGCACAACTTGCTAATATGCCATTTGCACCTAATCCTTATTATGCTGCATTTAGTATGCCTCAAATACCATTTAGCATGCCTTACTGGAATAACATATTTGCAAACAGAATACCTTTCCATGTTAATCAAAATGTACATGATAATTCAAGTTTAATGACTGGTTTCAAAGAACTTACTCAAATGACCAAGGATGAACCAGAGATTCCCAAGTTAAATGAGATCAGACCTAAGAAACCAAAGAAGAAAGCTAACAAGGCAGGACCCAAAGAAACTTGGGTCCCAAAATCAACTTGATTTGGTTTTGATGTGTGCAGGGAAATAGAAAGAATCTTTGGTATCTAGATAGTGGTTCCTCAAGACACATGACTAGAGATTCTACCCTGCTTACAGAGTTCAAGGAGAGAGCTGGCCCAAGTATTACTTTTGGAGATGACAGCAAGGGTTATATTGTGGGATATGGCTTGATTTCAAAAGACAATGTCATCATTGAGGAGGTTGCCCTAGTGGATGGTCTCAAGCATAATTTGTTGAGTATCAACCAGCTTTGTGATAAGGGCAATTCAGTAACCTTCAACTCAGAAACATGTGTTGTGACAAACAAAAGAAGCAACAAAGTGGTTTTCACTGGTGTTAGAAGAGGAAATGTGTATCTAGCTGACTTTAACTCATCTAATGCAGAATTTGTCACTTGTCTTCTCAGTAAAGCAAGTCAAGATGAAAGTTGGATATTGCACAAGAAGCTATCCCATCTAAACTTCAAGACCATGAATGAGCTTGTCAAGAAAGAACTAGTTAGAGGAATTCCTCAAGTGGAGTTTTCTAAGGATGGACTATGTGATGCCTGCCAAAAGGGAAAGCAGATTGAAGCATCATTCAGAAAGAAGCTTGATTCAACAACTGAAGAACCTTTGCAATTGCTACACATGGATTTATTTGGACCAGTCAATGTGTTGTCCATCTCAAGGAAAATATTTTGCCTAGTAATTTTAGATGATTTCTCAAAGTTCTCTTGGATATATTTCCTAAAGTCTAAAGATGAGGCTAGTGAAATCAGCATCAATCACATAAGGTAAGTCAACAATCATCCTAATTTTAAAGTAAGAAGAATCAGGAGTGATAATGGAACTGAGTTCAAAAATTCTGTGATAAGATCATTTTGTGAAGAGAATGGGATAATGCATGAGTTTTCTGCAGCAAGAACTCCACAACAAAATGGAGTAGTGGAAAGAAAGAACAGATCTCTTATTGAAGCTGCAAGGACAATGCTTGAAAAATCAAAGTTACCAACATATTTCTGGGCGGAAGCTGTGAATACTGCCTGCTACATTCAGAACATTTCTTTGATTAATCAAGCAAAGTGTATGACACCCTACCAATTGTTCAAGAACAAGAAACCAACTCTAAATTTTCTTCATGTCTTTGGCTGCAAATGTTATATCTTGAGAAATTAAACTGATCAATATGGGAAGTTTGATGTTAAAGTAGATGAAGGAATTTTTGTTGGATTTATTATGGGAAAAGCATATAGAGTCTACAATCTAAGAACCAACATTTTTATGGAATCAATACATGTTGTGTTTGATGATAAAAAGATTGAAGGACTACAAGATGAAGATTCTCATTAGAGTCTCAAATTTGATAATGTGGAGATGGTTAGTGATGATATTGATGATGAAAGTGATCAGGAAACAATGGCAAAGGATAATGTAGAAAAATCTACTACAAATGAAGCACAAAATTCAACATCTATCGAGTTGCAAAATGCTTAATCCATTGGGAGACAATCTGCTTTATCCGTCGGGAGACAATCAGCTTCATCTGTCGGAAAACAAAATGCACCATCCGTAGGGTCATCAAAAAAAGCTGAAAGTCAGAATAGATCACTTACAGAAAATTCTCCTTTCTCAAATCAAAGATTCACAAACTCAGGGGGAGTTTCTAATAATCAAAACTCAGTCACACATCAAGACAACAATGATGCCTCTTAATCTAGAGCTAATCTACCTCAATAAAGAAAATGGACAAAAGATCACCCATTTGAGCTCATCATTGGTGATGTGTCTTCTAGAGTTCAAAAAAGGAGAGCAACTCAAGAAGAATGTCTATATAGTAGCTTCCTATATAAGGAAGAACCAAAGAAGGTTAAAGAAGCTTTGTTGGATCTTGATTGGATTTTAGCTATGCAGGAGGAGCTAAACCAATTTAAAAAGAATAAGATATGGAAGCTGGTACCCAAGCCTAAAGGAAAGAATCCAATCGACACCAAATGGGTATTCAGAAACAAGATGGATGAAAATGGCATAATAGTAAGGAACAAAGCCAGATTGGTTGCTAAGGGCTATTTTCAACAAGAAGGAATAGATTTTAATGAAACTTTTGCTCCCATTGCAAGACTTGAAGCCATCAGAATTTTCTTAGCCTATGCAGCTCATGCCAATTTCAAAGTCTATCAAATGGATGTCAAAAGTGCATTTCTGAATGGAGATTTGGAGGAGGAAGTCTATGTTAGTCAACCTCCTGGTTTTGAAGACCCAAATCTCCCAAATCATGTTTACTATCTTTTGAAAGCACTTTATGGACTAAAGCAAGCACCTAGAGCCTGGTATGACACTTTATCAAAGTTTCTTTTGGAAAATCACTTCACAAGAGGTACTGTTGATAAAACTTTATTCTTTAGAAATATTAATGGCTCTAGTATACTTGTTCAAATTTATGTAGATGATATTATATTTGGTTCTACAGATGAAAAACTTTGCTAAAAGTTTGCCAAATTGATGCAAAGTAAGTATGAAATGAGCATGATGGAAGAACTAACTTACTTTCTTGGTCTGCAAGTTAAGCAAGTTAATGATGGAATATTCATTAGTCAAACTAAATATATTCATGATCTTTTAAAGAAGTTTGAACTAATGGATTGCACATCTGTAAAAACTCCCATGGCCACTGCAACTAAGCTTGAATTAAACACTACTGAAAAGTCTGTGGATATTTAAGCTATAGGGGCATGGTTGGCTCACTTCTGTACTTAAGAGCTAGTAGGCCAGATATAATGTTTGCTACTTGTCTTTGTGCTAGATTTCAGGTTGATCCTATAGAATCTCATTTAGTAGCTATTAAGAGAATTTTCAGATATCTCAAGGGAACACCAAAACTTGGCATTTGGTACCCTACAGATTCTGGTTTTGATCTAACTGGTTATTCAGATGCAGATTATGCAGTTTGTAAAATAGATAGAAAAAGTACAACAGGAACCTGTCAATTTCTAGGGAACAAGCTTGTGTCATGGTTCAATAAAAAGCAAAATTCAATTTCTACTTCTACAGCTAAAGCTGAATATATTGCTGCTGGTAGTTGCTGTGCACTGATTTTGTGGATGAAAAACCAATTGTTGGACTATGGTCTACAAGTGGATAAGATTTCTATTTTATGTGATAACACAAGTGCAATTGCCATCACTGAAAATCCAGTACAACATTCAACAACAAAGCACATAGACATCAAGTACCACTTCATAAGGGAACATGTGATGAATAGTACTGTGGAACTGCATTTTGTTCCAAGTGAAAAATAGCTTGCAGACATATTTACCAAGCCACTTGATGAATCCACCTTTTCAAGGTTGGTAAGTGAGTTAGGTATGCTCAATTTATTTTTGAATCATTTCAGATATTTTGCAAGTTGTTAAGCAGCCAGAAATTTAATTGATTTTTCTATTTTGATGAAATTTTGGCTGTCAAAATTTACATCCCGATGGATGCTCATTATCCATCGAATTTGATCATCCCTCGGATTATAATTTGTCTATAAAAATCAATTATTTTTCTGGAAAATTTTATAACTCGACGGATAACTGATTTATCCTCATTCGTCAAATTGTCACAATCCTAGCCGTTAATTCTCTGAACTTTATCCATCAAGTATACTTACAGTTTGTAAGCATGACACGACGGATAAGTGATGGAATTTTTATAGTTTATTCATTTTTAAACGGCTACTTTGGGCAATTTTTATTGGTCCTTTATTTCACTCTATTATTTTTGTCAGTTTATCTCTGAGATAGTATAAAAGCTAAATTCATTTTCAATCTTTTCTTTTATAATTCTCAAGATTCAATTGCTCTAACTTCTTTCTTCTCAAAAGCAAATTCTCTCTGCAAACTTTCAAATCTTTAGCAATGGCACCTGTAGTGAAAATCATGTCTCAAACCGGTTACATCTATGAGAAAAAAAACTTCTCAGCATTAGTAAACAAGGAGATTCAACAGTCTGGTGACTATCACAAAATGATGAATTTTGTGAAGAACTGCAAACTAAACTATGCCATGCTGGAATCACCCGCTATTTACTGTGAGGTTGTGGAAGAGATATGGACAACTGCAGTGTACAACTCAACAGAAAGACCATCACTTTCACTCTAAAAAGTAAGCAATTTTGCATAAATAGTGATATTGTCAAAGCATGTTTTAAAATCCCTGATAGCAATGTTACCACTTCACACACATACACTGATATTGTTAACATGCTTAACTCTATGGGTTATGCACTCACTACCTCTAAATTAAGTGAAATTAGAAGGTTGGATCTTAGGAAAGAATGGAGTTATTGTATGATGTGGTAACTAAAGTGTTTTCTGGCAAGGTTAGCAATTTTGATTCTATCAATATATCCATGCTTAACATGCTTTACATGCTAGTTACTGATAAATATTTCAATTTCAGTGACTTGGTTTTGTTTGAGTTAGGCTTTAAGTTAGGAGAACTTAATAAGAGAGGTAAAAGTGTCTATTATGCTTGATACTTTATGATGCTTGCTAACCATCTTATTGAGAATATTATGATTGAGAACCCAACCAACAAGCTGAATTGTTGGGTTCAAGAAAGAAGGATTATTGCAGATTTAAATAGAGCAAATCATCACAAGAAGGTACCCTAATTCTATTTTCCAGTAATGGAGAGACCTCAGGTAAGTGAGGTAATTTCTTCTGTCTCTACTCTTCCAACCTCACATATTTCTTTGCCTTCTAGTGTAGCTATGCCATCTGTTCCAATGACCAAACAGATGCATACCCAAGCTGCCAAAATAAAAATTCCAAAATCTAAAGCTAAGAAAGCCCCCTCTGATTTTTTTTAAAAGAAGTCAGTTGTAAAATCTACTAAACCTAAATAGGGGAGTGTGAAGGAGAGTAAGAAAGGTGAGGGACAGGGTGAAAATCAATGAATCCCTAAGAATAAGGTTGGAGAGGTAAGGGTTTCCCAGCCTAGCCACACTACAGTTTCTCAACAAACTGCAGTGCTTAAAAAGGACTTAAGCTCATTACTAGTTGCATCCTCCCAAAAGGATGTGACTATTGAACAAAACCCTCAGCCAAGAGCACAGGACAAGAGGGTAAGGGACACAAGCTCACCTCAAACCTATATCAGAAAGAAGAAACCAAAAACCCTTGGGGATGCACAGGGCACACACTTAGTGCAAACTAGGTAAATGACATACATATGCTTGAAGGTGTAGATAGATCACTAATAGGCAACTATAAAAAGTGTCCAAAATTTTATTTGGATCACTTATTACTAATAATAAGGTACAGGTGGGTCTTAGGTTAACACCTTTCATGATTGAAAGATTTAAGACCTATCCTTACCCTATGCCTGACATGAGAACAAATGAAGTTCAACCTAGTGCAATAATGGTACCTGAGCCCGTGGAAGCACAAATATAGGCACACCAACAGGGACCTTCCAATGTTGAGCCTATTTCTTCAAGACCAATAGCTGCTAGGAAATCAACCAGTTCATCCTCTCAAAAGGGTGAAGTAAGTAAAAAGAAGAGAAATGAGGTAACCCTTACTATATTGAATGAGAGTGGTGAGGAACAAACACAACCTAAGTCACCTTTGGTCAAAAGAACAAAGAAACAAAAGAAAACTGAGTTGACCACTCAAGGCACCTCTGCATCTTCTTGTTAGGGCTAGAATACGCGCTAATATTCATGCAAGTATACGCGTTCGTAAGTAATATAGAATAAATTCTAGTTCGTTCCCACATGGATAGGTTTAGGTTAATTTTAATCAATGTATCTATGCAACACTAGTAAGGTTATTATCAAATGCTAAGACGAATAACAAATTAAGATTGTTTATACTACACTTAACTAAGAGATTAAAGAGAGTTGAATAATTTATGACACAAACATGGGATTCGAACTTCATTAATTACTTCATTCAATAGCCTTTTGTTCTTAACCTTAGCATGTAATGGTGATGACACTAATCAGATAACACGAAACTGATAAACGCCAACTTTCGTTGTACGAATACCATACTACCAAACATCCACAAATGAGATAGAAGCTGAATAGACACCAATTATATTGAGACCCTATATGTCTATAGAATTTGACAACATAACGGTTTATTGCACAAGTTATCTCTCGTGATTAGGGAAAGTAAGATGGTTAAAATTACCTACGAATCATGCATATCACATACATGAACCTATGCTAGGATGGCAAGTTCTAAAGCCTTAAATTCACTTTCACTTCATTAAAGATTAACACACTATCTTATAAGTTCACGACACTCATAAGACGAATAAGCACGGCCAAAACTAGGTTATCATACAATCACCACACACTAAGGCATCGAAACGAATTAACTAAATAAATCCATAAATAAATCTGTCAGAACCCCACGATAACGATTAGCTCATAATCGGACTCATCATCAACGTGAGTTCCGATGAAAGCATGGTATAATAAACATAGTCTTTATATTTAATAAAACCAAGTACGAAACAAGAGTATAAGTTTACGAATAAGAAAACTAGCATCCAAAGTTACAACTTAAAACAATGAATCACAAGAATAAACTAGATCTTCTTCGCCTTGGTTGATTTGTGCTCTACGGTCTTCTTACGCCTTCTCCTTAAGCTCGGGTACGTCTTGTTATGAAAAACGAGCATAAGTTATGTATATATAGCAGCCCATGCAGAGTAGAAGTCTTCTTGATCAAATTTTACAAGAAACAGGATTTTCTTTTCCGAACTGGCGCGGCCGCACGCTTGATCAGCGAGGGTGCACTGACATTCTGTCATCCTAGCGCGGCCACGCGCTATCACAGCGCGGGCGCGCCGTCTCTCTGAAAAAAATATTGACTTCTTCTTTTCTTGTTGGTTTGAGTTGGTCTTTTCACGAGCTTTTATTCTGGACCCCATCCTAACACCAAATTAACATCCAAACAACGCTAATGAACATGTATTCCTGAATAATGCCTGAATTGCAAAAACACTACAAAAACACGTTAAAAACAATAACAACTTGAGTACAAAACATCAATCTAAAGCTTTACGGAGCGTTATAAAGTGACATAAATGCCACTCAACACCTCTCAAAGGGATGTAGTTGTAAACAAGGGACTTGAACAGAATCTAGGGGCATCCTCTCAACAGGGTGTCTCTATTGAAAAGAGCATTCTCCCAAATGCACCTTGTACAGAGTCTGCACCTGCACTTG